>NW_006289718.1:1368117-1375299 GCF_000327345.1 Myotis davidii
ATGTATTCATTCAGTGAAAATCAACGGAAATCTACTCTGCCAGGCACTATGCTAGACCTTAGGAATACAGCAGTCAGCAGGGCAGACTTGCCCCTGGCAAGCACAGCTTACAAAGCCTAACATGGGAGACAGGTATCAAACACATCATTGCAAGTGTGAGCAGGGTGAGAAGAGGGGAAATGGTTTTACTTGTAAAGCCTGCGGTGATCACACTGATTAGAATCAGGTACTCCTTCCTCTGCTTTACACAGCAAGGACAGATTGTTGATATTCACTGATTGCCTCTCGTTGAACAGGAACCAGGGCAGGTACCCTTCAGATAGATTATTTGCTACCACATACAAAACCGAGTTTTCTGGAAAACCACGTAAATAGATAGTGCCACTCTCGGTGCACTCAGTGTCCTAGTTAACTGAAATTAACTTTAATTCTTCATCAGTGCTACTCGCTTCATCTGCACTTGCCTGAAATCTCTCTGGGGCCTAGTTTGGGCTAGGTACTTTGTTAGACTTTGGCCTCAATGAGCTCCCAGATTATTGTTATGAAGGTACATAATTCTTATAATGCAATGTGATGAGTTAAACCTCAAAGGTGGGAACATTAAATTCTGTTGTGGGGGAGAGGTCAGGGAAAGCCTAACCTAGGAGATGATTTGCTCTGTGTCGAAAGGAAAACAAGACTACTTTCTGGGAAAATGGCCTGCATGTCTTTATGTAGAAGAGCAGAGGAGATATTACAGGATTAAAAAAATTATTAAATAGGCAGTAGTATATCCCTGACTAGTTATTTCCCTTCTGCCCCACTGGGTTGTGGAGACGGGGAGGCAAGGACTGGGTCAGCCTGAGCAGGACCACACCCAATGTTCTGTGCTGACTGTCCTAAGTGTTGTATTTGGGCTAAGTGTTTGTATTTATGTTCCTCAGTTTGCAGCAGTTCTGGGTGATTCTATTCTTTGTTCAAGTGTTAAGTTTCTTTTGACTAATATCTGCATATGAGTCACTCCCCGAGCTGTATCTGTTTGTGCTTATCATATCTCTTTCAGGCATTTCCAGACACCTCCTGCCTCTCAAATGCTTCTCTGTTGTGGGTGTTTTGCAGAGAGCAGGTCCTTCCCAGAAGCCTCAAGCTCCCATGTCCACCACAAAATGTATCAGCAGTCCATGCACTATGATGGTAGAAATTCCTGCCCTGGGATGCTTATTTGAGTTTCCTTAACCTTGCTTTCCCAGAAGAGTCAGGCAGCAGGCCGGGCCGAAAGGGACATATGTATGTACTACACCTGGAACTTCCTTCAGAGTCTGTTTTTTATTGTAAGAGCAAACAATAGGGACGCTACAGCGGGGATTGTAGAAAGAGCTTTAACCTGGGAGTTAGGTTGTTTGGATCTACATCTATCTCTTATGAGCCACTGTGAGTAAGCTTTAACCTCTCTAAATTTCAATTGCCTTTCTGTAAAATGGGCATCATAATAGTTGAACATGACCATCTTCTTGTAAAAGTCAGATGAGACAATGAACATGAAAGTCTTTGTAAACTCTGAAGAACTATACAAACTTGAATAAGGTATTATTACTATGAATGATAACCTTAAATTATCCTGAATATAATGGAATGATTCTTGGTTGACATTTTCAGATTTAAAAATTAATCAGGGCCATGTTTTTCTAGGAAGATTATTGTTACTATCATGCATTATTAGAAGACAGAAATTTTGATTTGTCTGCGCTTTTATAGATCTATTTCCAACCCCCCCATCAAAATGCAGAATTTTAATAAGAGATGATGTAATTTGGACAATATCCCTCCCACAAGAGAATGTCTCTGAAATCAGAGGCATAAAAATGCTGAAAAAGCAAACTCAGTGCTAAGAGCTTGTGCTGAGGGGCCGGGCACAAGGAGTTTGATCCAGGGGATCAGAGTAAGTTAGTTGACTTCTCTGAACTTCAGCCCCTTCTGAAGTTAGAGTGAATATTAAATAAAAGAATGCATTTGGAAAATTTTTAGTAAACTATTCTTTGCTTCAGAATAATTGTAGTTACTGTCATTAGGTGAGAGATCTTGCATTCTTTTCTAGACTGACATGAGTCAATCATATGTAACAATGCATTAGAGCATAACGGAAAAGACCATGAATTAGTCACACTTCCTGAGTTCAAATCCTGCCTGGCTCCATTCTTAGCAGCTCAGTGGGCTGGGGCAAGTTCTTGAACCTCTCTGCGCCTCCGTTTTCTCTTTCCTAAAGTGGAAATGACAATTGCATCAGCTTCATAGGGGTGTTACGAGAAGAAAATGAGTAATTCATTCACATGAATGAAACATCTAGCATGTGAAGATTAATTCTTTGTATTAGTACGCATTTTGTGTGTCCAGCATTTCGAAGGAGCCCCTTTTGTCATGTTTAGAGTGAAGACATGCCAAGGAAATGCTAAAACCTGTTATTGGGCAAAGGTACTTGTATCTCAGAAGCTATCTGTTTTCTCTCAGCTGGCTTATTTGTGCAGCTTTTCCAGTGGAGAGGACTTGCTTTCCTTGCCTCTGCCTGTGCCACCACTGGCTGCAACATCCAAAGGCAAGATTGCCTGTTTCTTGGAAATGCAATTTCATTGGATGCACACTGAACTAAAAGGGCTTCTTTGTATTCTGCTCATCACATTTTTAGATACTGACGAGATCCTGGCCTGGGAGATGCCAGCTTTTGCTCCCAACTCTGCACCCACTCATTGTGGCCTTGAGCAAGTCATTTCAGTGCCCTGGCTCCCGGTGTTCTCCTGGGTACACTAAAGAATAGATGCTTCATTTAAAGAAGTGTGCTCCAATTACCAAAATACGTTCTTTCTACATTTTTTATATTTAAAATCTTATCTTTTTAATTTTTAAAACAAACAAACAAAAGATGGTGGGAGTAGTTGATAGGTTATTTTGGGATTGTTTGTTTTTATGCCCATTTTGAGGCAGAGTTAAAGCTGGCAAGTCTCTGTTGCTACACACACCTATTTCTTCACCCCACTCTGGAAACACATGCTGGATAAGCGTTGGGCATGGGTGTGGGTCCTTCAGTGATGGCTGCCTGATGACTGAGCCCTCACCCCACCTGAAGCCCCCTGGGAGGAAAGGCTGTGGGGATTTCACCTTGCCAGTGTTCATTAAGAAAGTCTAGATGCCCTGGTGCTTTGTAGAATTAGTACAAAGTGAACAAATACAACTTATTTAATGAACAGACACAAGAATGGAGAGTTGAGGTCAAATAAGATGAAGAGTTTCAGAAAAATGTCTCCCCATTTTTCTTTCTCCTTCCTTTTGGCACTATATCCCTCATCACCCCCTACTGTATTGATCTGTCTACTTCTTCTTCTCTTTAGACTGGAGGCACCCTCCTTTGGGGTAGGGGTTATATCTTGTCCTCTCCATGTCCTGAGTAGTAGTACCTGACTCTGCACATCATAAACACTAATTAAACATGAACTAAATGAATGAATGGATGAGTGGATGATCTCTAAGATCCTTCCAGCTTGCACATTCTGGTTTCTCTACCAAAATACTGGCTGATTTATTTCAAGTTTTCCTCTTACATTATTTCTGGCATAGTCTCTTGGCTTTTGGGGACAGCATTAAGGTATAATTCATTAAATATCAAAGCATGTCCTTCCTTTTTTCTTTTATTCCTTCCTTTAGTCTATAACAGACACTGACGTAAAGTACAGTCGAACAAGACAGACATAGTCCCTGCCTTCACAGACCTTACAGTCTAGTTAAGGAGGTGGATATTAAACAGATAATCACAAAGTAGAAAGTTGATTACAGTTGTGGCTGGTAGGAAAGCAGAGTGCCTGAGGCAGAGGGAATATGCCTGCTTCCGATGGTGGAAAACTGCATGTCCAGCCGGGATCCTTCTGCTGGCACTCTTAGAGTTAAAGTAAGCTATGTCACAGGCTGACTGAAGGGTTTCTCCGGAGACCATCCCTACTTAAATTCTTTTCTGCCAATCATAATGTCCTACTTACACGAGCTCGCTCAGGTATTATCTCTTTCCAGTAACGCAATCTTCTACCTCTCCCACCTGTGCTGCCATCTTATTTTTATCCTAATGGATCACACTTCCCTCTCTATCTGACTCAGCATCATATTAACTCCTTCACTGGCCACCTCTCTCATTTCCTCCTTCTGTTTTCTAGTGTTGATAGATTATGCTTTTGTTGCCGGCCTGTCTACCAGCTTGCCCCATTCGCTAATGGGAGGCAATGGATTGTAAAGAAAAAAAAAAAAAACCTGAGTTTTCAGGGGTGGGCAAACTTTTTGACTTGAGGGCCACCATGGGTTCTTAAACTGGACTGGAGGGCCGGAACAAAAGCATGGATGGAGTGTTTGTGTGAACTAATATAAATTCAAAGTAAACATCATTACATAGAAGGGTACGGTCTTTTTTTTTTTTTTAGTTTTATTCATTTCAAACGGGCCGGATCTGGCCCGCGGGCCGTAGTTTGCCCACGGCTGAGACTTGAGTTCAAAGTCTAGCTTTACTAATTAACAGTTGAGTGTACTTGGGCCAGTGGTCAGTAATTCCAAATGACCAGATAAGTCAGTAAGATGAGGAAATGGTTTCAAAAAAATGTCCCCTATTGTTTTCATTCCATCTTGATTGGCTGAATAATAATAGGACTTATGATGTGAAGGGACATTTTATAACTGCTTTACACATATTCGCACATAAATTCCTCTCAATATTTCTGGATGAAGAAATCCTCATTCTCATCTCTATGCCCATGTTACACAGGAGAACACGGAAGTGCAGGGAGATGAGGCATGTGCCCAGGATTGCAGCAGCTCATGAACGTCAGAGCCTGATTTAAACATTGGCATCTCACTCTACAGCCATCACTGTGGCGCCTCCCAATTACACTTCTCAGTTTTCTCATCTGTAAAATGAGAACAATAATGTGCACTTCATGGAACTGTCATGAGAATTAAATAAGACAGCGTGTATAAAATCCCTAGTGCTCGGTCTGCCATTTAGTAGATGAGAAACAAATGCCAGTTCTGCTTTCTCCTTATTAAAAAATACACATTCTGTCATTTTCCATTTGTCTTCATTTTGTTAACATGTGCCCACTGTGTTCTGCACATTCTTCATTCCATGTAGATATCAAAATGTATCCTGCTTTTCCTTTTATATTTTCTCATCTATGTTCACCTATTACTGTCTCCTAACTACCATTCCATTGCCTTTATTTAACAAAAACTTATTTGTATCAGTGTAAACCCATATGTAGTTCAAAAGGACAAACAGTACTAGCATATTTATCCCCCAAAATATGAGTACCCTTCCCAGTCTGCCCATGTTCAAGTTCTACTCTTCTGCTACTTTCAACTCTTTTAGTCTTTTTTTTCTAGTTTACATTTATGTTTTAAAATAATATACCCATACTCTATGTCTTCATATTTTATTTTATAAAAAAATATCTTATCTTGACATCTTACCACAGAAGATGAGTGTTTCACAAACAACCACCACCACGCCAGCCATACACACAACTGTCCCCCACATACTTTTATTTCAGTCATATCACAGCTTTCAAAAAAAGCAATGTTTGCTATGCATATCATTATAGACACCTAGTTAGATATGTGTATGTACATATGTAGAGCAATATATGTATATAGTTTGTAGCTTAACTAAGTAATATACAATGATTACACTTGGCTCCTCATTTATTTTTTACTTTCCTAGAATTGATAACTGCTTTTAGCCTGACATAAGGGAGACACTATACCCTACCTAACCCCTGGCTTTCAGTACAGCGCCTCACCCCTCCCATCTCCATGCCTTCTGTTCCCAGCTCTCGAGCTTGTCTGGCCCAGTATATTCATAGAATCAACCTCTGGTTTCATTTTGTGGAGGGTGGGAGTAATAGAGACTTGTCAGCATGGGTCCAGGGAGAGATGATGGATCCTTTTGATTGGTGGCTTTTATCTGGGAGGAGGGGGGAGTTATATCTGAAGGGACACTTGGAAATGCCTGGAGAATTTTCTGGTGTCACAACTGGAGAGGGGTGCTCCTGGCATCTAGTGAGTGGAGGCCAGGGATGCTACTAAACCCTTACAGTGCAGGACAACCCCTAAACAAAGAAGTCTCCTGCCCCAAATGTCATGGGACCAAAGTAGAGAAACACTGCTTTAGGCTGAATTTCCAGCCATCATCCTGCTTGCACCCCCTGCTGTTTCCAGCCAGAAGAACCTGGCATCTCTAATTCCTGAGCTTTTCCAAGGCCCCAAAGCATGAGTCAGTTGGTTTTCACTGGTACCTCCCTATAAAGGCACTTATGTTCCAGTTATTCCCCATTCAGAAGTGTTTCCACCTTTCAAAATACTTTTTAGCATCTCTGGTCCTCTATTGTTTCCTGTCCCATTTCCCTTGAACTCATAGGCATAAACCTGTATTATTTCTTCACTATCATTTTAGTTGAGTTTTGAGAGAAAGCCAAAATAAATATGTGTGTTCAATCTGCCACATTTAACTGGAGTCTACAGTCTTCCTAAAACTCTTAAAGAACGATTTTCTCACTTTCTTTTTACAATCCAGTGTCATAAACTACAAGTTGTTTCTGTGTTTATTATATAAAGATTCTGGGAGCCACTAAGCCTGGTGAATTGTCCTCTGAGGAAGGGGAGGAGGGTGTTTTAGTCTCTGAAGCTCCAGAGCTGCAAGGGCTCTGGAACATCTAGACCAGTGTTCTCTACCCTCAGTCATCACTTGACCATCCCAGCCTCATCCATTTGCCTCTTGTACAAATAATAGTCCTCATTAGACATACCTTTAAAACTTAAAATTCCATTTATTTTCAAAGACAGCATTATATTACTATTAATGAAATATTAAAGTCACTTGCCAAAATTAGAAGGTGGCCTTAAAATCAAATACCGTGTATAAGAAAGCCATTGATTTCTTGGTGTTAATTTTGTATCCTGCTACATTGCCAAATTCATTTATTAAGTCTAGTTTTTTTTATGGAGTCTTTGGGGTTTTCTATGTACAATATCATGTAATCTGAAAATAATGACAGTTTTGCTTCTTCTTTTCCAATTTGGATGCCTTTTATTTCTTTTTCTTGTCTGGTCACTATGGCTAGCACTTCCAGTACTATGTCAAACAGGAGTGGTGAGAGTGGGCATCCCTGTCTTGTTCCT
>NW_006289718.1:1375401-1376463 GCF_000327345.1 Myotis davidii
ATAAATCTACATGGTCATGGTGTGTGATCTTTCTAATGTACTGCTGGATCCGATTTGCTAGAATTTGGTTGAGGATTTTAGCATCTATGTTCATCAGGGATTGGCTGGTAATGCTCTTTATCTGGTTTGGGGATTAGGGTAATGCTGGCTTCATAGAAAGAGCTTAGAAATGTACCTTCCTCTTGAATTGTTTTGAATAGTCTGAGGAGGATAGGTTTTACTTCTTGGAATGCTTGGTAAAATTCCCCTGTGAAGCCTTCCAGACCAGGGCTTTTGTTTGCTGGAAGTTTTTTGATTACTGCTTCAATTTCATTGGTAGTTATCAGCCTATTCAGGTTTTGTTATTCTTCCTGATTGAATTTTGGAAGATTGTATTTTTTTTAGGAATATGTTCATTTCGTCTAGGCTGTCCAGCTTGTTGGAGTAGAGCTGTTCATAGTACATTTTTACAATCCTTTGTAAGTCTGTGGGGTTGGTTGTTACTTCACTTCTTTCATATCTGATTTTGTTTATTTGGGTCCTCTCTCTTTGTTTCTTAGGGAGCCTGGCTAGAGGTTCATCAATCTTGTTTATCCTTTCACAGAACCAGCTCTTGGTATCATTGATCTTTTGTATTGTTTTTTTGGTCTCTGTCATTTATTTCTACTCTGATCTTTATTATTTTCTTCCTTCTGCTTAGTCTAGGCTTTTCTTGTTTCTTTCTAATTCTTTAAGTTGTAAGGTCAGATAATTTATTATCAGTTTACTTGTTTTTTGAGGTAGAGCTATGAACTTCCCTCTAGGACTGTTTTCACTGTGTCCCATAGATATTGTATTGTTGTGTTTTCATTGTCATTTTTTTCCAGGATGTTTTTTATTTCTTCTTTGATTTCTTTGATAACCCTATCACTGTATAATAACATGCTAGTTAGCCTCCAAGTGCTTGATATTTTTTTATTGTTTTTATCATAGTTGATTTCTAATTTTATGCCATTGTGATCTGAGAAGATGCTTTATATAATTTCTATCTTCTTGAATTTGAAGAGGCTTTGCCTGTGTCTCAATATGTGGTCTATTTTTTCA
>NW_006289718.1:1376520-1381357 GCF_000327345.1 Myotis davidii
TAGAAAGCTTCTGTACAGCAAAAGACACCATCAACAATACAACAAGAGAGCCCACTGCATGGGAGACCATATTTGCCAATGTTATCTAAAAGTGCAATATGCTAATTAGACTAGACAGCTGAACAACCTTCCAGACGTCATTCCGGATGTCCTTCCCGATGAAGCCATGGTGGTGGGGCCTGAAGCAGAGGCAGTTAGGAGTGACCAGGCAGGCATGCAGAATGGTTAGGGGTGATCAGGTAGGCAGGTGAGCAGTTAGGGGCATCAGGCAGGCAGGCAGAGTGGTTAGGGGCAATCAGGCAGGCAGGTGAGTAGTTAAGGGCATCAGGCAGGCAGGCAGAGTGGTTAGGGATGATCAGGCACGCAGGCAAAGTGGTTAGGGACGATTAGGCAGGCAGGCAGGCAAGTGGTTAGGAGCCAGCATTCCTGGATTATGAGAGGGATGTCTGACTGCCAGTTTAGGCCTGATCCCACAGGGATTCCTATGGGATCCGGCCTAAACCATCAGTCAGATATCTCCTAAGGGGTCCTGGATTGTGAGAGGGTACAGGCCTGGCTGAGGGACCCCCTCCCCCCACCTCGTGCATGAATTTTGTGCACCTGGCCTCTAGTATCGGGTAAGAGCCTAATCTCCAAATTTTATAGGGAACTCATACAACTTAACAAAAAGAACATAAACAATCCAATCAAAAAATGGGCAAAGGACCTAAATAGACACTTTTCAAAAGAGGACATACAGAAGGCCAAGAGACATATGAAAATATGCTCAAAATCATTAATCATCTGAGAAATGCAAATCAAAAAGACAATAAGGTACAATCTCACACCTGTCAGAATGGCTATCATCAACAAACCAACAAATGACAAGTGCTGGAGAGGATGTGGAGAAAAAGGAACCCTTGTGCACTGCTGGTGGGAATGCAGACTGGTGCAGGCACTGTGGAGAACAGTATGGACTTTCCTCAAAAAATTAAAACTCCCTTTTGATCCAGTAATTCTACTTCTAGGACTATATCCAAGAAATCAGAAACATCAATCAGAAAAGACATATGCATCCCTATGTCCATAGCAGCACAGTTTACAATAACTAAGATTTGGAAACAGCCTAAGTGCCCATCAGCAGATGAGTGGATTAAAAAACTATGGTATAACTTCACAATGGAATACTACACTGTTGTAAAAAAGAAAAGACTCTTACCATTCACAACAGCATTCATGGACATGGAGAGCATTATACTAAGCAAAATAAGCCAGTCAGAGAAAGATAAATATCACATGATCTCACTCATTTGTGGAATATAATGAAAAACATAAACTGATGAACAAAAACAGATCCAGAGACATAGAAGCATGGAACAGACCATCAAACCTCAGAGGGAAGGTAGGGGAGGGGAGGGTGGAGTAAGAGATTAACTAAAGGACTTGTATGCATGCATATAAGCATAACCAATGGACACAGACAATAGGGGGGTGAGGGCATGTGCTAGGGGGTGGGAGTGGCCAGGGAGAGGTCAATGGGGGAAAAAGGAGATATATGTAATAGTTTAAACAATAAACAATTTAAATTTTTAAAAAACTAAATACCATTGGTGGGAGTATGTAGGTGACTGATATTTAAGGTCTGGGTAGGAACTACTGCCGACCAAAGGCTCTAAGCCTGAGCTTTGCTCTGTTAAAAAAAGGAAAATCAGCCCTGACTGGTTTGACTCAGTGGATAGAGCGCCAGCCTGCAGACTGAAGGGTCCAAGGTTAGATTCCAGTCAAGGGCATGTACCTTGGTTGTGGGCACATCCCCAGTAGGGGGGGTGCAGGAGGCAGCTGATCGATGTTTCTCTCTCATGGATGTTTCTAACTCTCTATCCCTCTCCCTTTCTCTCTGTAAAAAAAACAATAAAACATTTTTTTTTTAAAAAAAAGAAAATCGGTAGGGATTATGGGGCTGTTAAAGACATATCAACACCAAACTGAGACTTTCCCCATCCTACAACTGAAGAAAAGACTGAAAGTTGAAAAGGGGTTAATGGTTTTATTATGTAGTTCAATATTATTAAATGTGCCCAGACCCCATATTGGCAGTGTTACATCTGTGCTCCTTTGGGAAGCACTCGTCTGGTACACGCCTTCTTTTTCTTCCTCATGATGAATTAAAGGATGAGCGGAAAATGTCCCTCACAGTGTCCCCAGCTAGGAAATAGCATTGCTGGTGCCCAGTCCCAGGTCTTCAGACCTCCCAGTCTGTTTTCTTTCCTTTACGCCTCCAACTTACTACAAAAGTACAAACACCAATGAGGCAGTGTCAAAAGAACTGAATGACAAAATGCAAAATCAGAAAAAAGTGAGTCCTGTTTTTCTTCCCTCTCTTCCTGTCCAGTAAGCGGTAACACAGAAGGATTGTTAAGTATGTGCAAGTGTGTCCTGGCAGTTCTTGTTGTTCCCTTCCTTTGGATCATATTTTGATTAAGGCTTGTTTTTCTTTTGAAAATATGTTTTAGCTACTCTTTCACAACATTATCCACACGTTACAGAAAGGAAGCTTATTAAAAGTTAAAAAGGAGCACAGAAAATAGCACTTACATTGCAGCTGAGCAAAAGAATGCATATGGTGGAAAAACTGAGAATTCTGTTTTTATTAATTAAATGACAGTATTACAGGTTCTGTTTTTGTATACATTTTTAACCAGACAGATTTAGAAACAGATATTGAACAGTCATGGTCCTGAAAATATAAATCATATTCTGAGTTGGAGTTTCAAGAACAATAAAGAGAGGAAAAGCTGTATTGAACATAATTAATTCAACTCACTAAATCTATAGTCAAGACTCTCACAAAGAAACAAAATCAAGGAATCCAAGTAATTCTCCCAAATTCGTGGGCTTTTTTTATTTCTTTGGTCTTTATTCCTGGATGCATTTCAAAGCTTACTTTCACTTCCACAACTAGGCTCAATTTTGCTAATTAGGATGTCCCATAATATAGGATATTGGGGGGGGGGGTTCTAATAATCATTAAACACATTTTGTGTAATGCAAGTCAGTATTTTTGAATGAGACAGAGTTGATCTAAAAATATTACCCCTACATGTTTTATTTGTCTCATTTTATTCACTAGTAACATCAAACCTAATAGATAAAATATTGGTATGCCAGTCATGGTAGTCATGCCTTCCCCTTTTATTTTAACACAGGAGCCCCCTCTGGCCAGGAGAGCAGGGCTGTTCTGCTCTTTGCACAGAAGTGGCCTCTTACTGAGGCCAGGTAGTCATCTGACCTGAGAAAGGTCTCTCAGTTAATGATCAGCAACCAGTGACCTGCTGTGAAGGGCTTTATCCAACTGGGCTGATAATAATAAACTAATCCAATTAAACTATCTCCTTCCTCACACTATCATTCATAAAACAGAAGTGCAACAGATACACCGAAGTGGAAATATAATGTGGGAGAACTCATTTGGTCCATAGAGAGGAGTGGAGAGATCTATGCGCTTGATTCTGAAGTGTTTTACTTTTTGTTAATCTGCTCATGCTTTTGCAGTAACTTCCCTTTTCTTAACTAGGTCCAATGGTGTTCTGTTGCCTAACTAGCATAAGTAGGTATTAGTAGACCCATTTTATGGATGAGGATGCTGAGGCTATGAGGTAGTCTATAAAAATCACTCATATACTTCAAATTCAGGCCTGCCTTTGTCCCAAGTCAGTGCTCTCTTCACCATGCCGTACTACCTCCATAGATTCATCATCTGAGATTTTCAAATCCAAGGATCTCACACAAGTCCAGAAACATTTAGAAGGGAAAGGAGACTTCTGTCAATCCTGCCTTCAAAATGCTTACCCTATCCTTCTACTTCTTTCTTTTTCAACTCCTCAGTTCTTACCTCACCCCATCTTCTTCCACTTGAAACAGGTAGACCTAACTGGGTTCTTAACTTCAACTTTTGCCCCAATCCAACCCCTCTCCACACAGCAGCCATAGTGATTTTCTTAAAACATCAGTTAATCAACTGATGTTATGCTTCAATATTGAGTATGCCTCTTAAGCTACTTGTCACCCACACTCCTTTGTAAATTCCATTGGAGTTTAGGAAGCAAAGAATGAAACACTTTTTTTCAAGTGTTGAGAATAGGAAGGGGGTAGATCTATCCAGAGCAGAGATTTTGATAAATTTCTGGAGGACTATAAGTGGCATCAAACTATGTGAACGGATAAACCAGAGAGAAAGGAGACTTAAGTCAGGAAGGGTGCAGGGAAGCTGTGGCTCCTCTTTGTGTGGAGCTCTGGAGTGGTTCTGGAACAGGAAGAGACAGACAGAAATCCCAGTAAGGACAGAAGTCCAGAGGGGAAGCTGGTCCTAACAAGGCTGTGTTTAGTGCTTTTTTGGGATAGATGCTCACCAAGGCCCTTCATTTGTAAATATGAAGGGATGACTAAGGACCACCAGACAGATAAGGCAGTCCAACAGCAGGGAGGTGACATTCACAGCAAATCACCCAGTAGGTACAGAAGAATCCAGGAAGAGACACACAATTTCAAAAAATTCTGCCGAAACCGGTTTGGCTCAGTGGATAGAGCGTCGGCCTGCAGACTGAGGGGTCCCAGGTTTGATTCCGGTCAAGGGCATGTACCTGGGTTGTGGGCACATCCCCAGTGGGAAATGTACAGGAGGCGGCTGATCGTTGTTTCTCTCCCATAGATGTTTCTAACTCTCTATCCCTCTCCCTTCCTCTCTGTAAAAAAATCAATAAAGTATATATTTTTTTTAAAAGATTCTCTCTTTGTCCTGAACATTTGCCATGGTAATTATGATGTGTCTTGGTGTGGGTTTTTTTGGGTTCATCTTGTT
>NW_006289718.1:1381412-1396328 GCF_000327345.1 Myotis davidii
GCGGCTGATCGTTGTTTCTCTCCCATAGATGTTTCTAACTCTCTATCCCTCTCCCTTCCTCTCTGTAAAAAATTCTTATTAATATCCTCAGAGGGACTTAAGATTATTTTACCTATAAAACAAAACAAATTATCTTAATGAAAAAGAAGCAGTCAAAAAACAAGAAAGAATTCATGAAAAGAATATATTTATACATATTTGCTAAGTAATTCATTTAAAGAGCTACTAGAAAACATTGAGGAATTTCCTTAAACATGGAGCAAAAAAGATAGAAGAAAGAAGAGGAAAGTGTATGAGACACCAAAAATCACTCAATAAGGACCAACATCCATCATAAGAAAGAATAGAGACATGGAGGAAGAATAATAAAGAATAACAGGGAAATCTTTCTAGTACTAGAGAGATTCAGGTCTTCAAAATGAAAGGCATTATTAAGTGTCAGTCAGAAAGAATAAAAAAGACCCACATCTAGATTCATCCATATATAATTTCAGGACATTAAGATTATAAAGGAGTTCCAAAAAAGGGGTAAAAGACTTTCAAATAGAAATATAACTACACAATATACACAGGAGGATGATAGGTAGATGGTTAGATGGGTGGATGGATAGATAGATAAGAAAATATATATATAAGATACTTAATACTTTCAAGTGGAAATTTGAATACAGGTGTGCATATGTCTGTGTATGTGTTATTCATAAAAGAATAGGAATCATATTAGCATCAGATTTAGCAACATCTATATATATAAAGAGCCAGGGGCCATCACATCCAAAACAGCCGAACGGATGACTAAAAGGCTGAGTGGAGTGACCAGGTCGGCAGAGGGGTTAGTGAGGCATGACCAAATGACCGAGCAGCAGGCTGCATGGGGCAACCAGGCTGGCAAAGGCGTCAGTGAGGGATGATCAAAGGACTGAACAGCAGGCTGCATGGGGCAACCAAGTCAGCTGGGGCAGGTGGACATTTAGGGACAACCAGGCTGGCAGGAGGGGCTGTGAGGGGTGACCAGGCTGGCAGAGGGGGGCAGTTGAGGGTAACCAGGTTGGCAGTGGGGGGCAGTTAAGGATGACCAGGCCAGCAGAGGGGGAAGTAAGGGGCTTCCATGCTGCCAGGGAGAGGGAAGTTAGGGGCAACCAGGCCAGTGGGGGGCAGGAGTTGGGGGTGATCAGGTTGGCAGGGAGGAAGCTGGGGGCGACCAGGCCGGCAAAAAGGGCAGTTAGGGGCAATCAGGTCAGCAGGCAGAGGCAGTTAGGGGTGATCAGGCTGGCAGGGGGGCCAGTTAGGGGCAATCAGGCAGGCAGGCAGGTGAGCAGTTAGGAGCCAGTGGTCCTGGATTGTGAGAGGGATGTCCTCAAACTTTTTAAACAGGGGGCCAGTTCACTGTCCCTCAGACCGTTGGAGGGCCGGACTATAGTTTAAAAAAAACTGAACAAATTCCTATGCACACTGCACATATCTTATTTTGAAGTAAAAATAACAAAACGGGACCCCCTGCACAAATTTTGTGCACTGGGCATCTAGTTTAGTAGTGGAATCATGTCTTAAAAATGGTGACTTCAGTATTTTACATATTTTGTCTCATCTGACCCTCTCACCAACCCTATGAGAAAGTGTAATAGATATAAAAAGGCCCCATCTCCCCTGCCCCAAAAAAGGTACCCTGAATCTAATCACAATGACTCAGGAAAATCATACCGGAGGCATCCTTTCTGTTCCAGGCATGTAATGAAAACAGATATGATTGAAGATCAAGACATTTAAAAGTCAGCGCTGGATTAGAAAATTGGTTACACATTTCTGTAAACTAGAAACAGAAGAGAAATTCAAAGTGATTATCAGAAAGTGGGGCTGAGACTAAAATTGCTCCATGCGAAGAAGGGGACCAAAGCAAAGCTCTTTGAAGTCTGGGGCTGGTGTAGAGCTGCCCTACTCATGAGAAAAAAAACCCAAAATGCTACTGATCACCAGCTGGGTATTTTTGCCTCTAACATGCTGCAAGTCACTGAAGGCAGGATGGCATAGATGCTGTTCACAGGCAGGATCTGACCCATGTTCCTCCCTGTTTTCATGATTGAATCTGCAATGATCTGAATATCACCTTGAGAAAGGAGTCCTAAAATGTCAGAATAAGTTTGGCTCCAAACTGAGGACAGGGATCCAAGAAGGATCCTGGGAAAGGCTAATAGAAAGATATGTACATAGGGGTAGGGGTGGGGCAGGAAGAAAAAAATACCCAAACCAAAAATCCTTCATTCAAACTGAGCCTATACACTTAAAATAAAAAAAACAACAAAGAAATCCAAAAAAGGGTCAATAAGATCAGTAGTCAACCATCAAAATATGACTTTCTCTGGAAGAAGCTAATCATATAATCTGCCAAGACTTATAAAAGAATGTTTAGAATACCCAAAGAAATTTGAAAAATAATATAATCTTGAGATAAATTATAGTATTAAAATTTAAAACTTAATAGATGAGATAAATTTTAGATTGGACAAAGTTTAATGAAGAATTAATCAAAGGGTACTAAGAAGAACATATGTTCAACTTCACTAGTTATTAGGGATTTTCAAATTAAAACAATGGGGTACTATTTCACATCCATAAGGTTGGCAAAACTTTCAGTCTTAAGATACCAAGTGTGGGTAAAGATCTGAATATAAATGGGAAATCTCAAAGATTGCTAAAGAGTATAAATTGGCACCATCCAATTATTACATATTTAGCAAGATCTAATAAAAATGAAGATGCATATACCCAGCATTCTAGCAATTTCACTACTTAGTACCCTAAGGGTAACTTTACACCTGTGCACAAGGAGGTGTTTATAAGAAGGCCTATTACAGCACTGTTTGTGGTAACTAAAAATTGAAAACTTTAGTACACATTAACACAAGGGATAAATTTAGATATAGCCATACTGTGGAATATATGATATTACCTAAAAAAGAATGAATTGCAATTATCTATGTATCAACATGAATAAATCTCAAAATTCTTGAAATATGCAATATACTATTTATATAAATTTTGGGGGAAATGTGCAAACCAATTCTATAAATTGTTTAAGACATTTATTTGTAAACTCTAACATAATGTAAGGGAGTGGGAAACACCAAATTCAGAATGGCAGTTACCTCTGGGGAGGATGGAAGGCGAATGTGATTAGAGGAAGCTACACAGGAAACTTTAATGATATCTATAGTTTAAAAAGATATTATGGAAAACTTTAAACATACAAAAAATAGTAACATACACCCCGATAAGCCTAACACCCAGCTTTCATAGTTATCAAATAATTATAAAACACTTTGCCAATCTTATTTCATTCATTTTTCCCTCATACACAGTCACTTATTTTTCTGGAACTTTTAAAGCAAATATCACACATTATGCTATTTTAATCATAAATAATTCAGTAAACATCTGTAACAGATGAGGATATTTTAAAAACATAATTATTATATCAGTATCATATTTATAAAAATTACAAATAATTTCTGTGGTACACAGAATAATGGTTTCCCTAAAGATGTCTATATCTTAATCCCGGGACCTGTGAGTGTTTTACCTTATGTGGTGAAAGGGACTATGTAGGTGTGATTAAATTAAGGCTCTTGAGATGGGGAGAATATTGGAATATTGTGAATTATCCTAGCGAGTCCAATGTAATCACTAGGGTACTTATAATGTGGAGACAAAAGTGTCAGAGTATGGGATATGAGCAGGAAAGCAGAGTGATCTTTGAAGATCCTATGTTGCTGGCTTTGAAGATAGAGGAAGAGGCCATGAGCCAAGGAATGCAGGCAGCCCTTAGGAACTGGAAAAATCAAGGAAACACACTGTCTCCTAGAGCCTCCAGGAGAAACGCAGAGCTCTGACACCTTCATTGTAGCCCAGTGAGAGCCATTTTAGACTTCTCACCTGCAGTAATGTAAAATAATAAATCTATGTTGTTACCACTAAATTTGTGGTAACGTGTTATAGCAGAAATAGGAAACTAATGCAGTTCCTTATTATCATCTAATATATGAACAATAGTTAAATTTCCCCAATTATCTCAGAAATATCTTATTGCAGTATTTGTGCCTGGTTCTTCAATAGAACAACTAATTTAGGTATCAGAGGCCAAGAATTCTTATTTTGTAACTTTGCCAATTCATTTACCCTCAATGCTGTTTCTTCTGTTGTTGTTTATAATCTGTGTAATGGGGAGTTTTTCATTACAGAGAATACATTAGCAAATGTAAAAGCACTTTAAAAAGGTTAAATACTTTGCAACTATAGGTAATTGGCTTATAATTAGCCAAATAATTTTATTGAGCAACTATAATTTATTATGCGCAGGACACTTCAAAGAAAAGGCAGGACTTCAATATGAAAGGACTTAATTTCTGACCAAAGGAAGTTTACGATCTAGTTGTAAAAAGCATCCTAATGTTAAGGGAAACAATATGAAATAGTGGGCATGAGATACAGTATTTGGCAGAACAGCTGCAATTGGTAAACACGACAGGAACTGTCAAGAAGAGTGAAGACCAACCCCACTTCCAACCCCCACCGAATTTATGGCTTAGAATGGCAAAGACCAACTGAATCCAATATGGCAGCTAATTTCACTTGATGGTAAATCCTGGCTTCATTATACACTTACTGCAATATATTAGTATCCTAAAAGACACACCCTGCCATCATGATCAGAGACAGAAAGCCTATATAAGGACACAAAATTGCTGATGAAGCTCCTCTGAGAAGTCTCCACCCCACTCACAGGAAGAGCCTGAATATTCCTCCCCCTTATTGAGTACCCCACCCTCCAATTACATGAACCTCAATAAAGGAACCAAATTCTGCTAAAGGGGGTGCTGCTATGTCTGTGGAGTAGCCTAATCTCTGTCTTGCTGATTTACAAATGAACTCACTTCCACTTTAAACTCTATGCTGGCTCATGTTTGAATTCTTTCTTGCTGAAAGCCAAGAGCCCACAGTGGGTCATGAACCACCATGTCCCCAGGTTCCCAGAATGCCTGCATCAGGCACACCAAGATCTGAGAGTCAAACAGACCTGTGTCCAAACCAAGTCTGATATTCAGCTTGGCCAGTTACAAGCCAGGTGCTCTTGGAAAAGTTGCTTAAGCTCCAAGACCTCTGTGTCCTTCAGAAAGTTAATAGGATGATGAAAGTAGTTCAGCCCTGTGAAGCTATGGGCAGGTAAAAAGTGCTCTGGGTGAGCTGGTTTCCTGTCCAGGTGTTTTCTCAGCAAGGCAGGTGTTACTGAGTTCAGATTCATGACTCAGCAAGATGAGACTATGGAAACAGGGTGTACAAGCCCAAGGTGTTGCCAGCTCAGAGAGGGTCAGACCATTGCCTAGTAGAAACCGAGAAAGTCAGCAGCTTAAAGCAGAATACTAGCATTTGACTGAAGCTTTAACAAGTGTAGACTATGTGGGTGAGAAAGCCAGGAGGAGGCCGTTCAGGCAAGAGTGGAAAAGAACAGGGAGGCAGGCTCACATTAGGAATCAAACAGCAAGGATATGGTGTCAATGGCAGGGGAGATTTACAAAGGGCAATAGCACAAGAAAAGATGGGGACTGAAGTTCACAGACAGATCATAGGGAGTTCTTTGTTAACTCTGCCTTCATTTATTAGGTTAAGTGTTAGCACCTACAATGTGAACCCTTCCCTTTCCCACTGCTCCTGCTTCTACAAATAACCTTGAACCCTTATTTGTCTTATCTTTTAGAATTCTGTATCTTAAAAAGTAAATAAACCTAGTACAAGCAAAATTAATAAATCTCAGACAATGGCATTGTGACAGAGAGCAGAGCATAGTGAGACTGCTGCCAGGAGCCATTTCACAATTCCTGCTCTGAACCTTTCATTAATCCCCACTGTTTCCATTTAATTTGAAGGCCTGCACAGAATGTCCCACACAGAATTGCTTGTTATCTTATTCACCTTCATCTTCAAATTCCTGTATGACCCTTACATCAGCATATATTACCCAGTCCCATAGCCTTCATCATTTTACATTTGAAGGGACCAACTCTGAGTAAAGCCTTTGCTAGGTCATGTGCCCCAAAGTAGTTGGGCATACAGACATATTGAGGGGCACTTGTTTCAGTGTTAAATTCTTGTTTCTCTCCCCGTGCCCCCCACCCACCGGCTGGTTATAGGATAGGAGACTGGGAAGGGAGTGGAGCAGCTAGTTGGGAAACAGAATGACATTTATTATAGGAAATTGAGTTATCAGATTTTTGGTAAGGATGGAGGAATGGGCTTTAGGCTGAGCCCACTCCCCCCAGTGACTCCCAGAGCCCACCAGGGGAGCTGAGGACCACTCCAGGGTCATCGAGATCCTGGGATAGAAAGTCACTGTTGCCAGAACCATCCAATTCTATCACCAACTCCCAACTCCATCTCTCACCAGTGTGTGGTGCTGGTAATTGAGCCTTAATTTCCTTCTCTGAAAGATGAATGTAAAAATCCAACCATGAAGGTGGTAAATAAACAAGAAGGTGGATATTGGAGGAATGTCATCACACTGGTTTGAACTCTCAACGAATTTTGGTTCACTTTCTCTTCCTTCTACAACAACTAAGTGCCTCAGAGAAATAACTGGGTGAGTGTGGAAGCAAAGTTTAATTTTAAGTCTCTGGCTACTGACTATGGGAGGAGCATCTGGGACAATGTCAGAAAGTAATAGAGAGAAGGGTTAAGTCCATGAGAAAATAGTCAGTGTGCTCAATTTCATTTAAAAACAAAGCTTTAATCTGCGTGCACCATGAAGATAAAATCACCAGGTGAATGAATGATAGTCTTCCACTGGCCAGGAAAGTGTGGTTTTGTATGGACACTGCTTTATGGTCCTTCACTCTTTATCAGCTCTGTCCTTCCCCTCATTCCTTCTCTGTTTCTCCTTCCTAAGGAAAAACTTCTCCAGTGGAGCCCAGAGGAACCAGCCCAGCTGCTTGGTCACCAGCAAAACCCATGTCTCTATTATAATGATGTCCGCCTGCTTGTCTCTTGCCACAAAGAGTCATGAAAAAATCATAATCTTCATGAGTATCCCTTCAAATACTACATACTGTCTCTTGATTAATATTTTTAACTCTTTCAATATTTCCTTGGAACTTACACCCTGGCCTATCTCTGGAGGATGCACTGGGATCATACAGACTGGGAGAGGAAGGCAGAAAGATTAACAAAAACTGTAATTCAATGCAATGAATGTATTAAGAGAATCAACCTAGGAGGAGGGTGTAGAAAAGAGGAGCCCTGACTCACCAGGGGAGACGGGTAGTGCTTTCCAGAAGAGCCTTGCCTTAGTCACCCTCTCAGCAGCATTCCACAGTCCACCACTTCTGCTGTTTGAGTCCTCACCTTCTTGTCTCAGGGGTCACTACTCTCCCCTTGCTCACTGCTGTTTCCTCCTCAGTCTTCATGCCATCTCTTCCTCTTCTACTCAAGCTCTATGTGTTGAGGCTACAGGAGGTCCTCTACCAGATTATCTTCCTTCTTTCCCTATGATTGAGTTCATTCCCAGGGGTTTCAATGTCCACTATGTGCTGATGCCACCCACACCTCTTCTCTGGACTCACACATTCAACCTCTCACTTAGCATCTCCCCTCAGAGATCTCGAGAACAGCTTGAACTATGTCCAAAACAGAATTCTAGATTCCAACCTGACCCCACATGGGTTCCTCCATCTCATTAGTAGGGCAGTCATCCACCCTGCCCTTTGTCCTCCTAAGCATTCATTCCTCTCACATCCATCCCATCAGCTTTCTGATGTTCAGTTTCCAATATTTATCTCTTATCTCTAAGTTCAGGCTGGTCCTGACTATGTAGCAGCTTCCTACAGTCACCCTGCTTGGTTACCGGGGACCCTGATCTAGTGTCCACTGAGACTGTCTGGTCTGGGTGTGCTGATGGCACCCGTGCTGGGGAGAGCAGAAACCTTTGTATAAAGCAGATTCTCTGACCTCACCTAAGCTTATGGCAGGAGATGATTCTAAGGAGATGGACACAGGCCAGATCATTCAGGGTTTTACATGAACGGGAGAAATTTGGATTTTACCCTAAATGCAACAGAAAGCCCCTAGAAGGTTTAAGCAGATGACTGATATGATGCAGTTCTCATTGCTAACAGATCATGTGTATTACTCTGAGAAGAAGAGATCGGTAGGGACAGAAGTGCAGATAGGGTGACTGTAGGAAGCTACTGCATAGTCAATGCCAGCCTGAACTTAGAGATGAGAGGTAAATGTTGGAATCTGAATATCAGCAAGCTGATGGGGTGGATGTGAGAGGAATGAAAGATGATGTCTAAGAGGACAAAGGGCAGAGTGGATGATTGTCATACTAACGAGATGGAGGAACGTGTGCTTTCATGGGAGTTCAGGCAACCCAGAGGCCAGGTGCACTACCTCCTGTCCCCTGGTACCATGGAAGAAGGAGGTGAGGGAGTCAGCTTGAAAGGAGAGAAAAGTATAGATGGGGGGTTAAACTTTGAATTGATTGAACATGTATCAAAAGAGAAATTGTTTTATGTCACAGAGTCACTTAAGTGGAAATGTTGTTTTTCCCTTTTCTTTTTAACTCCATCACTTGGAATGGGGGCTCCAAAGCAAGGTGAAGACAATTATAGTAACTTTAACAGTTCTATATTTTGAACATATCTTATTTGTTAACTTAAAAATTTATACCCATTACAGATTGAAAATATAATTGTAGATATGGCTATAAATTGGGAACAAATGAACCCACATGCTAACAATAGTCATCCCTGGGATGTGAAAGTAACCATTTTAACTTTTTAAATAGTTTTTTCTTTTCTAATTTTTCTAAGTGATCACATATGACTTAGAATCAGAATAACACAGTTAACATTCTTGAGAGTTCAAGCATCTCTTCATCTGTGAAGACTTCCCTGAATCTAAAGGCAAGACCTGAGAGCCCCTTTCCTGTCCTCCCATTACCCACAGTCCCCTTGGTGCACTTTTCTCACTGCACCGTAATTATCTGGCTTCCTCATGAGGCTGTGAGTATTTCAGAACTTTGGGGCAGTGTCTTTTTATCTATATATATTCTCAGTGCCAGCCCCAGACACACAACCACTGGACATTTAAAAGTATTGGTGGAATAAAAGATTAAGAATCTACCATGAGACATTCATTCTTTTGGCTTCAGACATTGTAGTCTTAGGTTACTTGCTCAATTGCTGATTTCTAGGAGGAAAAGAAACCCCTTCCCAGCTATTAACATTCACTATGAATTAACTGAACAGAGACTACAAAAACAAGGCCGCAGACATTAAATTGAACTTGTCAACTAGAAAACTTGTCAAGTAGAAAGCAGAGACAGGTCCATGGGTCAGGTCACCACTGTGCACAATGATGCAACATGGAGTGTAGCATGGCCAGAGCTAGGGGAGGTGACTGAGGCATTCACCTGGGGCATAACATTTCAGAGGGCTCAACGACTTAGCAATCAAGATAAATCATATCTTAGTGTAGTATTTTAAAAATCAAAATCTATGCAAAAAAACCAGATGAGCAAAATAAAATTTCTTAATAAAAGTAAGATTGGTATTCTTATTTTTTTTCTTTTATTTTAGGCTCCAATGTGGCTGCTGATGTTGTCTTTACTTAAAAGTTTGGTATTTTGTTCATCCTGGATTTTTTTTTGGGGGGGGATACCTTTAAATTATTAAATAGTTCCTAGTAATATTCATCTTGATGACAAAGTATTTAGCACCACCTTTGCACCGCTTCTCCTAATCTAGGCCCCAGGCTGATTGCCAACCATGGAGAGGATGTGAATAAGTCCACACTCTGGGGCGGGAAAAGGGATCCTGCCTGGTCAGCATAAAATGTCCTAGCCTACTGAGCTGCCATAAAAAATAACAACAGAAATTGATTTTTAGCAGTTCTGGAGGCTAGAAGTTGGAGATCAGGGAACCAGCATGGCTGGGTTCTTGATGAGGCCCTGTGTCTGCCTTGCAGATGGCCCCCTACTCCCTGTATCCTCACATGGTGGAGCCAGAGAGGGAGCAAGCTTTCTTCTTAGAAAGGCACTAATCCCATGGGGGCTGTGGGGGCACCCTCATGATCTCATCTAACTTGAATTATGTCCCAAAGGCACCATCTCCTAATATAATCCCATTGGGGACTAGGCTTCAGCATATGAATATTCAGCCCATACACCAAGGGTAAGCATTGCTTCTGATAATAGTGTACATAACAACAACAGGGATATTAATGACATTAATAAACTCTTAAAGTATGTCCCTGCTTCACTTTTATTGTCTCACCTGATCTTCGCAAAAGGCTGTGAGGAAGGGTGAGCAGGCAGTGTTAGCCTATTTACAGAAAGAGGGAATGGAGCAAAGGCAAGTTGGATGTAGACAACAGAGGTATTATTTGAACCCAGGGCTCCTGGTTCCAAAGGAGTGTTCACTCTGCCACTACAGCCCTCTCTCCCTCTCCCTGACCTGGGAAGCACATTTCATTTATCATGTACTTTAACCTCTATTACCTCTTTATGATTATGACAACAACTCTGTAAAGTAAGCAGGACAAGATTTTTATTCATATTTTACAGCTGTGGAAGCTGAGTCCCAAAAAAACGTTGTAGTGGCTCAGACCAGGGAACACCAAGGTGTGAAGATCAGGTTTCAACCCCCCAGTTTTCTGACTAGAGAGGCATTTTGTCCCCTCCCTGTCCCACTGTGAGAGGTGGTAGGGTCCTGCTGCTTGCTGGGCCTGGGCCACTATAGTGACAGAGGGCCATGCAAACCTGCTAAGTGGATGGCCTTGCAGCCAAGGCTCCGTGTAACAGGTTCCCTGGGGTGATGGAATGTTTGGGCCTGCAGGCAAGCTGTTCACATCCAGCTCTAGCCTTTACTGGAGGCCCTGCTAGTGCCTCTGATGTTCACAGTCCTGTGGGTGAGGGCAGGTCCCAGGCTCACAATATGCAGAGGGTCCCCAGGCAGGCCGCGGGGGAGCCAGGCTCAGGTCCCTCATTTCAGCAGTACTGATTAACTGGTAGCAGGTAGGGGGCTTTTGTGGCCTTCTATAAACCATATTTCCTCTAAACAGGAGGTAGCTTGTGGGCCTGGCATGTGGAAAATAAGCTACGAATATTGAAATTCAATTTTGGTGACAGGAGCAAAATATTAGGTAGAAAAAATTAATCACAGCCAAAGTCACTGAATCAAAAGGGAACAAAATTAAATGCCTTTTGGGAGAACTCAATGGGGGCTTTGTAGAAGACCCGCTCTTTGACACCCAGGGAATCAATCACAGATGTCCTTCGTCTGCTTGGTGTGGTAATGATGAGTCTTAGAAAGAAGGATATCAGGTAAATGTGTTGCTGACTCAGAATAAAGAATTAATAAGTGTCAAAGGGTTCAGTGGCCATACCATTAAAGATGAATGATTGAGAACAAAAATGTCAGAGGCTGGAGATGTGTTAGAAGCTGCCAATGGGAGGAGGACCCAAGAGAATCTTTATCTTCCATAGAAAGCATCTATCATGTGAGAATCTAGAGTAGACCTTGTTAATCTGAAAACACCAGGTATTTGCCAATTCCTCTTTCACCTTCTCCTCTTCCTCTTTCTTTACTTTCTCTTTTTCCTTTGTATCATCTTCTTTCTCCTCTTCTTTTTTCTCCTCTTGTTTCCTCTCTCTCTCTCTCTCTCTCTCTCTCTCTCTCTCTCTCTCTCTCTCTCTCTCCCTTTCTCCTTCCCTCCCTCCCTTCTCTTTCAATCTTCTTTTTTACTATTATTCCTTTTCCTTCTTCATTTTTCTACCCTTTCCAGGAAGAGTTTTCTGCTCCCACATGCCTTGAACTGTGAAATCTGGGGCCACCTGGAAAACTCAGAAGTCTTCCTGGAAATGAAAAGACTACAAAGGAGAGCAGAAAGGAGAACATGTGTGTTGCTTATAAGTTTTCCAAACTGGAATGTTATGCAGCCATTAAAAATGGTGGCCCTGAAAAGTATGAAATGGCAGGAAAACAGCTTACCCACTACATTTAAATGAAAAATTCAGGATGCAAAATTGTGTGTACAGTGTGATTCCCAGTGTGTTTAAAATCTAGCCAAAATAGACATGTAGGGAACACCTGGAAGGAAATACACCAGAATATCAACAGCTATTTTCTTCAAGTAAGAAGGCTTTGAGGGATTGTTTTCCATTTTTCACCCATTTCCATCTTTTACTTAGTAAGTACATATTGCCTTTGGAATGAAAAGGTAAGAAGTAGTGCAGTTTGAGGTCACACTCAGTACAGGGTAGGACATGGTACTAGCTGAGTGAAAGCTATTTGCAACCTCCTCACATTGCGTAGCTCATGCAGCACCACCTGGCTTTTTCAACCTGTAAACAGGAAACTCAGATTCCAGGGAGCAGGTGCTGTATTGGAAGCTTCCATTATCTTGTCATTACAGACCTAAGAAGGAGGGGCTGTTATCATTCCCATTCTTCAGTTATGGAAACTGAGACTTAGAAATGCAAGAGATTCATTCAGCATTACACAGAAACTGTAAAATTAGTTTTAAACAGAGTTTGGTCTGAATTCTCCGTTCCCAAGTGATCTCCAAGGAGTTCAAGATTCTCAAAGAACCAGAGGAGGAAGAAGGCTCTTTAGTGAAAAATTATCAAAACCAGGAAAATTTGGATTGGAAAGGGAACTAACTCAGGCTACAGAGCTACATTGCCCTTCACATTGAATAATATTGGTTATTGCTACTGGCTTCTCAGAATATCTTTTCCCATGTCATCTCAGTTCAAAATGTTTCCATATGCAACCAAACTATTAATAATTAAGGACAGAAGAGCTCCACATTCAGTGTGCATTACCATGCACTACAAAAAGTAACATTTTAAATTAATTGTTTAGTCAATGTCATTAATTATTTTTACTTACTGCTAAGGCAACTTTATAATATTTCAGGAAGGGAAATTAGGATATAATAATCTGACCATCCAATTATATTAACTATTCACATTTTTCATTGCTCTCTATAACTTTTTACGGATGTATTTACAGAGTTGCAATCATACTTTCATATAATTTTTGTCTCAGTTCTGTCCATTTTCTATATGTTGATTTTATCATCTTCAGTGTGTATCTAATGTTTCTGAAATGAATATGCCACAATTAGCTCAATTCCCCTATCGCTGTGCATTCAGGATTTTTACCATTACCAATAATGATGCTATAAATATGTTGTACATATCATTTAATTTTTTTCATCTGAATTATTACCTTAGGACAAATTCCCAAGAGTCAAATTACCTCTACAAAACATGTAAAAATAGTAATGACTCTAAATATGTGCTGCTGAATTATAATCCAAAAGCATAGGCCAATACACAGTACCCGGATCTTAGTAAGTATTTAATAAATGTTTAATGAATGCATTAATAAATGCCATCAGCAACATATGTAAATCTTCTTTTGAATATATAAACTGTTATGAAAAAGAGATTTGGCCTTAATTTATTAAATGCATGCATTCACTAAAAACAGAATTTCTGAGAATCAAATATTCCTTTCTCATTTATTTTAGTTTTTCTAACTGCAGATTTCTGAGAAAGGAAAGGAGACTAATCTGGAGACCTTTGCCAGGGAGAGCGTGTTTTCACTGTGGCCCCTGGGAGCCTGGATCTGGGTTCTAAGCCCTTGGGATTCCCAGAACCCTCAACTCTGAGTTTTTCTGTAACCCCATTGGCTTCCCAGGTCTGTACATATTTTCCCTATTCCTCAGCATCTCTTGAGCTTAAAGTGTCCTTTCTCCTCTTCTGATTCCAGACTTGAGCAGACTCTTAGAGAGCAGATCCACCAGCTATAACCCACATGAAGGCATGCACCAACCAGAACTCAAAATCTAAGCCCCAGTACCAAGTGTGAACTTGAGGGAAGCAGGAGGGAGTCTTTGAATAAACAAGCTCATATTCCAACTCCAAAGTGGTATAGAAAGCCAACAAAAACAGAGGAGAGACCAAACAATGGCAAAATCTCCTTAAAAACAGCAGAAAGCATCTGTTGTAAGGGGGAAAAAAAACTACAAATGGGAGCTTGTGGGAATAACATAAGATGGCACTGAACTAGTAAATATGATAACAGTCCAAAGGCATCTATGGGACCTTCTCATCAGAATAAAGAACCAGCTGGAAAAACCTATGCTCTCCCAACCACAATCCTACTCAATGCCCAAACATTTAAAACAACGCAAGAGAATGAGAGACCCGAGCAGAAGAATGAGGAGAGTTATGGCAAATGGATAAAAGATAACCAAGACCAACAAGACCAGTAGTGAGGAATATAGAATCGGGGGGAGGGGGGGGTGTGGTGAGTTCAAGTAAACACCTAATATTTATGCTAAGAGGGTGTTTGTCAAAAGCTATCCTTAAAGATAGACCTTCAGAAAGCGACCCATCAAAAATGAAGCTGAAGGACACAGAAAAGCTCTTCTGAGTGATCAGATACAAAAATAAGTATTATGTCACACTTCACCCATCCACATTTGGCCCACGCACAGCAAGGGCCCTTGGAGGGACAGCCACCCGGAGCCAAGAGAAATAAAGCTTGTACATGTACAGCTTCTTGCCAAGATGATTGTTCTCCTTGTAACAAAGACAGTGTTCCAACACCAACCCACAGGATGGGAAATGATTTGTCAACAGAGTTCCACAGACATAAAGATTGTTTTAGTCAGTAATGAAGATTTAAAGCTCAGCAGAGTATAACATGTTTTCCTTAAAAAGTTATCTACTAGTGATAATAATCATCCTACCAAAATTTTCTGTCTCATGCATGATGTTCTTTAGCTTAAGTGCTTCTTGAGTGTATGGCTCTGGTTAACACACAATGAAGTATTGACCCTTCTTTTTCAAAC
>NW_006289718.1:1397564-1404386 GCF_000327345.1 Myotis davidii
TTGAGTACTAAAGGCCTGGTGCACGAAATTCGTGCTTTGGGGGGTGGTCCCTCAGCCTGGCCTGTGCCCTCTCGCAGTCTGGGAGCCCTCAGGGGTTCCCTAAGCTGGCAGTTCGACATCCTTAGCACTGCCTGGCTCAGGGCTTCTGGCTGAGTGGAGCTCCCCCTGTGGGAATGCACTGATCACCAGGGGGCAGTGCCTGCATTGAGCATCTGCCCCCTGATGGTCGGTGTGCATCATAGCGGCCAGTCATTCTCTGTCAGTCGATTTGCATATTAGCCTTTTATTATATAGGATTCTCTCCCCTACATTTATTCTATTCTCTCTGGGATGACTACTTTTTGGGTGTTGAAATAAACTTTTGATTCTCTGACTTTTAAAAATCATAAAAAATACTTTGAGATTTTTTTCATTTGTTATCATGTTTTTAATTTCCATTATGGTGTGTGTGTGTGTGTGTGTGTGTGTGTGTGTGTTCTAACTGTTTCTTTTTCACATCATTCTGGTCTAGTTTCATGGATATACTATCTTCTCTTATTTCTGAGGACAGTGATGGTTGATTATGTTTGTTGTTCTTTTCTCTTTGCAGTCTCAATCGCCTATAATTTACATTGTTCTGTTCCTTTGTTTTGCCCTCTATCTTCTGTGTTGGAGGCTGTCCTCATATGTTAGGCAATTCTTATTTTGTCATGATAACGGGGAGTGGGGTAGTTGATTAAATTTGAGACCCATCACAGCATTTTCTGGATAAACTATTTGGGAAACTTTTTATGTGATTATATTTTTATGTCTCTTCCCTTGGGCTTCTCATATACTCTTGGGAGTACTCTTCCAATACCTTGCCTGGAGGACAAAAGTCTGGCTGCCAGCATTCTGGAAACTGGCGCACAGATGAAGTTTGGAAGTTCTCAGCATTGGGTATATAATTAACCACTCAATGCCATCAATTATTCCTGTCTACTCCATGTCCAAAACCTTTTTTTATTCTCTCCAGAGAATAAACCTTCAAACTTTTGATGAGATGGGGAAGAGTTATAAGGAATGGGGAAAAGGGGCTCCTTCAGAAAAGTGTCTTTTTTCATCCTTTTAATTTTGCCTTTCCACCTCTTCACTCCCAGTTTCAGAGTTTCTGGTGCTGCTGGTTCCTAAGCCTTTTAATGATTGTGCAATGCAACTTTGGTTCGTCCTCCTATTTCCTCACTTCATCTTACAGTTTTAGGTTAGTTATCGTTCATCTGCCTTTTTTTAGCTTCCAAAGTTTTGTAACTATTGTTGCCTCTTCTATTTTACCTTCCATGAAGGCTTATATATTTTTTAAAAACAACCCAGTTGCCTTATATCAGTGGGATTTCAGGGGTGAGGAGAATTACTGTAGGTGTTCAAGTATTTGCTTTTTTAGATTTGAACTATGTAAAGTTGCCATTGTTATAGGTTGAAAATTCGCTGGAAATTGGCAATTTCATATGGTTCAGTCTTATGTATGCCTCTTTTTTTATATCACTTTAAGGACCTCTTTTCAGGGAGGGCAGAAATCATGGTATATTTATTCCTAAGTCATGCTCCACATGAGAGCCATAAGGTCACCCTGAAAAGTTGACCTGAGTATTTTGACTGCGTAATATCTGCCCATATACTTACTGTAATCCCACACACATTAATTACTCCTTTTCCCAGAAGAGAATTTCTGTCTGTCTTGCCAGAGTAAAATAAGCCAAAGTTTGGTATAATGTAATGAGCAATGGTATTGACATTAAAAACCTCAATTCTTACCTTCAGTATTTACTCCTTGTATAATATTAGGGATTTCCTGGACATCATTTTTTTCTTTAATAAATCCCACTGTTTTTGGTATTAGCAGTGGTTTTAAAATTCATCAGCTGGTTTGACCTTGGAGAATCTTTTTCTCTAAATGGAAGTGATAATATACATTATGGGAGGACTAAATGAGCTTATGAAAGAAAAGGTCTTAATAAGATACTTGGCATGCAGTAGAGCTCTCAATAGTGGTAGCATTATCATTATTAATTATTAACATTATAACACATATATGATGTATATTAAGTTATAAGAATCAAATATACATTCATTTCCTCTCTCCCTACCACTGCACTACAGATGTAAATGAGACAACATATTTAAAGTCTCTGTGTAAATTCTATCTATAGTTTGCCATATATTGCAGGCCACTAATCAATATGTTCCTTTGGATTGGTTAACCTAAAGGCAGCTACAAATGTTGAAGGTAATTGCTTACTATACCTACTAATCAGACAACTTCTGTCACTGTGCAGTAGCCCCCCAAACCACTGGGATCCAGAATAGCAGAGGTGACAAAAGTCTGCAAACCAAATCCAGTCTAGATTGGATATATCTGAAATATATCTTATTTTTCAAATGTAAATTTGTTTCAAAGAATAATCCTTTCCCCCTAAATCTTTACTTAATGTAATAATTAAGGGACAAATAAAGATTGGTCTTTCTTTACTAAATATGGTCTTTCTTGCTTGTTTTTGAGATGAGATATCAGTAGATAAGACTGACCAAAACATTGTTGGCCATTGTGACTTTTAGTTTCACTATTGTGAAATCTGTGATCTTGTACAATTTCATGAGATGTAAAAATATGAAGATTCTGTACGTGGACCAAAAGACGAAAAAATTTCCAAGATCATCTTCCCATTGCTTTAAGACTATTTCTGTGGGAAAGTCTCCAACAAGAATGTAAGTCCATTGTCAGTTTGACAGTATATCTCAGGGAAAAGTCTTAAAAAGAGCTGTTCTGTGATGTATTATTGCTAGTGACTTGTTAGGAAAGAATGTTTTATAGAATAAAAGACTTGTTTAAATCATCCAATAGTCTAGTTTTTAGAATTACAGAATACTACAGTTACAAGGACAATCAAAGTGGAGGAGCAAATTAACAGTCATTGAGCAGCAACCCTTCTCAGCCTCTGGGGAAGGAAAAGTGAGGGTTATTATCTGTTAAGTAGATGAGAAAACACAAGCTCAGGGGATTAAGTAATATGCCCAAGAACTCCCAGATCTTTGTGTGGAAGTAGAACTGGAAATCAGGACTGTCTGGTTCTAAAATGTTAGCTTTTCATTCTCTAACTTGACAGATGAATCTGAAAACTCAGGCTCAGAAAGGTCTCTCACCTCTTGACTGTTAGTTCAGTTCACCAATGCCTACTCTATATGGCCTTTTTCACAAGTCACCCATGGTCTGTTATTGTATAAATAAATTCCCTGTGTTTAAAAGAGAATGGTCTCAAGCTTTAATACCAGGTTAATTGAGAGAATAGAGATGAGACTTGCTATAACTGATGGATGGTACTTAGTCTTACCCTGGGATGAATTTACAGGTGGCCAGTGGGACCTGGTCAGCAGAAATTCTTTGAAGTTTCTTGATGTGGTCAGATGGTGGCTGTTGAGACTTATCATCTCGTTACATTAAAGAAGATGTTTGCTAAGTAATTGAGAATTAGGAAGGCCCCTTCCCAACAGTAATATCGGAGTAAAATCATGAAGATCTACATCAGTTGTTCAACTTTGCATAAGAGAAAGTTCATTTGTCTACAGAAAAAATCCCTTTGAGCACAATGATTCAGGCCATCATTTCTTTGAATCTGGTCTAGTCATTACAGAACCCACAGGCCTGGCTGTGGCAGGACTCTAAATGAACTCTCTGAAAATGTTTTAAAGGGGCATCTTGATAGCTAATTGCTGTATTTAATGCTAGGGTGTTGGGATATTTTGTTTTAAGTAATAGAATATTTTTCATGCTGTGAAAGAATTGCCTTACTAATGAGCTCCATGTTAAAAAGTAGTGAATACCAACTCTATTATTTATATATAAATGACAAGAAGGATTATCATCAGGAAAGTTATTAACTTCTAGAATATTATAGATGCAAAGAATAAGTGACATAAAATATTGAATAGATCCATGGAGGTAAGTAGCAAACAGGAAGTGCATGCAATGAAATTAGATTGTTTTTAATATTCACTTTAATTTTATTTACTCAATTATTAAAATGTTTATCATATATAACATATGTGTTTGTATTTATGCTCTGTATAAAAATTAACTGAAATGAAAAAGGGTAGTTTGGTGAATCTGACCTCTTGATGGAAAAATTTTAGACTTGAAACTAGGCAGACATGAGTTGAAATCTATAATTTGCCACTAAATATTTGTGTTACTTTTAGGGACAGATATGAATATTTTGATTTTTCTATAAAATCAAAATAATGTCTAACCATTATACATGTGATGATTAAGTGTCTCAGAGCATAAAGCTTTTAGATGAGTGCCTGCTATATTGTATAGATTGTGTTATAGCGGCAATTCTTCACCCTTTCTTTTATTTACACTGTGTGCTATGTATCTTTACAGTGTTCCCCTCCTATGAGCAGTACATGCTCCCTTGCCTCTTGACTTAGGTTTAGTCATGTGCAGGCTTGGCCAATAAAATGAGGCAAATTGTGAATGTGGCAGTTCCTCGCCTAGCCTTCTAGAGGCCTTGTGTGTTTCTACTCTGCCCTTGCTCCTCTGCCATTACTGTTAGAGCATTCTGGACCAGTTATAGTCTCAGGAGTAGGCTAAGAGACATATAGAATAGCACTTCCTTAACTAAACTGCCCCAGCCTAGAACAGAGGCCCCTGCCACTGCCCTGCCACAGCCAACCTACAGACACATTAGTAAATCCATTCAGGGTGAACAGAACCACTCAGACAAGTCCAGACTACATTAGTGAACCCTGAGAAAATCCTATATAATAAAAGGTTAATATGCAAATTGACCGAATGGCAGAGAAACTGGTCGCTATGATGCACACTGACCACCAGGGGGCAGATGCTCAAAACAGGAGCTGAACCCTGGTGATCAATGCACTCCCACAGGGGGAGTGCTGCTCAGCCAGAATCCAGGCTCACAGCTTTCAAGTGCAGTGGCGGTGGCTAGAGCCTCTCCTGCCTCTGAGGCAGTGCTAAGGATCTCTCAGGGGATGTCCAGCTTCCGGCTTAGGCCCACTCCCCACCTAAGCTGGCAGTTGGACATCGCCTGAGGGGTCCCTGACTGTGAGAGGATGCAGGCCAGGCTGAGAGACACCCCTTTCCCCCAGTCCCACAGTGCACAGATGTCGTGCACTGGGCCTCTAGTTAGCTATAATGGTAAATGTTACTTATACATTTATAAAATAAATGTGTTAAACCATGGAGTATTGAGGTGGTTTATTATATAGCAGTTGTTAACTGATACACTTATACTAGACTAGAGGCCTAGTGCATTAAATTCAAGCATTGGGGTGGGGGGGTCCCTCAGCCTGGCCTGCACCCTCTCACAGTCCAGGAGCCCTTGCTCCTTACCACTCGGCATGCTGCTCCTTAGTGCTGCTGCAGAGGTGGGAGAGGCTCCTGCCACTGCCCCTGTGCTCGCCAGCCATGAGCCCAGTTTCTGGCCGAGTGGCACTCCCCCTGTGGGAACACACTGACCACCAGGGGGCAGCTCCTGCATTGAACAACTTCCCCTGGTGGTCAGTGTGCATCATAGTGACTGGTTGTTCTGGTCATTCTGTCATAATGGTCGCTTAGGTTTTTATTATATAGATACCTAGTAATGTTTTGTTGTTGTTAATCCTTACCCAAGGATATTTTTTCCATTGCTTTACAGAGAGAGTGGAATGGAGGGAGGAAGGGAGGGGAAAGAGAAAGAATGGGAAGAGAGAGAGAAACATTGATATTAGAGACACACATTAATTGGTTGCCTTCCGCATGGGCCCTATCCAGGACCAGGGATTGAACCTGCAACCCAGGTACATGCCCTTGACTGGGAATTGAATCCAAGAACTTTAGTTGCATGGGCCAATTCTCTAACCACTTAACAACATGAGCCAGGGTGATATTTAGTAATATTTTTGCTAATAAGATGTAGAGTTGAAAAAACCACAAAACATGCATCTATGAGTATAATACACATTTAAAAAGAGAGTCTCATCCAACCATTCTTTTCCCAGTTACTCCTGATCATTCCATAGAAGAAGGAGGTAACCAAATAACTGTCCCCACTCACCAGTGGGGACAGTTTAGCTTTCTCACTTCTGAAGGATCCCATGGGTGGAGGGAGATGCCATTGACAGTGTAGGTAACTATTGTGTATATATGAAGAAAATTGTTCATATTTTCCCATGGACCATATGTACTCAGTTTTTTTTTTAATTTTTTTTATTGATTAAGTTATTACATATGTGTCCTTATCCCCACATTACCCCCCCCATGCATGCCCTCATCCCCCTGTTGTCTGTGTCCATTGGTTGGGCCTATATACTTGCATATAAGTCCTTTGGTTGATTTCTCCCCTTTACCCCTCCTTCCCCTTCCTTCCCTCTGAAGTTTGATGGTCTGATCGAAGCTTCTCTGTCTCTGGATCTGTTTTGTTCATCAGTTTATGTTGTTCATTATATTCCGTTCATGAGTGAGATCATGTGATATATATCTTTCATTGACTGGCTTGTTTCACTTAACATAATGTTCTCAAGGTTTATTCATGTTGTAGCAATTCCTTCCACATGTCAATTTCCTTCCTTTTTAAGGTTGAATACTAGTCTATTGTATGAATGTTCAACAATTTGCTGGCTCATATCACATCAATTAATTGTTGTTGTTTTAAGATTTTTAATTGATTATTTATATGTTTTTATTGATTTTAGAGAGAGGAAGGGAAAAGGAGAAGAGAGGTAAAAACATTAATGATGAGAGAGAATCCTTTGATCAGCTGCCTCCTGCACGCCCCCACTGGGGATTGAACCCGCAACTTAGGCATG
>NW_006289718.1:1404692-1405848 GCF_000327345.1 Myotis davidii
TGGATTCCTCTAGTATTTTTATGGTTTCCCATCTTATGTTTAAATCCTTTATCCATTTTGAGTTTATTTTTGTGTATGGTGTAAGTTGGCGGTCTATTTTCATTTTTTTGCATGTATCTGTCTAATTTTCCCAACACCATTTATTGAAGAGGCTGTCTTGACCCCATAGTACTCATAGAATTTTAACACAAAAGTTGGATGGGGTAGGGGAAGAAAACTAGATGACCAAGAAGGGATAAATCTTACAGTAGGTTGAATTCATAGAGGCTTGAGAATGGATGTAATTTTAAATGTCTAATAAATCCTATAGCCTTAAAAAATATCTTGTATCTCTGCCTGAAATTTTATTAGAGATTCATTTACTGGGTTAAAGAATACCTTAACTATTTCTCCAAGAGTACTCTATTATAATACCAGTAGGTCTTGGGAAAGATAAGAATAAACTAGTCATTTAAACCTTAGTGGCAATAAGCTTAATAGAATGAGGTTGGGAATAACCAGGTGGGTATCAGAAATCCCTGAGCACCTGGCTGTGAAAATGATGATCAGGTAGGGACCAGGAGACAAAAGAGAAGTAGAAGTGAGGAAAAACATAATAAGTGAGAAAAATGTCACACACTTAATAATTAGAATATTGTAAACAAATAGAAAGGAAAAGGATAAGCCAGGGTTCTAATGTTAAGATCTTCCTCAGTGGACTAGAGGAGCAATTAAAATAATGTAAAGCATATAGCACAATGCTTGACACTCACCACTAAATGTCAATTATTGTTACCTTTATGACATCAGGTTCCTTTCCCTAAGAAGATGCCTATCTTCTACAAATAAGTGCCCAGAGACTGCCAGGTTTTGAGAGTCAGATACTGAATCTCATAACCGCTTCTAGACCCACTTCTCAATCCCTAGTCTATCCAACCCTTTTGCTACCAAGTCTGCTGCCCATTTCCCATGTAAATCCTTTCCTTTCCACTTGGATATAAAGGGTGTCCCAAAATTCACGCAAGAAGTAATTTTGATAGAAAACACAGGTTTATAATTAAAAATTGTAAATTTTTTATTGATTCATAAAGTATACAGCATAGGGTTATCTATGGAAGAGAAACTGGATTATCATGTCATGATAGTGAGCACCATTAACTGTTATTGCCTGAGCAGC
>NW_006289718.1:1405938-1412387 GCF_000327345.1 Myotis davidii
CTTCCACTTGTTGTTGTTCCATAATCCATTCAACGAACTCTATTTGCTGTGCATGGTCAGTAGGCTTCAGTTCTTGAGTCAATTGAACTTTGTAAGCATGAAGATGCAAATCTTTTGTGAGAATATGCTGTAGAGAGCTTCTTGAAATGTCCCATTCTTGACCACGGTGCCAAATTGATGTCCCTGGACTCTCAGCAACACTCTCACGAACTGCTTCGATGTGGCTGCTCAGGCAATAACAGTTAATGGTGCTCGCTATCGCAATATGATCATCCAGTTTGCTCTTCCATACATAACCCTATACTATATACTTTAAGAATCAATAAAAAATTTACAATTTTTAGTTATAAACCTGTGTTTTCTATCAAAATTACTTCTTGCGTGAATTTTGGGACATGCTTTACCATCTGATTCCAGGTCTTTCCTTCTCAGCTTTTTTTTTTTTTTTTCACTTTATTCAGTGTATTCATGGACCTAATGCTTTTCCTAGAATAAACCGCCGTTCAAACTCTTCCCATACCGACTGTTCCCTGATGCAGACCTTTCTAATCTGTCTTGGATTCACAGAAACAACCTCAATGGAAAGAAACTTGCACTTTTACTAAACCTGAATGTCAGGCCTGGTACTGCACTTGCTGGCTGTGTGACCATGAAAAACTCACTTATTGTCTCTGAACCTCACTTTTCTCATCTTTAAAACTGAGATATCCATGGAAAATATCTTCCCTTCCTTTTCTTCTCTAAGATTTAAGTAGGCAATTTAAGGATATGTGTTATAGGATGCTATTGTGTTGATTTGGACTATTACACATCAATGGAAAAATCTAAATATATAATTGTACTACACATCATATATTTAAAATCTTACTTAGCTTGTAATACTTTTATGTCACCCTGAGGAGTCAATATATTTCTTCACTACTGAGCAACAGATAGCTAGACAAAAGCAGCTAAACTAACATTACTGGGGATTTCACAAATGGAGAGATGAAACTACTCTAAATTAACATATCATGTGATTTTAGGTTTCTTTATTTCTAAATGGTTTAAGCCAAAAACTGGTTCATCATTCCTCCCTGTCTTGAATAATTTTAGGGTATTTCACACAGGGATGAAATGACTATTGCAGGTTTCCCTATGTGCATCTGCTCTCCACTTACAATAGAGCCACCTCTAAAACCATATCCATCAATTGACTCTTTTTAAATTTAATTTAATTTTTAATTTAAAACAATTTTAATCCTCAACTGAGGATGTATTTTTACTGACTTTAGGGAGGGAGAAAAAGAGAGAGAGAAAGAGAGAGAGAGAGAGAGAGAGAGAGAGAGAGAGAGAGAAGTTGCCTCCCATATGTGCCCCGACCGGGGATCAAACCTGCAATCCAGGTATGTGTCCTGACTGGGAAATGAAGTCACAATCTTTTTGGTATATGGGCCGAAGGTCTAACCAACTGAGCCACTGGGCCAGGACTAAACATTAATATTTAATACTATGTTAGTTTCAAGTGTACAGCAGTACAGCATGGTTGGACATTTATCTAACTTATTAGAGGCCTGGTGCACAAAAATTTGTGCACTCGGGGGGTGGGGGGGTCCCTCAGCCCGGCCTGTGCCCTCTTGCAGTCTGGGACCCCTCGGGAGATAACGACCTGCTGGCTTAGGCCTGGTCCCGGGTGGCAGAGGGCAGGCCCAATCCCTAGGTGCAGCCCCTGGTCAGGCTCAGAGCAGGGCCCATTGGGGAGTTGGGGGGCCTTCCCCTGTCATGCACAGAGCAGGGCCCATCACGGGGGTTGGGGCTCTGTACCCTGTCACGCACAGAGCAGGGCTGATCAGGGGGTTGAGGAGCTCCCCCCTGTCACTCACAGAGTAGGGCCGATAGGGGAGTTGGGGCACCGCCCCCTGTCCAACTCAGGGCAGTGCGGATCAGGGGGGTGGGGTGCCGCCCTCTATCACCCACAGTGCAGAGCTGATCAGGGGGTTGGGGCGCTGCCACTGTCACACTCAGGGCAGGGCCGATAGGGAGATTATGGCTCTACCCCGTCACACACTGAGCAGGGCCCATTGGGGAGTTGGGGGGCCTTCCCCTGTCATGCACAGAGCAGGGCCCATCACGGGGGTTGGGGCTCTGTACCCTGTCACGCACAGAGCAGGGCTGATCAGGGGGTTGAGGAGCTCCCCCCTGTCACTCACAGAGTAGGGCCGATAGGGGAGTTGGGGCACCGCCCCCTGTCCAACTCAGGGCAGTGCGGATCAGGGGGGTGGGGTGCCGCCCTCTATCACCCACAGTGCAGAGCTGATCAGGGGGTTGGGGCGCTGCCACTGTCACACTCAGGGCAGGGCCGATAGGGAGATTATGGCTCTACCCCGTCACACACTGAGCAGGGCCCATTGGGGAGTTGGGGGGCCTTCCCCTGTCATGCACAGAGCAGGGCCCATCACGGGGGTTGGGGCTCTGTACCCTGTCACGCACAGAGCAGGGCTGATCAGGGGGTTGAGGAGCTCCCCCCTGTCACTCACAGAGTAGGGCCGATAGGGGAGTTGGGGCACCGCCCCCTGTCACACTCAGGGCAGGGCCGATAGGGAGATTATGGCTCTACCCCGTCACACACTGAGCAGGGCCCATTGGGGGGTGCGGGTGGGGCGCCACACCCTGTCACACAGAGCAGGGCCTGTGGGGGGTGCGTTGGGGCGCCGCACCCTGTCACACACAGAGCCGCAGGATGATCAGGGGGTTTGGGCGCTGCCCCCTGTCACGCTGATCCCAGTGCCGGGAGGCCTCACGGCTCCACTGATCCCGGTGCTGGGAGGCATATTACCCTTTTACTATATAGGATAGAGGCCTGGTGCATGGGTGGGGCTGGCTGGTTTGCCCTGAAGAGTATCCTGGATCAGGGTGGGGGTCTCCACTGGGGTGCCTGGCCAGCCTGGGTAAGGGGATGATGGCTGTTTACAGCTGGTCACACCCCCTTCAGGGTGGGGGTCCCCACTGGGGTGCCTGGCCGGTCTGGGTGAGGGGCTGAGAGCTGTTTTCAGGCCAACTGAAGCTCCCAACTGCTCCTTTTTTTCTTTCTTTCTTTTTTTTTTTTTATTCTGGGCCACCTTTAGCTCTGAGGCTCCAGCTCTGAGGCTTCTGCTGCTGAAAGAAGGTATCTGGGTTGATTCGGTTCTATAATCGAAACACTGTATAAATTCCAGCTCTGAGATCCCGGGCTCGCTGAAAGCAGGCTTCTGGGGTTTTGTTAGCTTCTATATTTGTTACAATGTTTCTTAAACTGCAGGCTCAGAGGCCGGCAAAGCAGGCGGGGAACGTTGGTTTCCTCTGTCACTGAAGCAAGCAAGCCTCATGTTAGTTTCAAGCTGCCTGGCTGCCGGCCACCATGTTGGCTGGCAGTTAATTTGCATATCTCTCTTATTAGCCAATGGGAAGGGTAGCGGTCATATGCCAATTACCATGTTTCTCTTTTATTTGATAGGATGAGGTGATGACCCCAATGGGTCTAGTGTCCACCTGATACCATCATAGCTGTTACAATATTGCTAACTATATGTCCTATGCTCTACTTTGCATCCCCATGACTATTTTGTGACTATCAATCTGTACTTCTTGGTCCCTTCACCTTTTTCACCCAGTCCCTAGCCCCCCTACCATCTGGCAACCATCAGTTCGCTCTCTGTATTTATGAGTTTGTTTCTGTTTTGTTTTGTTTTTCTGGGTTTTTTGGTTCATTTTTTTTATTCTGCATGTGGGTGGGATCCATATGGTATGTGTAAAAAAAACTGGGATAACATTTTCTACCCTATCTATTTATTCAGCATTAAATCCATATTCATTGAACATTGTGCTAAATAATAAGTATACAATATTGAGTGAAAAATAGGCATGGTCCTTCTCCACAGAGCTTATAGTCTGGGGTGAAAGGAAGCAAATTAAAGCATTTTTAAAATAAGTAAATAAATATGAAATAATAAATTATTTTAAATAAAAGTAAAATATCAACTATGGGCAGGTAATATAAAGAAGGGGTGTGGGGCATATAGTAGATGGATTTTACATAGTTATGGAATCAAGGAAGTTTAATTTTCCCTGAGGAAGTGGAGCTTGAGTAGGGTTTGAAGAACTAGTGTGAGTGAACAGAAAGAAGAAGTAAGAGAAAAGCATTCTGGGAAAATAGAACAGCATTTTCAAAACTCCTATATTTACGTTGGCAAGACTCAGTGTTGAATTATATAAAGGTAGAGGATATGAAGGTCAAGAAGGTCCTTGCTTTCTAGTGGATAAATGGCAGTTCAATGTATTGTATGGCTGTGAAAAACTAAGATGGGTCTAAGATTTTATCCTACTTGAAAGCTAACAGGTTAGTCAGCTATAGTTTTATGGATGAGACTTCTGGGTCAGAGACAAAGTACTTTCTTACTCACCAGCAGTATGAGCATCATGTTAGCATCAGTTTCCCTTGCCCCCAAATCCCATGGGGCTCACAGAGTGGCCCAGATGGATGCTATGCACACAGTAGGTTCTCACCACAGTAGGGAAACTTCAACCTTAGGAAACACAAATTCTTTATAATGGGCTGATGTAAACTTTCTTTTTGCCCTGGAGGGGACAAAATCTTTATTTTGTAGGACAATAAACAAATCTGCTCTGTTCCAGAGGCTGACACATAGTATAGAAACACTGTTAATAAGATAGTCCACAAAAAGGCCGTGAATGCCTCTGTTCACAAGATGTGCAGAAATGTGAGAGACCCAGAGGGAATTGTCTCTCTATGGTGGTAAACCCTAGAGAGGAATCATGCGATTTAATAGCTACCATGGGGGGTTTTATGAGGATGAAAAAACCATGTGTGTTAAATTGACTACAAAACTATGAGAAATAAGCATTAGTAACCATGTCACCACATTTTCTTAGTGAAGTCATACTATGTTCTTCACTTGAAGCTTTGCAATCAACATGGAAAAGAACACAGGAAGGGAACTGACATTTGGTAGTAAGAAAGTTACAAGGTATTTCCCACATGCCAGGTTGAACGCTATCTTATTTAGTTCTCAAACTCACATTTAAAGTTACATTTTTCTTCATTTTATGTATAAGGAAATTGAACTTCAGAGAGGTTAAAAGACTTTCCCAAGGCCCTTCTGTAGGTCAGTGGTGAAGCAGCCATCCAATCCCAAGTCTCTCTGACTCCTTAGCCCATGTTCTTGACCATTGTGTTATATTATATACAATTTGCCACATTTGATCTCCCCACAAGCTCTGTTGGGTTGTATTAACATCCTCATCTTTCATAAAATAAAGCCAAGGCTTAGAGAAGTTGAGCAATTAGCTTGGTTTTACACTTGTGAGATGCAGAAATCTGATAGATCACCTCCGAAGTCCCATTGCTTAAAATGCCCATTAGCGCCCTGGCCAGTGTGGTTTATTGGTTGGGCATCATCTTGTGTACTGAAAGGTTGCCTGTTCAATTCCTGGCCAGGACACATGCGCAGTAGGGCCCATGCAGGAGGCAGCCAATCAATGCTCTCTCACATCAGTGTTTCTCTCTTCTCCTTTCCTCTCTCTAAAAATCAATAAACTGTTCTTTTATTTATTTATTTTTAAATATATTTTATTTTACTCAAAGGTAATTCCAGAAAGTCATGTTTTAGTCATTTTTAAAGTGAGATAAATTGAAGATCTCAGAAAAATTGTATCTGATCTTCTTCTGTTTTTATAACCCTTAAAATGTAAAGAATTCTTAGCTCACACAGACCAAAGGCCAAATGAAGCTGAATTTGATCTACATACAGAAGCTTGTGGACCCTTGTCCTAATATCTTCAGACACCCTCCAGCAAGATCCCTTCTATGATGATTAAAAACAAAACAAAACAATCACCAACAACTTGGACCCAGGCCAACGCTCTATCCACTGAGCCAAACCGGTTAGGGCTAAACTGTTCTTTTAAATAAATAAACAAACAAAGTTCATAAGCCATGAAGAGGGGCCGTAGCATTGGCTACCTGGCCTGTCAATAGGGGCAGAATTGACATTACTGGCTCAGAGAGACTACCTTGCAATCTACAGTATTCATGAGTGAGTGTTAAGTGAGTCTACCAGAAATGATCCTTTCTCTGATATCTTTGGAAAATAGGCAAATGAGCTTTCTCTGGAACTCTTGTTAATAAAGCATTGCAAACACACCAAATATCATCAGTCAGACACCTGCTAAATAAATTATGAAGTATCCATTCTATGAGACAGTATACTTGCCACTGGAAAGTAAAGTAGATATACATCTACTGACATGAAAATAGCTCCAATATATATTTACTAGAGGCCTGGTGCACAAAAATTTGTGCACTTGGGGGGAAGGAGGGGGTTCCTCAGCCCGGCCTGTGCCCTCTCGCAGTCTAGGACCCCTCGGGGAATGACCACCTGCTGGCTTAGGCCCACTCCCCAGGGGGATAGGGC
>NW_006289718.1:1413099-1419175 GCF_000327345.1 Myotis davidii
CCAGCTCTGAGGCCTCTGCTGCTGAAAGCAGGTATCTGGTTTGTTTGGGTTCTATAATTGAAACACTGTTTCAACTCCAGCTCTGAGATCCCGGCTGGCTGAAAGCAGGTTTCTGGGGTTTTGTTTAGCTTCTATATTTGTAACAATGTTTCAAACTGCAAGCTCAGAGGCCGGCAAAGCAGGTGGGGAACGTTGGTTTCCTCCATCACCAAAGCAAGCAAGTCTCCTGTTCGCTTCAAGCTGCCTGGCTGCCGGCCACCACCTTGGCTTGCAGTTAATTTGCATATCACCCTGATTAGCCAATGGGAAGGGTAGCAGATGTATGGCTAATTACCATGTTTCTCTTTTATTAGATAGGATATGTGGAAAAAGGAAAGTGACAAAATAATATTTACATTGCCATCTACATTTTCGTAAGAAACAAAACCAACAATATGTGTCCATGTGTGACTATATGTAGAAAGATGAATAGGAAGAGGGTCAGAAGCAGTAGTTAACTCAGCAGGGAAAATGGACATGGGGAGGAGGGCCAGTGAGGAGGTTGTGGCATCCTGGGGGGTCTTTACATTTCATTTTATATACTTTCACCCCTTTGAATCTTTTACAATAAGAATGCTTTTCTATATCACATATGCGATTAAGTGTAAAGACAAAAAGAAAGAGAACCACGTATACTTGACACTTCCCAATGTCTTCCATGTGTGTATTTGTACCCCAAGGATGCATTTCCATTTATTACCACATGAACTACATTTAAACCAAGTGCTTGATTTTTACTTGTGCCCAAGTACCTTTTAACACTGCCCATGGAAGGATTGCCATTTAAAATATGTTGTGTACTGCTTTTAAAACACATTTAATCGTTTTTCCTTTAATCTCCTTTTCCTAAACCTTTCCCTAATTCTTCTCACGGATTTCCCACCTGCTGTGCAGGATATACAACAGAGGGACTTTAATCATGTTTGGAATTATTTTTATCAACTTAATTCATATTTTGCAGTTATTTCCATTCCAAAGTCTTAGACATTTTAGGCTGTGTGCTGATCAGTTTCTCAGTGTTAAGTGGCATTGGCAACAGATAAGATAATAAATGGATCATTATCTTCTGAAAAATGATGTTAGCTCTTCACACAGGCTAAGCTAAGCTTAGATCTAGCTATTGAATGTGTTTTAGACCTTCTCGTTGTGGAAGTTCTCTATAACCAAAAATAATACCTTTTCACCAGGTTACATACAGACTGCATATGTTTGAAGTCCTTCATGCAGGCTTATAGCTTCGTTGTTTTTTGCTGGTTTATGGGCTACTTTTTGATGCATGATCCAGTGAGAGACTTTAAATAGAGAGGGAAGGTCAGATGGCTCGGCATTTGAGATGCCACCTCCCTAGATTTAGCCAGGACTCCCTTTTGTCCTTGAATGCACTAGGGGTCAATTTCTCCTGAGGTGGTCCCCCCTGTGGCTGCAGATGCTGGGTCTGCTTCTTCACTTTGCTTTGTATCTATGATGTGCTCTTCTCAGCCTCTTCATTTTCACAGAATGGCACTCTTGTGGGAAAAGCAATGAGACTGGCACCAGAGAACACATCCATTGGGCAGTGGGTGGGCACAGAGGCTGCTGGGAGATTCGGTGGGCACCATGGGGTATATTGTTTGATTGTGTTTGTTTATTCTTTTCTCAGGAGTAGGAACCATGAAATAACAGCTGGTAGTTCTGTTAGAAAGCTCTGCCTTTTGAGCCACAGAGTTCATCTCTCGTTTCCCCTGCTGTGTGATTTGGACACTACCCTCATGGTCTCTCAGCACTGTGAATTCTGACCTTCATAAAATGGAAATTATAACAATAACCTTGTCCTAATGCTGTCATAGAATACTAAAGATCCTTTTCATAAGTGAAACCTCATCAGAATAAAATATTTAGCTACTTTCTGTACCTGAGGCTATAGGGGTCCATCCCTGGTTGTGCCACTTACCAGCTGTGTGACTTTGGTCAGGTAATTTCACCTCCCAAAGTCTCACCTTCTTCATGGCTATCCAATGAACCTCCCTCATAAAATTGTCATGAGAATTAAATAAAATAAAAATAACCAACCCTGAATCCACCCTACTGCTGACCCTCTCATTGTGTGTAATAAATGATGTCCTTACACCATAAAGATCCTTACACCATAAAGCACATTTCCTGGGGATTCTTCTCACAGGCAAAGCTTCCTAGAACTCTTGACTTTGCCACTTCTAGCCCAAGGGTTATCCTTCAACAGCTGCAGCTCAGTCTTCATGACTCTTCCCTGGAACAAAGGCCATCCATGCGTCCTTGTCTTTCCTCTACATCGCAACAACAAACATCTGGTAGACTCTGGAACTTCCCTTCCTAATTCTTATATATAAGGTTCCTGTATTATTACCCTATATTCTCTTTAGTTGCTTTAGAGAGGCAAACCCTTGACTCTTTTCTCTCAACTATTCCACTGAAAATCCAAATCCTAAGGCCTGAGTGCCTACCACATATTTGTCTCAGGCCCGCCATTTGGCCTCCAGTTTCTGTCCCTACGTTCCTTTGCAGCCATTGCAGTGACTTTCCTGGTGAGGATTCCTCCCTGGTAGACCTCTGTCCACAAGCAGCACAGAGCCTCTGGATGCCAAGCTTCACAAGTTCTCCAGAGTTCCATGTGAGGACAACACTGCTAGGGTAACTGAACAAGTGATGCCATTTCCTTTCCAGTCTCTTTTCCAAGTGTTCTTCTTTTTCCAGTTTCATATGAATACAATAACATTAATATATATGAATTACATAGACCTAAATTTTCTCAGGTTCTAAGGCATTTTGTTGAATTTCTTCAAAGCTTCCCACTCTTTTCTCATCCATACCTTATTCAACTGGATATCGTGTGAAATAACTCACTCTGAACTACATGCCCTAAACGACTGTGTTTACTTGGAGTAAGACTAGGCTTCTGACCATTGAATGAATAAATAGATTTCTTTTGCCCAATATGGTAGCTATTAGCCACATGGGATTTTAAAATTTAATTTCACTACAATTAAATAAAAGTCAAGATTCTTCATTCACACTAGTCACTTCTTCAATGTTCAATGGCCACATGTGGCTAATGGCTACCATATTGGACAGCATAGCTTATATAGACTATTTTCATCATCACAGAAAGTTCTGTTGTACAGTATTGCACAGCACTGCTCTAGGTTATGAAGTGTCAAATTTTAAAGGCTGAGTATTGATATTTCAATTATGAAATGAGACAAGGGGATCCGGGGGGGAAAATGGCGGAGGTATAAAGGGACGTGATTTAAATCTGGTGATAACTTATTGACCCTCAAGTTCACACCTTTACTCTACAACCTAACTAACCATGTGACCTTCGGCAAATCACTTGGCTTCATTGACCTTCAGTTATGTCGGTTTTATAAAATGGTGATAAAATGTATTACCTACTCTGCTGGGCTATTGTATATGAAAGTGCCCTGTAACTAAATGTCACATTGAGTTTTGTTGGGATTGCAGGTTAAGACATGTAGTAGAAGTGATCACTATGCATCTATCACCAACTCTTAACATCTAAAGGGAACTATTTCAAGCTGACCTTCACAATGGGTTGGGGGAGAGATGTGGTTGTGGCCACAGCTCCACCAGCCACTGGGATTGGCCTCAAGCTGTTTTGACAGATGCATCCTATTGTCAACCTCTCGTCTCAACCCACCTGACCCAGCAACATTTGCTGATTGCTTGACAATGTGATATATTTCATCGAGGGCCACAGCTTTAAGGGAAAATTTTTTTCCAGGCTCACTAATGAAGATCTGAGTAACACAGAAGGGGCCCTGGTTCCACTCGGTGGCTGTTATTGACCATCTCCAGATCAAATGCAGAGATTTCATTCTCCCATTTGATGCAGAGGTTTATTCACCCTGGGATAATGCCCTTGTATAGCATCACTGAGCTGACTCTTAAATAATCTCATCACAAACAACATGTAAGCCATTTACAAAGTCCCACAATGTATGCCTTTTTCCCATGGAGGAGAATGGCTCCATTTCATTATCCATTTGAATAACTTTTTCAATTTCGAGCTTGCTGCCTAACCATGAGGGCTGAATTATGACTAGATTCTCCCTCTCTTGTGCTTTCTCTTTCACTCTCCCTGCCTAGTGGGAGCACTAAATAGATAAATAAAAATCACTGCAGAATAATTGTAGGTGCTGTGGGCTACAGGCCAAAGTGGGCCAATCTACAGTCTCTGAGCCTTGTCTGTCTGGGTCTCTCCCTTTTTTTTTTCTTTTTTGGTCCATCATTATGTGGGATTCAATTATAATCTTTCCCAAAAGCACAGTGGAAGTTTGCATACACCAGCCCTGGGGCATTATTCATCATAATGCATTTTGAGAGTGAAAGCAAAAGAGGGAGATGTCTCTGATTTCCCCTAAAGCTGTATTTCTCATTTGGAGATTTGGTCAAATTTTAGCATTTTTAACCTCCCCTAAGTCCCTTTGGCAAGCATAAGCTATTCTCAGAGTGTCCTCATGAAAATGCTAAAGGATCCTATAGTAAGAAGGTAAGCCTTATTGGAATTTGCTGGGGAAGGTCCCTCAAAAAGTGCCAAATAAGCAGAAAGAAGTGAAAACCTGGGAATTAATCCCCTTCCATGTAGGTATTTGGGACAATGATGGGAAAGTTTCCCCTGAATGAGAGACATTCAGCTCTGTAGATGTCTGCTTTCTCAAGACCTCCCCTGATAGTGACAGCCACCCTTGAATGCCTCCTCTGGCCCAGGCACTATTCTGCATCTCTAAAGTTACTAACTCATTTAAAGGTCACAGAACTCCCTGAGGAAGGGAACATAATTATTCATATTTTGCAGAGACAAACCGAGAAAAACATTATAAACCATAGAACAAGTAAGTGGCAGAGATGGGATTCAAACTCTAGACAGCCAGAGCCTCTGCCTTAGGCCTTTATATGTACACAAATTATTTCATATCAACATAAAGAACAAATACTCAGAAATACTGCAGCCTTCATTCTGTGTCTTGCCAGGAGGTTGTAGATCTCTTTGGAGCTATTTCTCCCACTACCCATTCAATACTGCATTCAGCAAGTATGTTGATGGATTGTGGTTCCATGCCTGGCAGGGTGACCTAAACTTTTGTATCTGAAGGGCCTTGACCATAAGCAGTCTTTTTTTGTATTTGGTTACTTTGGTTTTCCATTTGGTTTACTTATAGGACAGGGGATTATTAAGAGGCTCTAAGGAATTTCTTACATTCCAGATATATTCTTTCTTTCCTCCAATTTCCCCCTGGTTGTTTGGCTCAGTCACTCTAGTCAGTAGAGTACACCCTTTTTTCCTTTCCTTTTTTTTTTTTTTTGCCTCTTAATTCATTGACTTAAGGATCCCAAAATGGCCAACTGGCAGTTTCAGCTTCCACTGTCAGAGAACCATTGTTGTGTTCCACAAGGAAGCATCCCGCCATTGTAAAGTATGACCCCTCATGGGGCAGATCCCATGATTGTGGGGATGGAATGCAAATATGTTTTCAGTGGAACACTAGTGAGAGAAGTCTCTGCTTTTCCACCCCTGATCACAGTCCTGTGAATTCTGTCTATGGGATAAACAGCACTATAAATTGGTTGCTGACTTAGAGTGCATTCTGTCTCCTGAAGGACACTTTTCCAGCCCTGCACAATTTTGCTATCCAGCTGTCATTGTATCTAAGCCCTACAAGCCATGCCACCGCTCTACCAGGCCAACCCACTTTAGGAGGAATTGGGGAAGACAGTGATACCATGAGCATAGGCCTGTGCTATGCTGCATTTGCTAAAAGATATATTCGTTGATCAGAAGCTAGGGTGTATAGAATATTATTATGGCAAGTGAGGCATTTCCAAGTGAATGGATGGTGGTTTGGGCAGAAATATTGAGGCTAGAAAAGGCAAATCTATATTTAGAGTATGTAAGTGTCTGTTCCAGTGAGAATACAGCTGCTCCTTCCATAGAGGAAGTGTCCAATGTAAAACACTGCCACCAGGTAGCTGGAAGGTACCCCGAGAGAATGATGCCATATCA
>NW_006289718.1:1419203-1419784 GCF_000327345.1 Myotis davidii
TGCTGGCAGAGGGCACTCTGTCGGGTTAGAAGCCAGGTTGGACTTCGTGAATGGACGTCCATGTTACTGAGCTCACACGTAACTTCCCTCCATGTCACCATGGCTACTTTGCGTGCGAGCCAATCAGGCAAGAATGGAGATGGCTGAGGAAAGATGTGCACAGGACAGGTCACTTTATCCATCAGGTTAGGTTAAAAACTAAGACACAAGCACACACATTTATCATGATCCCCAGTTATTTTCTCCAGCCAGGTTCGGTTTAGGTTCTCCAGGTTCTGGTCAGGTTGTTTTGCCATGTTCTCTCCAGCGAAGTTCTTCTGTCTCTAGGTTCTGTGTAGGTTCTGTCTTCTAAATTCTGTGTCTAAGTTCTGTCTCTTCTAAGTTCTGTGTCTTGTTGTCTTGTTACATCTGTATTTATACCAGTTGATTCTAATCCTATCAATCTCTATTCCAAAGGTTAGGGCGTTTCTTATCTCCATTCCAGGGAGAAAAAATTATGTAGCTTAAGCATGATTGTTCGTAGTTAAAGAGATTAATTACCCGCCTGGCACTTAGTGAAGGGGTTTTATACCCTCCCTATC
>NW_006289718.1:1419864-1420212 GCF_000327345.1 Myotis davidii
AACAGTATGCCATATATGCCAGGTCCCTTGAAACAGCAAGGATGGACCAGCTCCCGCGGCAGTCATAAAATAAACCTTTTGAGTATCTTCTTCCAGATGCCATTCATATGCTCCTTGGTGGTATCCTGCCAAGCCCAACCAAAGGTCCTCATGCAGTCACAGATGCTCTAATCCTTCCTGTATTGCGCAATTGCCTTTCTCAGTTGCAGCAATATCCTGTGCAAAGGTCCTCCTCAGGTAGTAGGCCTTAAAAGCTGCTATAACTCTTTGATTCAAACAAAGCGGTGGTGTTTGAAGGGAGAAGTACCACTTTAATATGAAGATTACAATAAAAGGAGGATGCCTGCG
>NW_006289718.1:1422241-1433995 GCF_000327345.1 Myotis davidii
CCCTGGTTACCCAAGCTCCCAGCCTCTCCTTTTTTTCTTTTTTTTTTTTTCCTTTTTTTCTGGGATTTATTTATTTTCTATTAATGAAACTTTGTAGCCTTGAGCGAAGCCCAGGTCCGGCTGGAAGCCTGGTTGCCCCTGGCAACCCAGGATCCAGGCTGTTATGCCCCCTGGTGACCCAAGCTCCCAGCCTCTCCTTTTTTTCTTTTTTTTTTTTTCCTTTTTTTCTGGGATTTATTTATTTTCTATTATTGAAACTTTGTAGCCTTGAGCGAAGCCCAGGTCCGGCTGGAAGCCTGGTTGCCCCTGGCAACCCAGGCTCCAGGCCCCTCCTTGAGGAGAGCCCAGGGTGGGCTGGAAGCAGGTATCTGGGATTTATTTAGCTTCTATAATTGAAACTTTGTAGCCTTGAGCCGAGCCGAGGGCCAGCTAGGGTAGGTGGGAAGCTTGGCTTCCTCCATCACCGAGGGCAACCCAAGCCTCCTGCTCCCTCCAGCTCTGTGGCCGCCACCATCTTAGTTGGGTTAATTTGCATACTTGCTCCTGAATGGCTTGTGGGCATGGCTTATGGGCATGGCTTGAGCATAGCGGGGGTACAGTTAATTTGCATGTTTCTCTTTTATTATATAAGATACCACATTTTATTTATCTCTCCTAATCTAATCTCTTTGTTGATCATTCATCTGTCCATAGGCGTATTTCACTCCATTGCACTTCAACAGTGTTGCCTTTTATTACCGATTGAAGGTGAGACTCTCCACCAGCAGAAAAATTAGATTCACTCTACTGTAATATTTGCTTTATTTTGGTGGTCTGGAACTGAACTTGCAACATCTCTGAGGTATGCCTGTTTTCATCTAATGATTGACATTTGGGTTATTTTACCTGATTTGGGATATTAGAAATAAGCTGCTTTTAACATTTGTATTTATGTCTTTGTGTGTACAAATGCTTTCATTTCTAATGGGTAGTAAATAGGAGTGGAATTGGTGAGTTATATAATAAGTGTATATTTAACTATTTAAAAAGTACTGTTCAAAAACTTCTTAAGAGACATTTAAGAAACTGATTTTTAAGAAACATCGTGGAATAGTGGAAAGAGTAGAGGCATTAGAAGCCAACAAACCTGAACTGACATCCCATCCTGCTATTCAGCAGCTGAATGACCCTAGATAAGTCATTTAACACCTCTGTTTCATCGTGTGCAAATGATGGTAAATAATTCTGTATTTTGTTAATGATGCAAGAATTCATTGAGATAATGTCTATAAAGTGTCTAGTAAAATATGAAGAGAATTCTCTCAATAAAAGGTAGCTAAGGACAGTAGTAGTAGGAATAGTGGTAACAGATAATGCCTGAAATACTTGGTTATTTGGGAGATAGGGTTAGCATGAGCTAATAGTCCACGATCCTCCCCAAATTCCCAACCATATCAAACAACCGGTGATGTTGATTGTGGTGTTTTCTGAAATTTGTTTTCATTATTCCTTCTTTTCCTGAACCTCCCCAGGCATATGGATCAGAAAGCTCTCCAGATAAAATTGTTGGCAAGGGAGAAACCCGAAGGCAAGAGAGTACCCACCAGAAAACAACAGTAGTGTTAGAGCTGTGGCTAGTAAAGCCTTCCTGGGTGGCTCAAGATCTGAGAGGTTATCACACAAGAGAAACAAGACTGAAAAAATATGTATTTTACTTAAATCTGTTTGCTCTAACAGTTTGTGTTCTTACCTAATAAGTGCCCAGGACTGGGTGGTTAGGGGCTCAAGGCATTTAGAAAGACCACAAGCATTCTCTAGCTTGGATAAAGTTATCATCTAGTTAAGAGAACAAGCCTAACATTCAGACTTAGGCAATACAAACTCAGATGCTCAGCCATGGGTCCAGGTTCACTCACTGTGAGATTTAGGAGAGAGAAAAGATTTATGATGAAGGCTTCATGAAAAATGTAGGGTTTGAGGTGGACACCAAATATTTCCTCTTTTAAGACAGATAACTTAATAATGACTCAGAAGGAGGAAATACAGAAATAGCAGACAGATGTTTGGAGGGCAAAAGGATAGATGAAATGGATGCACTGTGAAATGATCACTCAGTTTCTATAAATGTGACACTTTTAAGATACAGACTGATACCTATATGGCCATTAAAATGAATTTAATGTTCAGTTTAATGTTCATAAATCAAATAATGATGTCTTTTGCACTCAATGATTTTAAAGTTAGATATTTAGTAGTCACCTTGCAAGTGAGAAGGTGGCAAAATATCCGGAAAGTATGTGCAATTTTCTGCATTTCACATCATGTATAAATTACTGCATACGTGCAGTGTATGAACAATCACCCTGATTATATGGTAAATAGAACATGTGCTGTGATAACTTTAGAAGGCATGGATACCTACACAAACAAAAAGGAAACTCATTTGTCCACAATCCCAGGATTATGAGATTCTGCTTTTAGCATGTCATCATCTATGTAGTTGAAATTATTGCATTGGAGTCCAATGTAGTCTCAGTGCACATTAAAACTCACCCTCTGCTCAGATGAAAACCAGGTCACTTCAGATCATCAGAAGTCCTTCAGTCACTTTGGGTCACAAAGCAGTTTGGTTCACTAATGAATGTCCAGCCTCGAGTAATAATATAAACTTCAATCTTTACTTAAAGGCAAAGTCCCTCCACCTCCCCTGCCCTTCAGTTTGGCCTGAGTAGGCCTGCTGCCTGCAGTGGAGAAGAGGATTTCTTTCTTCTTTCCTCGCCCAGCCCTTCTACTTCTCCTCCGACTTGCCCATTTGGTTTCTGAGCCCCCATAGCTGGAACATGGGGAGGGTGAAGAGGAAAGGACACAGGAGAATTCTCACTTGATAGATGCGGTCATAGAGTTGGCCTTGGTGCTATCTAGTCCTGGCAAGTATTTAAGCTCATTCTTTCTCTCATAGAGCATTTCTATGGGTTCTTCAGAGAACCCTACCCTGTTGTTGGGAGTTTATCACTTATATTTCCCTCAATACAAGTGGATGCATTTCTCCTGGCTGGCCATTTAAATCTCCTTTCTGAGCCTCTAAGGTCTGGTAGTACATTTCCAGCTTGCTTTGCTGAGGTTTCCGTGTCCCCCCAGGTGGCCCCTCTTGGGAATAATCTCAGGCAACTGCTCACTAATTCTCCTCATCATATGACTCTCAAATATTACAAAATAAAACATGGCAGGATTGAAGTTACTTCCCAAACTGCATCCCCTAGCCTGCTTCTGCCAGCTACTGACCTCAGCTTCTCCCGTTTTACACTTCTCAGGCATGAGTCAGACATACTCCAGGGACATATATTAAGTTCTCCAAGTTCTCACTGAAACCTCTTACCTATGCTAAAAATGGGGAGGCAGAGGTATGAGCCTCCTACAACACCAATACCTCTCTCTGTATAAATCCCCGTCCCATCTATAACTTCAGATTTTTTTTATATACTTGAGGTAGATGAGAGATTGAGTTGAAAGACTTTTGTGTGAACACCATTTTTGCAAATCCTGCATGGTGCTCTCACATCTCATAATTATTGTTGTCAGGGTCATAGCTGAAATTGAGACACCTAGTTTTATATGTTTATATAAATGAGTATATACACACACACACACTGAGTGTCCAGATTATTATGACCAGCCAGATTATTATGACCATCCCCTCAGTACTTTGTTGGGCCACCTCTTGCCTTCAATACTGTGGCGATTCTTCTCGGCATTGACTCCACGAGATGTTGAAAGGTGATGTGAGGAATCTGACACCATGCCTGAGGAATAGCACTGTCCAGTTCTGTGAGATTAGATGGTTGTGGAACCAGCTGCCTGATGGCTCTTTTAACTTCGTCCCACAAATGTTCAATTGGATTGAGGTCATAATAATCTGGCCACTCGGTATATATAACATTTGACTCCTATAAGCCATATAATTTGGCTGTGGCCCCAGACACATAGGTTTACAATATTCCCTGTTGCCCACGCAGTTAAATATTCCCTTGTGAATGTAATTCAGTTCTAGCCAACAGAATGTGAGTGGACGTGACATGCGCCTCTTCCAGGCCTGACCCATACAGCATCCAATACACAAACCCTCTGAAGTTTTCAATGCTTCCATTGGTTTGTACAGTGGAATACAATCATCTTGGATGCCACATGTTGAAAGTGATGGAAACACAAGTGGAAAAAGTTTGGGCCTGAATCTTCACAGGGAGAAAAGCCTCCCCACAATGAGGAGCACTTACTATGTTGTTATGAGAAAGTGTTTCTGCTGTAATAAGCCATGGAGATTTCACTGTTCCAACTGTGGGCACTCCCCTATTTAATATACCCTTTCTATGTTAGGCTATTGGGTTTATTCATGTTGCTTTGTAATAACCCTGTGTTTATTATCTGTTTATATAAAAGCATAAGTGCCCATCGCAACCAAACAGATGACCGAACAGGCAACGTGAGGCAACCAGGCCAGCAGGGGGTTAGTGAGGGGCAACCAAATGACTGAGTAGCAGGTTGTAAAGATGGCAGCACTCACAGCCAATAAGGAGAGAATATGCTAATTGACTCCCACGCCCTCAAAAATGGCAGTGCCCACAGCAAATAAGAAGGGAATATGCTAATTGCTGCCACACCCTCAAAAGATGGCAGTGCCCATAGCCAATAAGGAGAGAATATGCTAATTGACTTCCATGCTCTCAAAGATGGCAACGCCTACAGCCACAAGATGGCTGGCAGGGGAGGGCAGTTGTGGGTGATCAGAACAGCAGGGGAGGGCAGTTGGGGGTCACCAGGCCTGCAGAAGAGGGCAGTTAGGGGCAACCAGGCTGGCAGGGAGGGTAGTTAAGGGTGACTGGGCTGGAAAAGGAGGGTGTTTGGAAGGAACCAGGCCAGCAGGGGAGAACAGTTATGGGTGATCAGGCCAGCAGGGGAGCAGTTAGGCATTGATCAAACCGGCAGGGGAGTGGTTAGGGGGTGATCAGGCTGTCAGACAGAAGTCGTTAGGGGCAATCAGGCAGGCAGGCAGGTGAGCAGTTGGGAGCCAGCAGTCCCGGATTGTGAGAGAGATGTCTGACTACTGGTTTAGGGCTAAACCGAGGGGTCCCGGATTGGAGAGGGTGCAGGCTAGGCTAAGAGACAACCCCACCCCCCACCCCCAGTGCATGAATTTCATGCACCGGGCCTCTAGTTAAATATATAATGTGCATTTTTCCATAAATTTAGCAAAAAATTACCAGCTTGTTGTTTGTATTTAAAATTGTTTTTATGGTCGAAACCAGTTTGGCTCAGTGGATAGAGCATCGGCCTGCAGACTGAAAGGTCCCAGGTTCGAATCCGGTCAAGGGCATGTACCTGGGTTGCGGGCACATCCCCAGTGGGAGATGTGCAGGTGGCAGCTGATCGATGTCTCTCTCTCATTGATGTTTCTAACTCTCTATCTCTCTCCCTTCCTCTCTGTAAAAAATCAATAAAATATATTAAAAAAATAAATAAAATTGTTTTTATGGCATTTTAGGTACCTAAAAATATTGTTTTGCACAGTGAGATTTGGCAATCATTACTTGTATGGTTTGGGGTTTTTGCCATTATGTTTAGAAAGCTATTTTGGAATGTTGATAATTATAAATTCAATTGCCAATCTTTCTGCTGATATGTTAAGCTTCCCAGCAACACTTAATTCCTGGTTTGGAGACTTCTCGGCTAGAGCTACACTGAGACTTTGAAATAGTCACTTGAAACTCACTTTTAAGTACTGAGTGAAAGGGTCCTCAGCCACAGAGAGAAAGAAAAATAAGTGCCATGTGGCCTGGTGTGTAAGATTAATCTCATACCATTAAAAAAAATCTTGTCAAAATTTACATAAAGTTCAAGTTTAGAGTTTTGATTGTGTGTCTTCATCCTCATCTTCTGCCAGACACTCAACACTCCCAGAATAACTCTTGGCTGGAGAGGAATCTTTAAGAAGTCCTGTTACTCCTGGCATTTGAGCCATGATTCATGCACCCAAGTTTAATGCCACCCTCCACCTTGTCTCTCACATAAACGCTGTCTAGGTTTATATCCTATCTCTTTAGATAACTGCAATAAAAAACAGAATCTGAGTTAATATGAATCTAAAACCCTCACATTTGCATGACCTATACCACAATCAAAGTAGCAAAGACTGGGAGGAGTTGTGGAGGGAATCCCTAAAGTCATGCTGTCTCAGGCACTCCCACTTCATTTATAGGAAGGGCTAACCGTGTGTGATCAACATAATTATTTAGCATGAGATTTTATCCCATATCAAACAACAACAACAACAACAAAACAGTGTTTCTCATAAGTTGATTTTCCGTGTCTGTTTACTCAAGATAGTAGTGAAATACAACATGTTATTTAGGAGAAATGATGCATGTCAGATGCATCTGCCTTCTCAGTACTTAGCATAGTACCTGATATGTAAAAATCATTGAATAACTGGCAGTTTGTACTTCTTAGTTCCCTTTAGCCTTTTCCCCCATTCTCCTACCCCCTCCCATCTGGCCACCATCACATGAATAAGTCATGGGGAGGTAATATACAGCATAGAGAATATAGTCAATAATATCATAGTAACAATTTATGGTGCCAGATGGATAATAGACTTATCATGGTGATCACTTCATAAGGTATATAAATGTCTAATCACTATACTACACCTGAAACTAATATAATATTATATGTCAACTGTAATTAGAAAAATGAATTTAAAACATTTTTTTAAAGAGCAATTCAACACATGTATTGAGTGAATGAAAATTTTGCCATCCTAAGACACAGAAAATGGTTTAGTGGTGTAATGTACAAGAGTACCTGAGAAACAAGAGAAACTGGAAAAAAAAAACCATGCTTGGGTAATGTTTATGTCAATTGTCCAGAGGCATGGGAAGGTGAAAAGAACACAAGCTCAGGGCATGAAAGCAGCAAAAGGAAGGAATGGACAGGACTAAAACCAGTGGTGACCAGGGATTGCTTTAGGTCTCGGGGGCAGGAGCTGTCCAAGAACATGTATCAGCTTGAGGACTCCCATTTGTGGGAAACAAGAGGTAGTTCCAAGGGAGAGAGAACTCAGGAGAGAAGCAGATGGCAGAGAGCCACTCCTGAAAAAGCCTCCTGGATCAGAAGCAGAAAGACCCCGCCCCCGCTGGAGATGTGTGAGCTCTGTAGTTATCCACTAGAGGACTCCAATCTACTCACATATTGCAGGATTGTTGGTGACTGTGCACACCCTTAAATTATCATGAGACAAGACACTGTTTTCTTTTTATTCAGCCCCTTGCTGAAACACTGTCCTGGGGCTTCTGTAGGTAAAGTCAAAAACAGTAAGAGGAAGAACCTGGAATACTGGAAGGAGACTCAAGATAGGGGAAATCACACACTCTGCCCCAAAAGTGGGAAACATAACCAAAGAACCTCTGACATAAGAGCTGTACCCCTGAGTCGGGTAAGATCTACCCCAGGGGTGGTTTCACACAAGAGAGAACACACTGAATGTGTCTAAATGTGTGGCAGATCTCCTTGGCACTTAGCAAGTACTCTACTATTATTCATTACTAGAGGCCTGGCGCATGAAATTCATGCATGGGTAGGGTCCCTAGGCCTGGCCGGCGATCAGGGCTGATCTGTGGGGCAATCAGCAGGCCAATCGAGCCTCCCCCCCCCCACCCCGCCCCTGGCACCTGCCTTGGCTGGCCTGAGGCCTGCGGGCTGGGGGAAGCTCCTGTGTTGAATGTGATCAGTGCATGTCGTCATAGTGACCGGTCATTCAGCTGGTCATTCTGCCATTTGGTCGATTTGCATATTAGGCTTTCATTATATAGGACTAGAGGCCTGGTGCATGAAATTTGTGCAAGGGGGGAGGTTTGTGTGTCTCACAGCCCAGTCTGGACCCTCTCCAATCTGGGACCCCTCAAGGAATGTTGGACTGCCCGTTTAGACCCAATCCCACCTGGCAGTCGGACATCCCTCTCACAATCCAGGACTGCTGGCTCCCAACTGCTCACCTGCCTGCCTGCTTGATTACCCCTAATCACTTCTGCCTGCCAGCCTGATAACCCCCTAACCACTCCCATGCCAGCCTGGTTGACACCTAATTACTCCCCTGCCAGCCCGATTGCCCCTAACTGCCCTCCCCTGCTGGCCTGGTCACCCCCAACTGCCCTCCTCTGGAGACCTGGTCACCCCCAACTGCTTTCCCCTGCAGGCCTGGTCCCTCCCAACTGCCCTTCCCTGCTGGCCTGATCACCCACAACTGGCCTCCCCTGCCAGCCATCTTGTGGAGGCCATCTTGTGTCCACATGGGGTGGCCATCTTTGACCACATGGGGGTGGCCATCATGTGTGTTGGAGTGATGGTCAATTTGCATATTACCTCTTTATTTTATAGGATTATCATGTCATGGATTTCTTAAGTCAGAATAACATCTCAGATTACTTTAACAGTGAATGGGAGTGGGAAGATAAGAGGGCTAGGAGAGGTTAACACCAATAAGGAGCTAGAAGATTGGATGGTGAAGGTCTATAACACTGATGCTCAAAGTCTCCAGGGCCAGAAGCATCAGAATAACCTGTGGAGTTGTTAAAAATTAAAAATTATTGGGCCCTACCTCAAACCTCCTGAATTAGAAATTTTAGAGGTTGGGCCCAGTAATCTGTATTTAGCAAGTGCTCCAGGTGATGTTGAGGTGTGACTGAAAATAAGCCACTAAGAATCACTGGTCTAGAGCAGAGGAAAGATGGGGCTCTTCGATGGGAGCTCCCAAGCAGCCATGGTAGCACTCATTTCCTAATCGGGTACCAAGAGGCAAAGGGGAACCATGAACAGAGGATGCCTATGCCCTTTAGCCTACCTCAGTGTGCTGTGCACAGGTTTGCCAGGATATTCCACAGAATGTTTTTGTAGCCCTAGGGTTTAGACTTTAGCTTGAAATAGTGTGAGTCATAGAAAAGTAGTGTGATTCTGTGGAATAAACCAGGATTCTGAAACTGAGGCCTAGGTTAGCAACGTGACCTTGGGTAATTTATTTAACTTGTCTGAGCTTCTATTTCCCTATCTCTAAAATAGGAAACAAAAATTTACATTACAAAGTTGTTTTGAGAACTAAGCAGAATAATGATATGTGAAATTTGTTCAACAAAGACTCTGACTCATGGTTAAGCATTCAATAAGCGTCAGCAATTAGGCTATGATAGGAGTTATTTGTATTACCATCAGGTTGAACCACATGAAATGGATGATGTGCAACTATTTCTTGACCTACAGAAATGGCAGTTTCTTATGGTCTAGCCTAATATGTCTCCCTAAAAATTTAGGCACAAGCATTGTAAGCTCAAGTACCTCTCTCTCTAAACTGCTTGATGGCTCCATGAACAGAATTGTGGCTAGCTGAGTTGCGTCTTTGCCTTATGGAATTATTGGTCACACTAGGGCGTTGGTTTACTCCTGGGACCCAGTACCTTCCAGGAGAACAATGTGAAGAGAATGTGAAAGCATTGATATATAGTTGACTTCAATCCCTGACAGGGTGGCGTGGTGGGCCCTATGTTGGGAAGAAAAGAAAAGCCCCTATTATTGCCATCAGTCAGTAGACTGTTTGCCAACCTTAATGGAGACAAAAAGGAGATGAAGGGTCAACCAGAAGGGAGACCAGGTAATGACACACTGACTTGCTTCTCCAGTTTAACTTCTTCAAAGAGCCACATAGTGTCATAGCTATTACAGAGAGCTCTACAGACAATGGTGGTTTGTTCTCTAGAGTAGTTCTTCTCAGAATATAATATGCAGGTGAATCACAGCCTGTTAAAATGCAGACTCTGACTCTGTATCTGGGCCAGATCCCCAAATTCTCATTTTTAAGCCAGCTTCCTGGTGTTGCCAATGTTGCAGATCAGACAATTATACTTTGAAAAGTACTAGTAAAACTCTGTAAGATGTGTTGAGGATATGATACCAAATTGGTTTAAAGTTAAGTCGAAATAGCTGTTTAAAGAGATGAGGAGCCCTAGACTATCTGGCTCAGTGAATAGAGCATTGGCCTGCGGACTGAAGGGTACCAGGTTCTATCCTGGTCAAGGGCACATGCCCAGGTTGCAGGCTCAACCCCTACTATGGGGTGTGCAGGAGGCAGCTGATCAATGAATGTTTGTCTCTCTCTCTCTCTCTCTCTCTCTCTCTCTCTCTCTCTCCCTTCCTCTCTGAAATCAATAAAATATATTTTAAAAAAAGAGGTGAGGAACATCTGAATCTAACTGAATAGTGATGACAAATGGAGGCACATGAAGCCCAACCAGTGTGGCTCAGTGGTTGAGCATCGACCTATGAACCAGAAGGTCATGGTTCGATTTCTGGTCAGGCCACATGCCTGGGTTGTGGGTCCACCCTCCCCTTTTACCCCCCACCCCCCCACATCTTACTGGGGATGTGCAGGAGGCAGCTGATAGATGATTCTCTCTCATCTTTGATGTTTCTATCTCTCTCTCTCCCTCTTCCTTCCTCTTTGGAATCAATAAATATATATATTTTTAAAAAGCACATGAAGAAGAAAATGTTAACTATATTCTGGGTCCATAAATGATAGCCTGTCACCTGTGTTTGTAAATAATATTTTATTGGGACACAATTATTTGTCTATGAGTTTTCTGTGGCTTCTTTCACTCTACTAAGTCAAAACTGAGCAGTGGCAATGGAGATCTCATGATCTGCAGAGTCCAAAATACTAACTTTCCAAAATTTTATAGTAAAAGTTTTCTGACACCTGAACTAGAGACATCTGCCTTACTCCCCTTTCTCATGAGATACTCTTACAAGAAGGAGGTCTACTTGCTTTCTAAATAATGCTCAGTCCTGCAGCATGCAAGAATTAAGAGTTTCAGAAATGGAACCAGAACTAAGGAAGAATAACAGGATGTGCGTTTGGTAATCATGTCTGTATTTAGTCTGTGCACAGGCCCAAGTTAAACTCTGTAGGGAGTGTAAGAAAAGTCAGAGTGATGTCTCTGTTTTAAGAAGCTCAACATCTGGTTTAAGATGATTTCCCCTTCTCTTTCATGTTTTGTCTTTATATCCTTTTCTGGAAGTTCAAAAACACCAAGCAGTCCTCCATTATTTCCCCATTTAAATAGGATGCATTTTTGTCATGTTTATTTAAACTTTTTTTAAAAAAAATATTTAAATCAGTAATAATATGTATATATAATTTGGCATACTGTATCATAAACATTTCTCCATGTTTTTCTATAGCTTTCATAATTTTGAGTGTTTTGGCTGGATGATGTTCTGCCAAATATACTCCATAACTTTACTTGACTTTTAATATGTTATTAGAAACATATTTTGTCATCTCTAAATAATAAATATTGGAAATAATCATTTTTAATGATGATTGCCTTGGGATAACTACTCAAAAGAACATTTTGGTACTAAAAGATATAAATACCTTTAAGCCATGTTATAAGTATTTCTAAATTGCTTTCTAGAAGGATTATATCAATTTACATTTCTATCTAGCAATTCTTACTAGAATAGAGTATCATTTATTTTGGTTAGTTTGGGGGAAATGTTATAGGAAAATTCTGGTACAAATAGAAGGATGATTGAATCCTCATCCCTGAACAGGAATTTTTATTATCTCTTCCTTCCTTGTACTTAAAAGTAGAACATGAGTCATTATTGCCCATTCCCTTCATTGAACTAGAACCAGAAACTGGAATCTTTTTATGACGTTATTTGCTCAGG
>NW_006289718.1:1434110-1438662 GCF_000327345.1 Myotis davidii
TTCACATATCCATCCATCCATCCATACATACATATATACATACATTCATTGACTAATTTAATAAATATCTGTTGAATGTGTGGTATTTCAATGTTAAGCCTTGAGGCTAGAGCATTAAACAAAATAGAAATGGTCCTTGCCCACATATAGCTTGTTGTTAGACAACGGGAAACAGTCAAGAACATACTTGATTGCACAGTACATAAGTTTTCAATTACATGAATTAAATTGTGGTAAATATTATAGAGGATGGAAACAGGGAAGAATAATGGAGAGCTATTTTATTTAGATAAGATGATCAGAGAAAGCCCTTCTAAGGAAGTGATGTGTAAGCAAAGGTCTAAAGAAAAAGAAGGCTTCGGGTAAGAGTGTGTTTGGGTGTGTGAGGGAGTGAAAGGTGCCTTTCAGAAGATCCTGATGTCCAAAGCCCCTGAGAGGAAAAGATCTTGACAGTCTTGGAGAATGGAAAATAAAAAACAACAACATTAGTTTGACTAGTACAATCTGTAATAAAACCTCATCAAGATCACAGAGCTTGCAAATAATTCTCTTTTGAGTACAAATAAGCAAACAAGAATAACAGATACATTAGGAACATCTCCAAAATGAAGAAAAGACAAAAAAGAATTTAAAAAAAGGCAGGAAAAAAACTTAAAATCAAATGATACCTATATTCTCACAGTGGTAAGAGATGGCATGATATCCATAAAATAAGGGCTAAGGGAACAGATAATAACTTAAAAAACTTTTGATGATTATGATCTAACAATATTTTTAAATCAATATAAAAGTTGGAAGTTGAACTAGAGACAATCTTATAGAACAATAACAGAAACAAAAGGATAAATAATAAGCAAGAAAAAAGACAATTAGAAGATTGATACAAGGAACCCAACATTGGACTAATTTGATTCAATAAAAATTCCCCAAATTAAAAGACACATTTCTTCAGCTTAAATGGAGCCATTGAGTGCCTGGGTACAATGAATGAAAACATTGTACAACATGACACATTGTGTTGTGAAATGTAGAACCCAGAGATAGAAGTAAGATCCTACAACATGACACATTTTATTGTGAAATGTAGAACCCAGAGATAGAAGTAAGATCCTAAAAGTCTGCAGATGGGAAGAAGCTAACTACATACAAAGTAAAAGGACTCAGGATAGCATCAGGCTTTCAACAGCAACACTTAAAATTAGGAGAAAATGGAGCATTGCTTCAAAATTCTGAATGGTCCTGATTTTTAACAGAGTTATATTCTTAGCTGAATTATTAATCAAAGGAATGAATATAAAATAAGTATATGCCCACAATTGCAAAAATTCAAATAGATGTACTCTTTCTTAAAAAGCTATTGAAGGATATTCTTCAGCAAAGTAAAGTTGTAAACCAAGAAAGAGAAAAGGATTCGGGAAAGATTTAAACAGGAGAGTGGTGCAGGGAAGTCCTGGGATGTCAGCTGTGCAGGAGAGCCAGGCTGGATTGAAGCAGGAGGATTAGAAAGCTATGGAAGACTCCAGGAGAAGAAATGGAACTATCATATTATCTGATGTGTTTGATGTTTGGAGAATAATATCAATAGACTTTTAACAGTATTATTTTTTAAACTTTGTGTTTATGCATTTTTAAAATACATTCCTCATCTATTTCAGAGGAAGGTAGAGGGAGAGAGAGACAGAAACATCAATGAAGAGAGAGAATCATTGATCAGCTGCCTCCTGCAAGCCCCACCCTGGGAATCAAACCCGCAACCCAGGCATGTGCCCTGAGTGGGAATTGAACCATGACCTCCTGGTTCATATGTTTACGCTCAACCACTGAGCCATGCTGACTGGGCTGTGTATATTCATTTTTGATAAAAATTAAAACCAACATTAAAAAATAACATAAGCCAATGGACTGGATGAGATTGCTCAGGGAGCAAGAAGATTCTAATTTGGAAGTCAGATAATGGAGAAGAATGAGTATCATGAGAGTCGGAGAATAAAAAGTGTGGTTGACTACTACTGAGATATTAAGATGAGACTGAAGGTCATTCATCTGATTCACATTCTGGAGGTCTGGAAATTTGGGCATGTACATTTCTAATAGAGATCACTGGCAGAGTGGAAGAGTGCAAAAGCCAGTCTGAAGTGAGGTAAAAATTAGAGGGAAGCTGATGTGTGGACGACTCTATTTGTAAGGGCTTAGGCTATTAACTAAAAAAAAAAATGTTGTGGTACATGGAAAGAGATGTAGGGTCAGCAGAGACTTTTGTTTTTAATAAATACATATTTATTTAGAGTACATTTTTTTTAATCAGTGAGGCTGATCCAGTAAGAAAGAGAAAAGAGAGAGCAAACAAATTAGGACGTGTTTGAAGGGATGGGATCAGGGTGCATGTAGAAGGGATGATCTTTAATAGGCTGCAGGGCACTTTTTCTAGTTTAACCAGAGTAAAGGAGGAGAAAATGGGCCCCATGAAGATTGCAGGTTTGGCGAAGTGAAGATGATTTTTCAATTTTACCCATGAAATGAGAAGTCATCATCTGAGAATAGAGGAAGTAATGGAGGAGGTTTCAGGAGAGAAAAGACGGTATCAAATAGTCTTCTCGGGGAATAGGGAAGTAAGTCAACAAGAGCAAAATGAAAGACCTGCTGGGCAGTTTTGAGTGTCCATTTGAAGCTGGAGATCGTGAATTTAAAGCGAATCATTTAGTTCTGTTGCATTTTTCTATCCATAGGTAGCAGCTCAGATGCAAGCTCTGAGAAGAAGGTAGAGCTCACCCAGAGCTGGACACTTGTCTGATGAATATGATGGAGGGAGGGGGAAGCAGAGGTTTTATAAGAGAGAAGTGCTGGAATCTAACCTGATGGTCAGAGGGAAAGGGCTGACCTAGTGAAAAAGAAGGAGTATCATCAGTAGGCAGGAAACCTTCCTGCCCCAGGGCCTTCCAGTCTCAAGGGAAAGTATGCATCTGGATAGTGTATTATGGCACAATGTAATTATTTTTGCTGGATGGTAATTGGTGGAATAAGGTTGCATGCTTGTCAAGGTAACCTGCAGGGTTTTCCTTAAGACTGGTGTTCCATGTCAGGGCTAAAAATGCCATTATCTGAGTTACTGACACCCTTCTTCCTCAGCCCCAGTAACCCATAGAAATAAGGGTTGGCCTAAAGTTGATGCCCAGATCTGTTTTAGCTCCAATGCCTGATGTGCTGCAGAAGCAAAGGTGTAGGCTGTGGAAAACTCATATTTCAAATCCTAGGTAGTGAAGCCAAATAATATTCCTGAATTTAAGGAATGTCCCTCATTTTTAATGTGTTTCTTAGAACTCTGACATGAATGAGCAGAATGTGTGTGTCCACCTATAGAAAAGAGAAAGTCATGCATCGTCTCACACGTAAGGGAAAGTGTTTGATTATATTATACAAGAAGTGTCCAACTGACCTTGTTGAATAATTATTGCAAAGAGGAAGAGCTATGGATCAATTACTCTGAGATCAACTGTTTTGTTTGACATTTTCAGTCATAAAACGCATGGTAAATACAAATCCCATAAGATATATGACCATTTAGTTGTCTTGGCCTCTTTCTTTAAATAGAATACTCTTCCCCAGATCCATTCATCTTTACAGCTTCTTATTCTCCAGGTCTCATTTGAACACCACCTCCTTGGAAACATCTTCCCTGCCCATCAGCTTGTGTACCATCCCCAGCCTAGCACACCCCCCCCAATTTTTTCTCATATACACACTGTTATTTTCCTCCTAGCACTTAGCACCTTATATGATTATGCATTTATTTATGTGTCATTTATTGTCATAACCCCAATATGGTACTCAAGATATGGAAGACATTAAGTTTATATTGAATGGTTGTAAAAGTGGAGAATCTTAATATCTTGGGCATGAAGATTTTGTCATTGGATTAGATGGTTATGTGATTGTTGGGTCTCCCACACTAGACTTCTGCCTCCATTTGGGCAGTGATCCTGTGTTTTATTAGCAAAAGTCTACTTAGTACATGACAGGTGTCCCAAAATATCTATTGACTCAATAAATGGATGAGTGGATGGGTTAATGAATGGATGGGTGAATGTAATATGTTTCACAAATAACTACTCTAGAAAAAATAACATTACCCAAATATAACTATTCTGCAGATGCTTTATTGAGATTTTCTTCCAGCTAATGTGAGATTTGTTCAGGCTGAAACTCTTTTACCCTGGTTATATGAAGTATAACTTAAAACTTCAATTATCTAGATTCAGAGTTTCTAGATTCTCTAGATTTAGAGAAGTTTGTTCACCACCACAGAGTTGGGGTAGAGCAGTGATGGTGAACCTATGACACACGTGTCAGAGGTGACACGCGAACTCATTCTTTTGGTTGATTTTTCTTTGTTAAATGGCATTTAAATATATAAAATAAATATCAAAAATATAAATCTTTGTTTTACTATGGTTACAAATACAAAAAAATTTCTATATGTGACACGGCACCAGAGTTAAGTTAGGGTTTTTCAAAATGCTGACACGCCGAGCTCAAAAGGTTCGCCATCACTGTT
>NW_006289718.1:1439080-1454040 GCF_000327345.1 Myotis davidii
GGTAATAATGTCTTTCTTGCTATGCTGCTGTAATAATTACACATAACATCTATAAGAACTTAAAGTATAAAAGATATTCAGTTAATGATACTGCTGCTGATACTATGGTGGCTGCTGCTGTTACTACTACTGCCTTCACTCCATGTTCCCTAAATTTCCTTACCTCACTAAACAAGTGTTGCCTGTAGCTTTAAATGGGCCCTGGTTAGATTATTATTTTAACTTCAACACTCAAGCTCTCCCACACAATTACCCTAATGGTACATGCTAGATAATAGCTGGGGAGTATTAGGGATGTCAGTCTGGCTTTAATTTCATTAAGAACTACTTGAGACTGCTTCACAGATCTGGCCACTCAATACTTAGTCAGTGAAGAGAAGATACTGAGCTTTGAGAAGAGGTCCTATTCATGATACAGTGAATAATTTGGAAATGTTGGGTGTCAGCTAGGATTATGCTACTCAAAGTGTGGTCACCAAACCAGTAGCATCAGTGCCACCTGGGCACTTGCATCTCAGGTCTCACTCCAGACCCACTGCATCTGCATCTGTTGTTTAACAAGAGACCCGGGTGATTTGTATGCACATTAGCATTTGAGAAGCACTGACCTAGGACAAACTGTGAGGACAGCAGTCCAGGCCGCCTGCATTAGCTGATGGAGAAATGCCACGCCACCAGCCCACTTGGCAGGATTTCAGTGGGATTATGGGAAGCATGTGCACACTGTAAGCTGATGAGTGGTTCAGATCCTAGCTCTACACTTGTGTGTTGGGCCACCTCAGACAATGTGCCTCACCTTTTAGAGCTTCAGTGCCTTCACCTATTAAACAAAAATTATCACATACTATCCTCCTATGAGGATGGAATGAAATAATATATGGAAAAATGACTTATAGGGAACTTTAAAAGTATTAATGTGACATGATGCCTTGTGACAGTTGACTGTGGACTTTGCATAGAGGACATTGGGTGCTGTGGACCACAACACCTAGGCAGTACTCAGAAGTCTGTCATCCATGGGGATGATTTCTTACTTAGACTCTTAGACCCTGTATCTAAGAGTCTAGGTCTCTCCAGACTATGAGCATCTGCCATTGTGGCTTCTCTCCAAGCAGAAATTAGCCAGGACCTTCCTTCTTGGTTCTACCACAGGGGAAACCAATTAGGAGAGCGTATCCCACTCTAAAAAGTAGGAATTATGAGTTCCATTTGATGGATAAAGAAAGGGGAATTGATGGACTCACAACCCACACACAGGTCACATTCATAGATTTGGTGTTTGGACATAGCTCTTCCTACTATATTATGACTAGAGGCCTTGTACACAAAATTCATGAACTCGGGGATCCCTCAGCCCAGCCTGCACCCCAGTCCGGGAGCCCTTGGGGGATGTACACTCCCCCAGGGAGCAGGCCTAAGCCAGTAGTCAGACATCCTTAGCATTGCCGCTGAGAAGGAGAGGCTCCCGCCACTGCTGCTGCACTCGCCAGCCATGAGCCTGACTTCTGGCTGAGAGCACTGACCACAAGGGGGCAGCACCTGCATTGAGCATCTGCTCCCTGGTGGTCGTGCATGTCATAGCAACTGTTTGTTCAGCTGTTGGGCTGAAACAGGCTCTCTGACATCCCCCGAGCGGTCCCAGATTGCAAGAGGGTGCAGGCCAGACTGAGGGGCCAGGGAGGGATGCAGGAGGTTGGCCAGCTGGGGAGGGACCATGGGAGGGATCCAGGGCATGTCTAGCCCATCTTGTTCAGTCCCCGGCTGGACTCCCGTGCATGTCATAGCGACTGGTCGATCGATAAACTGTCTGTCCCCTGGTGGTCAGTGCACGTCATAGCGAATGGTTGAGCGGCCTTAGCATATCATTAGCATATTACATATTACACTTTGATTGGTTGAACGGACGACTGTGGTTCTTTGAAGAACCCATCATTGCAATTGGGAATTTCATAATACAAACCTAATGAGACCAGTTCTGAGGTAGGATGCTCTCTTCTTTAGTGTACACCCAGGATACATAATCCTTTAACCAAAATAAGGATTCTCTTGTGTAAACACTTTGGCAAAAACTAATGATATTGCTTCAATTATAATTTCCTTTCATCCCACAGGCCATGGGGCTCTAACTGGTTTCATGGTTCTGCATGGTGCAATTAGAATTTCATATCTCATTAAATGGTCTTTTTCCTTAAGACAGTGACCAGTGGTTTTCTCTGTGTGATTAACTTGGTAATATTTCACCCACCTCTTCCTAGGCTAAAAAGCGTCAACATTTTACATGAGGATCTTGATTTACTAACCATCTGCTCAGAAGTCTGTCATCCATGGGGATGATTTCTTACTCCCTCCAGACTGTAAGACTTTGCCAAGGTTCTAGTGAGTTGAGGCCTGACCTTGAAGGCGAAAGGCATACCGTATCTCACTCTTTAATAGATTTGTCTTCCTGTAAAGGTAGGCAGGCAGCCCTTTTAGTTTTTCTTGCCAATTTTTTTACACTTTGGCGATGTGACTTAAATGCAACCTCATATGGGGATCTCTGAGGAATTTCTTCTTTATTGAAACTTCATTGTTAGGATCTTTGAGACAGTAATCTTTTAGTTGGAAGGAATAGAGATTTGCTTGGGTGCCTCTGGGAGGGAAAAAGAAAAGATTAAATGAAAAGATACATGTGTATGCTAACCCAGGAAAAGTTGAAGAAGTGAACAATAGCAAAGTTACAAACTGGGCTATCTTTGGGGAACAACTTTTCTTCTCTATCAATTTTTTTTTCATGAGGACTTCTGCTCTGTTTTTATTTCTACCAGGTTTTGTGGCAATTTTCCTTGTAACCTCATCTCATGTGCTGCATCATGGCTGGCAGGTCCCTCTGCTCCATGGATATTCTTGTACACTAAAGCCTCACTAGTTGGCAATAGCCTCTCAGTCTCCAAATGGCAAAATTCCTTACAGAGAAATTGGATTAGCCCAGTTTGCTTTTACAGGACAGACTCTAGATTGCCTTTGAGTGGACTGCCTGCCCCTGGTCCAGTCCAATTATGGCACCCTAGGCTCCCTCTTTTAGTAGGGACTATTAGTGGGCAGATCCCCTGGGAGATATTATGGGCTTGGCATGAACTTGTTATTCCAGGGCACATCTTTATAATCTCATGCTTTACAATCAATTTTCTGACCCAGGTAGCACTTGTTAAACTCCCCTGCCCCTAGTAACCTCAGGAGCACCCAAATACAAGAATGAGCGGGAGAACAAACAGCAAACACCCTCTCTGGAAGGATGCCTGATCCTATGTAATCCTGGCCCTTTGGTTTGGACCCTCAAGGTCTGTGCCTTGCTGACTTCCTGGCTCTCAGGCTTCCCTTTCTTTTGCCTCCGATTAACCCTACCCTCTGACTCCATAGATCCAACCCAGAAGTCTTAGTGCTCAGGTTTTGAACTGCAATTATTGGCCGCTGATGCTTGCCCTTGTTTTCCTTTCATTTCCTTATTTTGAAAATCTAACATGAGGATAAGATGCTATATAAGCATCCAGCACAACTACAGGTAGCGGAATGGTGCGAATAGAATAAATTGACTCTTTCTTCTAGAAATAACATGATTACACTGTAGAATATCAAGTAGCCATCAACATTGAGAAAAATTGTGTACAAAGAAAGATTCTGAAATAGAATATGAAATAAAAAATAATGTATAGTTGTTCTTACACTATGGGTATTCATATATAAAATATGAGATATGTGGATTAAGAGAGACAGGGAAATATTTTAAAGAAAACAAATGTTGTGCTAGGGTGTTCACTTGGTCCTTTTTCTAAAAATCCATCCAAGTTTTGGTTGCTGTATTGTGTCTATATTTTGTTTTAAAAGGAGGGATGAGAATGGTGTAAACCTGAAGAACTGGTAATGAGGGGCAGAGGAAGTTCTTTCTAATTAGTCACAATTGGATTGCAAAATGACCCGCTGCTTCCTCTCTGTCCCTTGAAAAACAGGAGAAATGCTTCAAGGTGCTTTGCCAAAAGGGATAAATAATTTTTCTTTCAAGTCTGCTTTGTCAACATAATGATTTAAACGATTCAGGGTGCTGATTGGAAGCATGGAGCTAAAGTGAGGGCTTGCTTGGAGGAGAGGAGTTAGAATTCAGGGCTTGGACTGAAAGAACAGAAGCCTTTTGGGCAGGAAGCACTGACAGGATCAGGCAGAATGCCCCCCAGGGTGATGTGTTTGGGGCTACCAAGGCCCACAGGGGACATCAGAAGGTCTCAGTTGGTGCTTGGGAGTACAATGGACCCACCTTACAGAGGCCCACAAAACAAGATCCCAAGGCCCAGATAACTAAGGCATAGGGGTCAGTCAGGGCAGGGAGGTCTGCCCTCTGAAGCTAGTATCTCTCCAACTACCGTTGTTATTAAAGCAGAATTGCCCAGCTTGCAGGGCACCAGGGATGATCGCCTCAGGCCTCGTTATATCCACATCCTTGCACATCGGCTTTCCAGCAGGGAGCTATGGCTTCTCATGGTCTGCCTACACTGGCTGCTCGGAGGGGCAGTTAACACAGGAAGAATGTGTGTGTGTGCGTGCTGCATGCTAAACTGGTCTCTGTCATATATAAGTGACCTTAGACTTTCCAAATAGGCAGCCCTCTGTTGACGGATGTCAGGCATCAGATTTTCAGGAAGCGTGTCTATATCATCATAGATTTCAGATGGGTGGCCCTGGGCCTAGACTGTAACCCCTTTGCTTTGGCAGCTCAATGGGGCAACAGACAGTGGCTCTCAGATGAGGATCTTAGTAAATCAGAGTCCCATTGCCATATATATGCCAAAGAAACATAGATGAAAAGCAAGATGAAAGAGTACAAGAGTGTGGAGCTAAGAGACCCAGAGCTGTATTCTGTCAGCAGCTCTGCAGCTCACTTGTTGTGCACCTTCAGCAAGTCATTCACCCTTTCAGGCTCTGCATTCCTTTCCTAGTCTATGGGAATAGATCTATTTCAAACTATGTTAATGTAATTATTACCCGATTCAGCTCTATTGTTTTAAACTAGTCAACCCATTGCAAGTTCCCCAGCCAGAACCCAATGAAAATAACACCCTCAGTCCCTTATTCGAATCTTATCCTGAACCATTTCATCTCCAGCCTTGCTCTTGAGCTACTCACAGCTCAGGTTTTCTTGCCTCCTACCACCTTCTTCCCCAGGAAGAGCTGCTTGGGGAAGGATCCTATGATCCTAGTCTTTTCCCTCCTTACACACTTTCCCCTGGGGGAAGTCAGAGCAGTTTAGGGTGAGGATACTATACTGAAAGTGGGACAATTAAGAAAACATGAACATCTTAAATGCCAACAGCTCCAGTTCCCCCACCCCACCCCAGTATTTTTCCAAAACAATGGCAGAGCAGCCAGACAGATAAGATCCAGACTGATTAGAAAGGTCAGTTCTTGGGGACCTCAACTGCCTAAGAGGAAACATCTAAACTCAAAGGAAGGTGACAACAAAGGTGCACAACATCCAGGGAAAGCTTCTAAAAATGGAGGTCGAAGACCACCGCACGCAGAAGTAATCAGCTTGAAAGAAACAGACTAAGCAGGGAGAAGAGACTTTGAAAATATTGTCATCAAGGTCCTAAGAAGAATGATTAGAAGAGACTTTGACCATGAAACAAGAACAGTGTATTGTAAAAAGGATCCTTCAAAGAACCACCAGTTCTTGGAAGTTACAGTTAAATAGAAGAAACAAAATAATTGATAAGAGTTTTCAAAGATAAGTGAAGAAAATTTTCTAGAAAAAAAAACAGGCAAAAGCAAAGATAACAGAATAAAACTAGACAGCCAGTCCCAGAGGTCCAACACCTAAAAATTATGCAAAGGAAGAATAGTAAAAACGCATGGAAAGAAACAATCAATAGAATAATTAAAGAACTTTTCCAGAAGATGAAGAACTTGAGTTTCCCATTTGTAAAAGCTTCCTGAGTGCCCAGAAAAGTAGATAGACATAGACTCATACAAGGAACATTATTCTTAAACTCCAGAATAATTGGCTCAAAGAGAAAAACATATAAACTTCCAGGAAGGGAAAAATAGTTACATGGGAAGGATTAAGAATTAGAATGGCTTCAGGCTTCTCAGAATCAACATTGGAAAGTAGAAAGGAATTGAGCAATACTTTCCTTCAAAATTCTAAAGGAATATGGTTCCAATCTAGAATCCTATTATAAAACAAATTAGTGTTCAAAGAAGGGTATCATAGGCATCTTCAGGGATGCACAATCTCTAAATATTTACTCACCCAAAGCAAGTATAAAACATGAGATACAGGAAGCAGTAGATCCAGTACAGGAAAGGAACAAAGGCTGAGGGTGAAGGAAAATCCCAGGATGCCAGGTGTCTGCAAGGTGAAAGGAGCAGCCAGCCTACTTTGGAGGTCAGACGTTTCCCGTACAGACTTCTTCAGGAGATAAAATTGATAGCATATCCAGTGCATCTGGATGTCCTGAAAGGAGATCTAGACAATTGGTGAGTTGAGTTTGAATTAGGGATGAAAACATAGAAACTAAGCAAAGAAACAAAACAAATCCAAGCAAATGCTATTGACTTTAGGCAAATCCAACAAGATGCGGAAAAGGAAAACCTATCTTAGTTGGAATAGCACTTACATAATTTTTATAATAAACTACTAATGCCCTATCTAACTGAAATTATAATATGCCTCTATTAGGAGAGTGGAGAGATGGGAAGAGTACATGTGTATGTAGAAGCAGAGGAAGGAAAAATAAATCCTCATTCTTTGTAGTGGGAAATCAATACTTATTATAATGCAAACATATTTTCAAGAAATCTTGAGGTAAATGTCAAATAAAAAAATTTTGTTTTGGGGAACAGAAAAATGATAATTGGGCATGGGCTGCTGCTAGGAGTGAGAGAAGCTTTTTTCTTCATTTTTTGGTAGCAAACCTTACAAAAATATTTTACTCTTAAAGTGTGTGAATTTATAACTTTGATTGAAAATAAACATCTAAAAGTAAACAATGAAAGAAAGAAATTAGGCAAAGTTTTACAATTCATAAGGTTATTATAATTTTCAACATAGGAAAATGAATTTGTAGACCAGCCTCAATTACAAACAGATTCAGAAGTCATTTATAAAATATTGTTAACACAAATATTGCTTAACAGCATTTTAAAATAATATGCCAAGTACAAATGTATTTAATCTCAGAAATCAAAGAATAAGTAAGCATTTAAAATGAATCAATATAACAAACTGAATTTATAAATGAAAGGAAAAAACATGTCACTGTTTTAATAGATTTAGTAGAATCACTTGATAAAATTCAATACTTATTCAAGAAATAGACCCGTAGTAAACTAAATTTTGGAGACAACGTCCTTCATCTTAAAATAAGTATTCAAAATTCACATAATACATTGCATTTCATGAGAAACTTTAAAAACAATTCCATTAAATTGAGGGACATACAAGAATACTCATTATCATCACTTCTAAGATTCTAATCATTGCATTAAAATAAGAAAAAAGTTATAAGCATTGGAGAGGAAAAAGAAATGTGTTTATTTATAGTGACTGTTTATATAGACAGTTTCCCAAAATTTACCAAAAAATTCCACAATTAATAAGGAAACTCATTAATAATTGTATATCATTTTACCATTAAAATCAATATTTTATATATACCAAGCATAAGCTATTTCAAAATGAAACAAAAATAAAAATCTAATTTACAATAGAAATAAATTTCTGAAGTAATTAGTACCAAATCAACAAATATGTGTATTACTCTCCTGGAGGAAATTCAGAACATTATTGAATCACATAAAAGGTTGTCTGAATTAATAGAAAGTTATGCCAATCAATTGGGAAGCTCAATATCACACATGTCATTTCTCACACAATTACTCTATAACTATAAAGAATGTCAGTTAAGATTCCAAGGAAGTTCTTAGAGCTTAACAAGCTGGTCCTAAAGTTCATATGGAAGAGAAAAAGACCCTAACTAGGCAGTACAATTTTGAAGAAAAGAACAAGTATGGAGTTGGTGGTGGTGCTCGCCCTAACAGATACCAAGATGCTTTATAAAGATACTAGAGGCCCAGTACATGAAAATTCATGCACCGGGGGGTGGTCCCTCAGCCAGGCCTTCCCCTCTCACAGTCTGGGAGCCCTCAGGGGCGGGAGGTGACCCGGTGATCAGGAGAAGGCGGCGCCCCCATCACACCTCTGCTGCTGCTACTGCCAGCAGTGCAAGCTTTGGCGGCCCTGGTTACCTGAGACTCGGGTGGCCCTGGGCCACTGGGCAGCTGACATCTGTGGCTTGCCTGTGCTTTGGGCTGGCCCTGGGTGGCTTGGGGGCTGAGGGGACTGGGAAACTCTGGAGGCAGGTGTGTGGATCAGCGGGCCTGAGGGGAAAACTATCTTGTGGCTGTGGGTGCTGCCATATTTTAGGTCATGACAGTCAATTAGCATATTCCCTCTTTATTAGATAGGACTAGAGGCCCGGTGCACAAAAGTTTGTGCACTCAGGGGGGTCCCTCAGTCTGGCCTGTGCCATCTCGCAGTCTGGGACTCCTAGGGTGATGACCACCTGCTGGCTTAGGCCCGCCCCCTGGGGGATTGGGCCTAAGCTGGCAGTCAGAGACCACTCTGGCAGCCTGAGAGTCCTTGGGGGATGCCCACTTGCCAGCCGGGAGAAGGCCTAAGCTGCAGTCGAAAAGGTGTCCCGGAGCAGGGTGGGTGTCCTGCTGGGGTGCCTGGCCAGCCTGGGTGAGGGGCAGAGTGCCGTTTCCAGGCTGGCCACACCCCCTTCAGGGAGTGGGGTCCTGCTGGGGTCCCTGGCCAGCCTGGGTGAGGGGTTGATGGCTGTTTGCAGGCTGGCCACACTCCCACTGGAGGCTGGCTGGAAGCAGGTATCTGGGATGTATTTGTCTTCTATAATTGAAATTTTGTTGCCTTGAGTGGAGGTCACAGCTGGCCAGGGCAGGTAGGAAGCTTGGCTTCCTCCATTGCTGGGGCAACCAAGCCTCCTGCTTGCTCCAGCTCCGTGGCTGCCGATCCCCATCTTGGTTGGGTTAATTTGCATATAATTGTTCTGATTGGCTGGTTTGCCTGGCTTGCGGCTTCGCAGAGCTGTGGTCACTTTGCATGTTTCTCTTTTATTAGGTTAGATATTAATTAAGACAATGCATTAGAGATATAAAGACAGGAAAATATATCAATAAAACAAGTAACCAAGAAACAGAGCCATTAAAAATATAAAATTGATATATAACAAAGATGACATTACAAATCAGGGGGAACAGATGGAATATTAAAATAATAAAGTGTGGGGACAGGTGATGATCTATATGGGAAAAGGTAAAATTGGATCCCTATGCCACACAAATAAATTCCCCCTGGATAAATAATTAAATCCTGGAGGAAGCAAAACTTTAGGTCTTTTATAATAAAATATAGAGGAGTAACATTATGACTTGTGGTAAAAAAGGATTATATAAATAAGACACAAAATATGACTACACAAAATTTTTTTTAGTTCTGTTCAGTGACAAAATATGAAAAATGAAAGGAACAAATCACAGGTTGGGAGACAGTACTTGCAATGCACATCATTTACAAAGAATGGATAGCTATAATATATAAACTCTAGAAACATTAAAAACAAACAACCCAATGAAAAAAATAGCAAAAAAACAACAAACAAAACAAAAGTTCAGAGAAGAGCTACCCTCAAATGCAAAAATAGACAAATGTAGCAATAGTTAGCCCTAGTAATTAGGGAAATGCAAAACAAGACAGTTAGAGACCACTTCACACCAAACATTTATGGGCCTGAAACGTCAAATGTTCCAAACATGTGGGGAAATGGGAGCTCCCAGGAACTGCTGGAAATAGTGCCCCTTGAGAGGGTAATTTGAAAATATCAAGAAAAGTTGCAAATGGGTATGCCTTACAATCCTGCCCTTCCACTTTTAGTATTAACCCTAGAGAAACAATAACATGTGCACGAAGAACCGTGCAGAATTCTAGCATGGTTTGTAATAGGAAAAAAATGAAATACCATCTTAGCTAACAATGGCTATTACTCTTTAGACAGAGACAGTAATGCCATGGCATATCCTGTGTAGCTGCATTCAATGTCTCCAATGGAGCAGCTCAGGAGTTTTAGCCATTTCAGGCCCAATGTCATGTGAACTACACAGACCCTAAAAAAACCCCACCTTCCTATTCCATGTCACAGTCCTGTGCCTTTATCAAAAGAACAAAGCCATAGCATCATTTCAAACAGAGCTCAGACACCCAAATGAGTGGCTGATTTAAAGTTCCGTTTTGTCAATTTAAGAGAATACAAGACTCATCTTCTTGGATATGAACAAGCAAAGATTGACGACTATTTAATCAAATATTTATTCGTCACTTATAAAAATATCTTCTAATTTTGTGCGTTTTCACTTAGTGAGAGCTACAGCTCCTGCAAGTGTAGATGTGGTTGGAAAGAATGGAGATAAGCCTATTATTCCCTGATGATCAGTGGGCTCCTCTGAACAGCCCCCGGGGACACATTCTCCTTTGAACACTTCGTACTTTTGGCAAGAGCCACCACTTGGACCAGGCAGCTGTGCTTTCCAGAGGCTCTGAACATCTGTCCAGATTGTGGCACAAAACCTGCCTGTCCCAAATTGACCTCATTACTCATTTATAAACACACAAATAGATGATGGGGGAAAATCATCCTTGTTCTCCACAAGGGACTGCTCATTATACTTCCCATCAGCTCCGCGGCTGGCTCACATTTCTGGGGAGACCTAGAGCTCTTTTCAAAGGGCAGCCTTAACAAACACCACATTCCCATTTTGGATGCAGCATGGACATAACAAGCCTGGAAGAAAGAGAACAGTCTTGTCCCTCCTATTCAGAGATGATTCACATATGTAACATGGACACATCGTCCAGAGGGCTAGCGCTTTGATGTGTGTTTCCAGTTTCCTCTTTTAATGAACAGCCCAGGTTGCCCTGTGTGTCGTGGGCTTTGTGAACCCCTAAATGGTTTCTAGGGAGCTACCAGGAGCATTAGCTGGTCTGGTAAAGCATTTGGACACTTGCCCAGTTTCCACTTTACCTTCTGATGAGGAGGAACCCAGTTGCAAGCCTGATCAGACTCTGTGCTTCCTGTAGTTTTTATAAAAGCTCAAGGGCAGCCTGAGAAGGATGGAATTTTTGTTCAATTTTTAGATCAAATCCAAGTAACGGGAAGTCAGTAATACCCACTATTAAGCATGAACATCTTTCTTTGTACCAAGGATGCTTTATTTTAGAGTTAATTTTTTCCTCTTTAAGACAAGGGCAGTCTATCTGTTAGCAAGTATGAAAGCATTTACAAATTACCTAGCACAGACCACCAGCAGTAAGTGGTCAAGGGTGTAGATAGCCAACCTTTGAACCCTGTTTCTCATACTAGCTGTGTAGTCTAGGATGATTTGCTGAATCTCTCTATAAGCCTCCATGTCCTCATCTGTAAAATGAGGATCATACTAGTACCTACTACCTCATGGGGTCATTGGGAGGATTAAATGAGTTAATACATGGAAAGAGCTTAGAATAGTGCCAAGCACGTAGCAAATGTTCCATTAATGTTGGCTACTGGGAAAACCTAATGCTATGCTACATGTTTAGGATAAAAGAAATAATAAGGTACTGCTGCTTCCCTCAAAGATATTTAACGGAAGGAAACAAGTACTATCCATATGAGATAATCAGTACACAAAACATTCCCATTGTCGGCAGCATATGCTGCGGTAAACATCTCAACAGGGTGATACTGACTGTCAGAAAAGAGGATTGCACCTGCTCTGACAGTTCAGCCACATGGCTCCAAAGAGTGAACAGAGGAACTAGAGCAGAGAGCAATGGGAGCAGGAAGAAAACCTCACAGAGAAGATAGAACTTTACCTGGGCTTTGAAGAGTCAGCAAAATACAGACAGGTAGAAGGCCATTTTGGAAGGAGGAACCATGTGAGAGAAGAGACAGATGGTATAAGTTGGCATGTACAGAACTGGTAAGGCAACCTTAAAAATGGGATTTGCGAAACTCATTCTGCAGCACCAGCTCTGGACGACACGCCTGCAATTAATTTGTTCATTGCTTTTCCAACTACATGCCCTGTCTCTGTCCATGTTATTTCTTCACCCCTATTCTTTACCCCACAGACCAGATGCTTCCCCCTCGTGACTACAGTTGGAATCTTCTCCTAGCTGAACAGCCTCTGGTCATTATTATACAAATCTCCCCACCTTATGGTCCCTGGTATCCCTTCCCCAGGATGGTAATCTTCCTGGATTTGAGCCAAATGAATGTACAGGAAATACATACATTAATCAGGGATATGTATTGTCAGCGGCTTCATAAATGCACATTTTAATAGGAAACCTATCTAAAATCCTGGCCATCCTCCCTTTACTTGGAGATGTGACCAAATTATTGCTCAGAATCAATATTAAATTCTCTTACAGGATTATTTGCAATTGCTATTGTTTTCTAATGTCTTCATCAAATCTCCTAGATAAGGAAATTATCTACGAGAGAACTTTTCCTCCAAAATGAATATCTGAACAAAATTAACCTGAGCTTCCTTCAAAGTTTTATTTCCCCCATTTCCTTTAATTGAACATTTCGCGCTCATTATGTGAAAACAAAAGCCAGCTAGACACATGCAAGGATAGGAAATGGTACAGTGACGAAGAGGAGGGTTCCTCTCACTGATGCCTAATTAACAAGCTGGAGGTTTGCTTCTTTTGAGCCCGATAGCGGTTCTTCCTCTCCACTCTGTAGTGACTTCCAGTGGAATCTCAAATCTTGCGTCCTGTTATCCTCAGCAACAGTAAGACCCCCAAGTAACTGGAGCACTGGACTTGCTCCCCAGCTGGGTGAGGGGGGCTGAATTCCCAGAGCTTGCTCATCCCAGAGCACGTTCCTTCCAGTCCTCTCTACAGCTTCCCAGCTCCAGGGTTGTGCTTTATAGGAAGAGATACTGAGAAGAGAAGATACTCTCTCAAAGGGGTTTCCATCCAAAGCCTAAGCTCTCAGTGACCTTTAAAAGGAAATCTCCTTTCCACTCAGAATGCCAGTTTCTGACAGGCCTTTGAATCAGAACAAAATAATTCTACACAAATTTATCACAATTGATAGCTCTCTCCTTGGGAATCAGTAGCATATGATGCACTGGTAACTGCCCCAGCAAAGAAACACAGTCAAGACAACAATAAAAGTGAAGACATTTTTGGCTTTCTATGGCAGAAGCCAAAGAGTTTTATATACAGCATGAAGCAAGCTACAAACATGTTCGTAAGCAAAACATGTAGGTCAGGTGGACAGACCATGAAAAATAAGTCTGAACTGGTCACCTCACCTCAAGAGTACTAGATGGAATCTCCTCCAGCCAGTGGAACTTTTGTCAGTGTCTTACTACCTGTATGGACCCATGATGTGTTGGCACAGGTAAGCATTTAACATTTAGATGAGGCTAAATGTTAAAAGCATGTAATAAGTTAATAATACCTGTACATCAAAAGTTTAGCTAGTCTGAACAGAATTAATCAGAAGAGGGAGAGACTGGGGAATCATGTGGGTTAGTGGGATTATTAGTGTTTGTTTAGTCCATATGGGAGAAGACCCGCAGCATTCAGGATTTAATACGTCAGTTTCATTGATGCAGATGGAGCTTCATGGCCCATGGAGTAGGGAATTTTCATTTTACTTTGGCACTAATTTGAATTGCATATGCTGATAGGTTAATGCATGCAATCCCATCAAATAGCTATGAGTGGCCCTAGCAGACAGCTAGCCTCTACATGCCACTCATATCTATGTGTCTGCTTCATGGGAGAAATTTTGTGGGAAACTTCGAAGTCTCAATGTTCCAGAGGGCCTCCTGTGATGAAGGACCCATCACAGAGAGTAGGAAGGAGGCATCAGATCTAATGAAAGGTTCTGCTAGAACTAACAGGCAGAAGACATAGGAAGGAAATGTCACTCTAGAACAGCTTTTCTTACAGGGAAATTTCATGATTGCCAATGGGGACCAGATAGCCAATTCTTCAAGAGTTGTGTGGTCAAGGGAACGTAGGGAGTTTGTCTTCTGACCTCCAATACTCAGTGCAGTAGCTGCCATGTGAAAGGTCCTAATGAACCCATAAAACAGTAGAGTTACAAAGGCTCTAATCTTATCACATCACTACCTTCAGAGGAAAACAAACCCCAAAATGTTTCACTGATGTGCTCAGTGTCTCACACTGTAGAAAGGTGGGGCCAGCACTACAGCTTAAGTCTTTAAATGCCATTTCAGTGCAATTCCTGATGGAGAAGCACTTCACATTTTATGCTCATAAAATACTCCTGAGTGTTCAATATGCTACACATATTAAGTGGTTTCTCAAGCTATTTCTAGAACTTCTTTGAAGGAAAGGGTTGTTTCGGGACATGGTGAATTGGAGCTTTCTTTCCCTTTCACCCCAGCTCCCCCACTGCACCACCCCTGGCACAGTGGAGATAGATATGAGAGGATGTGGGAAAGGTGCACAGTGGACTCACTGCCTCCAAAGGGTCAGAAGCCTCATCTAAAGAACTGGGATCTCGAGAACTCAGTTGAGTGTGTGTCGGGGGGGCATTTCCCCATTCACACTCTTCTTTTTGACTTAGGCACAGGAAAGGGTTTCAACCATTTATTCAACATGTGTCATTTATGTTTCCAGCACTGAGCACTATGGATAGCGCTGGAAGGATGTAAAAAGAAATGAGATGATGATGATTAACCATTAGCCCGGAGGAGAGATAGGACGACTGCTTTCACAGCAGTGGTTCTCAACCTGTGGGTCGCGACCCCTTTGGGGGTCGAACAACCCTTTCACAGGGGTCGCCTAAGACCATAAGGAAACAAATATGTAATTACATATTGTTTTG
>NW_006289718.1:1454240-1459990 GCF_000327345.1 Myotis davidii
ATAGAGGGACAGATAACGTGCTGGGGAAGCTTCAAAGAGGGAAAGACCCCATGTCTTGGTAGGGGATCGGAAGTCTTCCTGGTCCTTGAAAGATATGTGGGATTTTCATAAGCAGGTTAAAGACCAATCTAGGCACAGGGAACTGAGTGGGTTAAGTCTTGGAGGCTGGAAAGCTCTGATCTGTCCGTAAAATACTATATCAGTGTGTCAGAAATGTTAGATTTGTGAAGAAAAAAGGCAAGCATGGATAAGTGGATGGTACTAACTTATTGGAACTTTGATATAGATAAAGAGCTTAGAGAGTTTAAAGCATCATCCGTGGTTGAAGGTGGGACTTTGACTGAGCAGGAATACGGCATGGCTGAGTTGGTGGGAGGTGAAGTCAGTGCAGTGGACACTGTCAATGCTCTGCCAAGTGCCCACGTCCACCCAGACCCCTTTTGCTATTTCTCTGTGTCCCCTTTCCAGGCTTCTGTATGCTTTGCTTCTAAGAGCTCACACCTGTGTCTTTATTCAGAGGACTGCCTTAGGCCTATAGGGGGCACTTAGATACAACATGCCGAGTGCTGAAAATGCTGGGGAATTGACATCCCTTGGGCCAGCCCTTAGCCAATGGTTGACAGTGTGGAGATATGAAAGCCCATTCCCTTGTTCCTAGTTGGCACAAACTCTGAGGTGTAATTTACACTCGAAAATTCTCTGCAAGATCAGGCTGGGGCTGGGATGGGTGTGAATTCATCTCTGCTTAGTTTCTTCTCCTTCTCTGTCTTGCTTCCTGTACTCCCTTACCAGTTTCTTTCAGAAGAAGTCCCTTAATACATTACTTGCTCATGAATTCTCATCTCAGGGTCTGCTTTTGACTGACAGGTTGGACTCCTAAGATAAGGCCAGTCAGGAAGCTACTGCAAAACTCCAGGCAAGAGATCATAGAAGCTGGTGCTAAGACAAAGGCACAGTGGCAAAGGCAAGAAGGGAGAGAAGAAATATTCCAGGAAGAAATAGACAAGACCCTTAGAATTTGTGGGGTAGAAAGAAGTGGGAGTCAAACAAGAGTCTATAATTTCAAGTCTACGTAACTGGATGCTGTTAAAAGCATTGGAGAACCCCCAAAGGAGGGAAATCAGGTTGAGTTTGGAGATGTTGCCTTTGCAGAAATAGGGGGAGAATGCAAGATAAGTGCTCAGCAGCTAGCAAGAGCGTTCAGGGTTGGAGATCTCATTTTGGCATTCATAAGTACTTAGCTAGCCACTAAAGCCAGGCATTAGGAGAAACTTCCAGAGAGAATCTGGACTTTGTGTCCCTTGTGAAGCCCCTCAAAGAGGAAAACACTGTAAAGTTCAAGTGCAACTGAGCAGTGGGCATTACAAGGTCTGGGATGAATCTGAGCTGACTTCTTACCAATGCCTGTTTATAAAAAATACTCATTGGGCATCAGCCTAGGAACAGACCTCCATGCTCACAGCCCCTCCCCTCAGAAAAGTGTTGGAAAAGTGTTCAGGGGACTTATGCACACTGTAGAATAAGCCATGACAGTTCTCGAGGACCATGATCTCAAGGTGGCACTGCCTTTAAAGGGGGAATTGTTAATGAATATGTAATTTTAATCTAAAGAGTTTATCAAAGATTTTTAAGGCTGAAAGACACCTGAGAGGTTATTTAGTTCATCTGATGGATGAAGAAACTTGAGGCTAACAGTTACATGGTCAGTTGTGACTGGATCGTGACCAAAAACTCGGCCTCCTAAGTCCAGTGCTAGTCTCTTTCCTCTCCCAAAGTAGTGCCTCTCCCACTCCTATGCTCTTTGTCATGCCCTGGACTGCCATTTACATCCTGCTCATAGGTGGGAGGCTCTCTGAATGGAGTCCTTTTTCCAAATGAAATGATGACTTATATCTACGGGAGCATCTTAGTATGTCCCAGGATTATTTTTAAGGATCTACTAAGATAAAGGATGTGAATATGTTTAAATATAGAAGAATCTATTTAAATGTATCAACATTTACAAAACACAAGATGTCTCTACCTTTTGGCTCAGTTTCTATGTGTTGATTGATTATAGGTGTGGATTAGGATCATGGAATTAAGTGAAGCTACCAGACCAATGCAGGATTACACATTCTCCTTCATTTCCACTCACACTGGACTCCAAGCAACCGAATTTACATCATTTGTATCTATCAAAGGGAAATCACATTTAAACCCAAGCTCCTGGTGAATTAAGTCAATTGGAGCGGCTGCTATGAAATAATCAAGTTCACTACATACACTGGTCAGCAAACATGGGCCAGATATTGTATGATGTTTTGGAGTTAGAGAGACAAAGTCAATTATGTCTTCAGGAAGTCACAGTCCTGCAGAGGCAAAACTTGTAAAGAAACAATTAAAAGACAATGAAATAAGTGCAATGATGGAGAATTGCGCAAGGTACAGCAGTGGCTCTCATTGGGGAAGGACTTGATTCACAGAGCAGTTGGCCCTTGACATGGAACTTGGATGAATTGGAGCTGAGCCATACAGGAAAGGCAGTGGATGAAGGATGTCATTTTAGGAAATCCAACAATAACAAAGGCAAGGAGGTAGATAGTAGTTCACTGCTTCCAAGGACTATAGTGGATTTAGGATCAGGCACATATTTGCTACATGAGTGACTAAAAGAAAGAGTGAGTGACAGCAATGGAAAACAATGTTGGAAAGAGAAAAGGGGACCAAGTGACTACAGGCATTCTATGCCATGATGGCTCACTGGCCTTATATACTCCAGGACAGTGGTTCTCAAAGTGTGGTTTCTGGACCTGCAGCATCACTTTTACCTAGGAAATTGTTCAAAATGCAAATCATCGGGTCCCATACCCCACCTACTGTATCAGGAACTCTGGGGGATAGGACCCAGGAATCTGTTTTAACTAGACCTCCAGGTAATTCTGTGGTGCTGAAGTTAGAGAACCACTGACTTCTCTAGGCAAGAAAGAGAAAGAAAATGTTGAAAGAACATTTTATGGGGACAAAGAACCACATTAATTTGTTGGCTCTAGTAGAAAGAAAGAAAGCATTGACATCTCTCTACAATAATGCTAGTTCAATCCTCCAGAAATGCCCAGCTGCAGCCATCTGGGGCCCTGCCTGGGTCTTTTCAATCCAGTCCTCCTGTCTCATCAGGTAAGTAATCTTATAGAAACAGCACCTCATTACCCTCCATCAAATAAGCAGTGAGCAAGCACTTTTCATTTGAGAGCTAGATGACTGAAAAGATTTGTCGGAAGCAATCGCAGTAGATGGTAGTGATTTAAGCTAAATTCAGTTCTGGAAGACAGCTAAGCGATGGGACAACTTTCGTAAAGTTTAGGCTGAGGTAGCAGGAGGAATGCTGAACAGTGCAGCACACTCAAACCTGAAATAGTAGGAATTAAATTCATTCATGGATCCTCCTTCAAGCCAATTTATATATCGAATAGAGTGAAGTTTGCATCCGGCCTCTCGCCTGAATGTGAAGTCAGATAGCCCAGGACTTGGTTGATTGAAAAAGCAAGCAGTCAACCACCCCCATCACCCTCCCTCAAAACCATTAATGAAAGAAAATGAAAAAATCAGTAGAGAAGCCAAGTGATTCATAAAAATCAATTTAAGCAGCATGAGATAAGCAGAAAACTTGAATTTTTAAAAATGCAGTTAGGGCATCCAACAATTCCAAATGAAAACAAATATCTTTAAACAAGATTCCAAATAACCTTGGGTAATTACATTGGGCAGGATTTGGCCACCAAAAAACCATGGTTAAAATCCAGGGAGATGTCTTTGGCTAAGGACACATAATGGACAAAAGAGGTAAAGGAAGTGTGAAGACCAGCACACTGAACAAGGGCTGGGGGATGATGTACAGACAGGGTCAGAAGCCGGGGCTGTGTATGTTTTGGAAGCTACCCCTTTCCCCATGACCTGAACAGCCCACTGTTTCTACCCCAACAGCTGGAGCTGCTGTGGAAGCTGACAGAGCACATAGTCAATAGGCAATTACAGTAATCGAATCGTGGAGAAAGTGACACAAGTGTAAATAGCCTACTCCCAGTTGGCCTGTGATTAACGTTGACAACAACTTGGACATGATTCCCTCCATGGAAGCAAAGGCAGCCTCGTCACTTGGAATAAAATTGGTAAAAGATTGTCTTACTCCATCCATTACACCAAAATTGTCAGTATCAGCTGGAGGGAAAACCTAGGATGAAAGGAATAGGCGGTGAGCCTAGAACTAAGAGGGGAAAGAAGCATCTGTTGAAAGTACAAAATATTTGCAAAAGACCTCATACAGTAAGTGGATAACTCCCCACTTATCCGCAGGAGCCACATTTCAAGGCCCCCAGTGGATGTCTGAAACAACCGATAACACTGAACTCCTATATATTATCTTTAAAAAAAAAAAAATTCTTACTTAAATTTCTACTTTAGTTGTTTCTAATCCCATTCAGAATACTTTGAAATCTTCAAAATGCCAATTCATATAGAAAAAAATAATTTAAGTTATTTATCCTAAAGAACTTAGGACAGTAATCATTAAGAAATCATTGTGAGCAGTATAGTATTTTTTCCTATACATACATACATTTTCACTTAAAGAAGGCATTTAAGGCTTCTCTTTGACACATCTGAATTGCCAGCATCACTACTCTTGCACTCTGGGCCCATTATTAAGTAAAATAGGAGTAACTTGAATACAAGTGCTGTGATACTACCACAGTTGATTTGATAACCCAGGGAGCTGCTAAGGGGCAGGGAGAGTAGATATACACAGTATGGGTACCCTGGACAAAGGGTGATTCAGATCCCAGGCAGGATGGAGCAGGATGGCATGAGATTTTATCATGCTACTTAGAATAGAGCACAATTTAATACTGTTTACATGCAGAACTTTCCATTTGATATTTTCAGACTGCAGTTAATTGCAGGTAACTGACACCATGGAAAGCAAACTCATGAATGGGGTTAGGGATAGGGAAGGTTTCTGTATGTGCATTAATTCACTCAATCCTTTATGAAGCAGATGTTCACATGAGCCCTATTTTGTCCCTTTTTGAAGAGGACATGGGTTCAGAGTGTTTAGATCGTCTTTCCAAACAAACTGGAAACAGCGCATCAGATGTGATCTCATGGGTTTTCTAAGCCCAGATTCTAAGCTTTTCCTACCACAAGAAGAATAAAATAATTAACTTGGGCTTCAGGGGAAGCAAAGGGATGCTTGGGTGTAGAATCAAAAGAGATTAATGAAAAGTGTACCTCCCACATTAGGCATTAAACATGGTCCCAAGTTGACACCAACCACCCCAGTCACTATGGTTGGGTGCTCATATGGTTTCTTAGGAGTGTGGAGACTCTCCAGACATTGGCTGTAATGTAGACCTTTGTCCTCATTTTGGGACTTAAGAGACAGGGCCAACAAGTTATGCAACATGGGGATTTTGAGTATGGTTTGAAAAATGAGGCTTGGTGAAATAAGAGTGAGAGCTATTTATGACAGACATGATGGAAGAGTGTCCTATCTCACTTCCCAGTGGAGTGGGGACTGGGAATTCTCAAGGTCTTGCTTTCAGTGAAGCTCATTTTAAATTAGAGAGGAAAAGGGGGTGGTAATTATGGCAGCTAAGATCAAGTGCATTGGAATCAGACTTTTGGTTCAGAAATACGGGAGAAAATGGAAAAGCAAGCTATACTCTAAGTGGAAGGTGTCTTGAAAAGCAGAAGAATCATATATATATATATAT
>NW_006289718.1:1460039-1476023 GCF_000327345.1 Myotis davidii
TGTCACTGCAAAGTGAAAAAATTCCTTCAGAAATTCCAAATGAAAATGGCATGCTGTAATGCAATGAAGATGTCCTCAACACATCCTATGGTCATTACTATAATTATTTTTACAGAACTTCCTATCTAATAAAAGAGCAATATGCAAATTAACCATCACTCCATCACTCTGACACAAAGATGGCAACACCCAGTCCCCTCAGCCCCGTCACTGAAGTGTCCAGGCCTGTTGGCCAGGAAGGTGGTGAGGGCGGCATGGGGCAGGGGCTGAGTGGCAAGGCTGGATCCGCCCCATTGCTGCTGGAGTGTCCAGGCCTGTCGCCTGGCTGGGGACCATGGGGGCGAGCAGTGAGGCACAATCCGCCCACTCCAGTGGCCGATCCAGCCTTGTTGCTCTGCTGTTGATGGATTGTCCTGAAGGAAGTGGACATGAGAGCAGAGCCGAGGCAGCGGAGACGGGAGGGAGCAAGGCGGCAGAGAAAGGTGGGCTTCGCTCCCTTCTCTGCTTCACTCTGGCTGCAGGGAGCCTTATTCTTGCAGGAATCTTCTTGCAACGGGCCTCTAGTATATATATATAACATATCTGAGGCTCTTTTGAGGGCAGGCACCATGCTGGCTGCAGGGAGTAAGAAGCCCAGGGGCGAGCCCTGGCTCTGTGGGTAAGGAAGTGTAGGGGAAGCCTTGAGTTGTGGGTTCAACCTCTCAGGAGGCCAATAATACCCTGTAATGCTTGTAATGGCATTTTATTTGTGCTCACTCTCAGGGCTCTTGCTGACACATGCTCAGAGGGGCTGGAGGTGTCAGAAGGTGGGCGAGGAGCACTCCTTCCCAATGAGCTATCAGATCCCAGAAGAAATATCCTAAAAGTCTCAGAAGCAAGTGCTTTCAGACCCCTTAGGGCAAGGTGGGGGAAGCTGTCCCTGGGTCTGAGGAAGTCCAAGCGCCACTTATTTTTTTTCTTCTCTAAATCATCACTCCCTTGAGAGAATAGTCATATAATAACTTGTAGGGCCCTGATCAATGTTGCTCAGTGACTGGAACACTGGCCCGTGCACTGAATGGTGGCAGGTTCGATTCCAGGTCATGGACATGTACCTGGGTTGCAAGTTGGATCCCCAGTTCAGTTGGTCAGGGCATGTGAGCGAGGCAACCAGTAGATGTGTCTCTTTCACATTAATGTTTCTCTCTCTCTCTCTCTCTCTCTCTCTCTCTCTCTCTCAATCAATGAGAAAAAATCCTCAGGTGAGGATTAACAAACAAACAAAAAAGAGCTTATAGTGGCAGTGAAGACATTTTATTCTCTTCACTGGAAGGCAGCCAATGAGGGAGAGGTGGGGGAGGGGTTCTCTAATAAGCTGCTCATGAGGCAGGCTCAGAGGTCAAAAGCCAGCTCAAGTGACCAAAGATGGCCAGGAGCTGCCTTCAGGAAGAAGCGTGCTCCTCACTGGAGGCCCTTGGTTTACAAATATCACAGGGAAGAAGGTAAAGTTGGGAACTTAAAAGAAGTTAAAATTGAGAGATTTCTAGTGACACTTAGGAGCTCTGTTGGGGATTAAAGGACTTGGCCAATAGGGAAGAGGGGTGTGTGGGAATAGCAATGTTGAGGAGGGATTTGAGGTGTTGGTTGTGGCATGGCATGTAAATCTCCTCTTTTATCTCCTCTACAGTATCTTTGCCAGATTCTGGATGCTTACTGATGCTCCCCACAAGTGAATTTATATTGGGGGTCAGAGTTGTCCTGGGAATGAGCTGAGTTCTGCCATTTGCAGGGACACAGGAACCTGATAAATAGGGAAACATCACTCTGGGAATAATGATGGCATTGTTTAACATTGTCAGCCACTTTATGGAATAGATTCTATTAAAGCTCACTTACTTCACTTTCATATTAGTGGTTCTGAAAGTGTGGTTCCCTAGGCCAGCAGCAGCAGCCTCACTTGGGAACTTATTAGAAATGCAAACTCTCAGGCATTAGTAGATCATCCCAGATCTACTAAACCAGAAACTCGGGGTGGGGATGGGGCCCAGCATCTGTGCTTTCATAGACCTTCCAGGTGATTCTGGGGACCACTGATCTACACCAGTGCTTCTCAGAAAGCCTGCCCAGCACAGAGGTCTGATGGGTCTGTAACTCTTTGCCGGAAGATGACATGCCACTTGACCGCTTGAGGTGCCTGAGTGAGCAAGGCCTGCAGACACAAAGCAGTTACTCAGCAGTATAATGAGATACAAGTCAAAATATCAGAGGAGCCAAGGGAATCCCCTGCGTGGGGACTGTGCAGACATAATCATAACCAGTTTGAAAGTCATGGCAACAACGTTAAGAGAAATTTGAAATGGCTTGTTTCAACATCACCCTGCTGCAGGCCACCTCAGCAGCATCTGTCTTTGGGCACAGTTGTCGGCTCTTTTTTTTGTTACGTCCATAGCCTGTCTTTGAAAATGGTGGAAGTGGATCTACTGGATTTTTATATTGGACAGATGTATGGCTTGGGAACACTGAACTCTGGTCTGAGCCACAGGAAAGCATTGGTTATATCAGGAGTATCTCCTGGCTTCTGAGCTCTAAATTCAAGTCTTACCTTTGCAACTCGCATAACCTCTCTGTAAAGTAAGGATCATAATAACATCTACTTCTCAGTTCATCGTGAGAATGAAAGATGATGCTTGAGGCAATGCTTTGCAAAATGAAATATTATATGTTGTTATCACTGTTTGCATTGTACCCCCTTCCCACCAAACCTTCAAACTCTACACATGTGCCTGTTCCTTCGCGTTTCCTTCTCTCTAGAGTCAGTGGTGAAGCACAGGTGCTCCTCTGGTAAATGAATTCTTGCCTTCTCTGATCCTTCCTAGCTAACACAGTGCCCTACCCAGAGCGCTCTGAAGAGTGCTAGGACAGACCAGGACATGGAGGGATGCTTTGGTGTTGGTACATTTGCGGCCAGTTTATCTGCAGAGAAGTCCCATTGGTTTAGGTCAGACAAGAGCACTTGGAGATCATGCAATCCATTCTTCACCACCAGTCACTCTTTATTTATAGACTAGAGGCTCAGTGCACAAATTTGTGCACCTTGAAAGGAACTGTGGGCCCGAGGCTGCCGTGGGCACAGGGGCGGGTCTCTGCCCCTCCTGCCGCGGCCCACTGTCCCTTGTCTTCCGGCAGCCCCTTTCCCACCACTGCTGCTCCCATGCGCTGTTGGCACAGAGCGATTGGGGTCAGCGCTAGCAGCAGGTGCCTGCAGGGCCTGCGCCACCAGCGAGTGTGAGTGGCGGCTGCTGCCCGATTGCCCCTCAGGAGCAGGGGAAGGTGGAGAAGCCCTCAGGAGCGATCAGAGCGGCAGCAACCCCTTGCACCCACTGGCGGCAATGAGCGATCGGACCTATGCTGGGCACAAGCAGCGGGTGCAAGTGGGGCCAGCACCAGGAGCAGGTGCAAGTGCTGAGTGGGGCCATGGTGAACAGGAGCAAAGAATTTTCAGTAACCACCAGAGGCTCGCCCAGAATACTGTGTCCAGTGCCCCGCCTTGGTCTGGTGCCCCCACTCACCTGCTTCACCATCCCACCACGGCCGACGCCCCGCCATGTTCCGCACTCTGCCACCTGCTGCCAATGCCGCCATGTTCCGTGCGCACCCCCTGGTGGTCAGTGCACATCATAGAGACCAGTTGTTTGGTTGATTGGTTGTTCTGCTGTTCGGTCTACATGCATATTAGCCTTTTATTGTATAGGATGAGGAACATAGCCCTGTCCGAATAGCCTATTTCTTTATTTCTAAGTCCTGAGATTTTTCTTTCTTTGTAAGTTTTCCAGTGAGTAACGGGTTCTGGCAGGGGCAGTGGGGAGGGGATGGCAGCAGCTGTTGAGAGGATGGAGGGAGTAGCCCCTGGTAGCTGTGTTCCTGGGAGGCAAGAGCCCCTGTTGTAGGCAGTGATGTCAAGCAAACCCCTCCTCTGGTGCTGACACAAGCCATTCCTCTGCCGAATTTGCACATGACTAAAAGCGGCTCCTGGCTGGAGCTTTTCCTAATGATATTGTATAACCAGAGTCTGATAGATTGCAAGTCAACTTGGAGGCTGGGGAGGAAAAGATACATTTAGAAAAAAACTAAATTTTTGAATGCAATGTGATTACAATATATTTATAACCCCTGGAAGTTGGTTTAAAAGTGTGCTGGCCTTAGAAAAATAAGCATAGCCTGAATTTACAGTTACTCATAAACAAACTACTACTAATAACGAACATTTAGTATTGGGTTCTTACCAAGGGTCAGGCATTATGCTGAGTGCTTTGTATGGATTGTCTCATTTCACCCCTCCGAGAGGCCAGCGGGTTCCGTATGAGTATCACCCCCATTTTAAAGATGAGAACGCTGGGGACTCGTTGGGTAGGAGAAGCTTCGGTAGTGATTTGCCTAAGGTTAAGTGGGCTTGATATGAACCCACAGTCAGACTCCGAAGCTCAAAACCACTTTGCTCACTTTGTTTTGCTGCCTGCAAGTGCCACACCTTGCAAGCTGGGGACTTGGGCCAAATTATCCACCTCCCTGAATGTTGTCTGAAAACATTCAAATAATAGCACTCACTGGGCTGCTGTAAGGATAAAAAAATAAATAAATAACACTGTTCACTTACCACCCATAAAACGAATTACTGTTTTTGCTAGCTTACTTACTAAAAGAATAAAGGACACATTTATTACGGGGCCATCAGGATGAGAATACAGGAACAAGACTAGCACCAGGAGGCATGGAGTAGAGCGAGTGCTGCTCCATCGTGAGCTTTTAGAAAGCAGCCTGGCACCTGGGGCCACCGTTCTGCCTGCCTGCCCTGGGTTCGAGTCCAGCTGTGGCTGAGACTAGAGATGGTGCTGCTACTTAGCTACTTAGCTCTTGGGATCAGTGCTGGTTGTTCTCCGTATTCCCCTCCAGTCTAAGATCCATTCCAGCCCTCTCTGCTATACTCAGTACCCAAGAGGCTGAGGTTTATGGACTGTGTCACCCAAGTCCCAGGCCTCTGACTTCCACTGGGGCTCAGCCAACAGGAGGTGGGAGGACAAGGGTCCGGGTACGTGTACCTCTCAGCCTCCACCCGCCTGCACTCCTGGATCTGAATGCGGGCAGTGCCGCAGTCCTCTACAGCCCAGCGCTCCCATCAGATGCTACGAACACTGGCCCTTCCCCTGGCCCTTTCCTTGTTGCAACAAGTAGTAATGATCCCCATTTCAGGGATCTGTAGGTCTGCACCCCTCATTAGTTCTCTTGATCCAGGTTGCACATTTACAAGAGTAAATACGCTCCTTTATGAACTCTCTTCAGTTATACCCTTTGAATGTGCCATCTGTCTCCTGTCAGGGGCCCTGATTCATACACGGTTGTGGGAAGTTGATATGCTCAGACCACACCTGACCCATGGTAAGTGCTCCTAAATTCTGGGGGTCAGTATGAGCACCAGCAGTGGTGGTGGTCAGGGGGGTGGGGGTTGTGGTGGTAGATGTCAGCCATCCTTAGCCGTGAGGGAAGTACACGCACTTTTCTGTCTCTTTACCGACTGAGCCACCCCAGAGCATGAAGCTCCTGCCTGATGAACCACTGAGTCTCTGGGGAGAAAGATTAGGTGAAAATACTCCTTTGGTTTGAGGAAGAGGAAAAAAAGGGAGCTAATTCTGAAGGAAGCAAAAGGAACATCTCAGAGTGGGCACCCCCCTTAGACAGGAGCCTCCCCCGACCCCACCCCAATAGCAAAGGCTGGAGCCAGACGATGGGGGAGATGCTTCTGGGAGGGAGCACCAGGGACAGGAATGGGCTGAGAGGGCTCCCTGGGCAGCGCTTTCTGTGTTTTGGGATGGGATTCACCACCATGGGTTCAATGACATTGTGAGCACACCCTGTCATGCCCTCAGTCACTTACAAGGAGACCATTAAAGGGAGAGAGATAAGATCAAATATCTGTACTTTAGAAGGAGACCAGATACAAATGGCGGGAGGTTGGGGAGTGGGGGCAGGGGAGAAGATACTCCTGTTCCTTATGGAAGAACTTCTAACAGTGGAGTGTGGTCCAAGGGAAACCGTGCTCTGTGAAGATGGTTTCCCCTCAGTCCCAGCATGCACACGCACAAGGCCCACCATTTCAGAAGGTGTGTGCGTAGGGTCCTGGGAGAAAACAGATGCACAGTCAAAATGAGTAAGCAGGGCAGAGTTGGAGTCAGAGGCTGTGTACAAGGGGGTAGGCAGGCTGTGGTGCGATGCAGCTCAGAACACCTGGGACAGGCAGCCTTTAAGTGTGCCACGCCCCTTCCCAGCTCCGCCTTGAAGGAGGTCATGTTGGTAGTTTGAAATGGGCCTTGATGGGAGTGTTTACATCATGGGAATCAGCAAACCCCACAAGTCAGACTTTTGTTTTTGGTTTTGATTTTTGGAGAGCCATGCCATTATAAGAAGCATCCCAGGGCTGTTAACACCTAGGATCTGTTACCATTTCTAGGCTTGAAGTACAGGGGAGGGGCAGGCAGCAATTTCCAGAATGTCCAGGTAAGGTCTCCGGACAGTAACTGACAGCAGCTGAGGTCTTTGGTAGAGAGACATAACCCAGAGTAACCCCACAAAGAAAGAGCCAGGGAAATATTTACCAAACTTCACTCTCCTGCTCCCTACCTGGCTCCCATTGGCTGAACCCAATGAGAGCCAGAGGCCAGGAAGCCAATGAATAGAATTCACATTGGACAGCCTCCTGGGCTTGGAGGGTGCCTATGGGAGAGCAGACCTGGGGAGCAGACAGCAACCAGGCAGCGCCAAGGCTAGAGGAAATTCAAGTGCTGTGATTAGAGATGGGCTCTGGCCCTGGGGATTTTGAATCTCTTGCAACTGAAGAATCTATGAGAAAAGAGTAGATTTTTCTAAGGTCCAGAGATCCAGGCAGGTGTATAGGTGTTCAAGGTGAAGGGCAAGGTGCCATAGAAGGCAAAGACGGGGCTCCAACTGTATGGAAACCCATTTGCCTGCCTCCATCTGGTCCAGCCCCGGGCAACATCCACATGGGAGTTTGACCAAGGACCCCCAGCTCCAGAAAGGGCCCTCGAGCCCTTGGAGTCCATAATGAATTCCCGTGCTCTGGCGTCCGTTATTTAGCACATTTCAGACTAGAAAAGAAACATAAACATTTCCATGCCACATCTAATACAATTATAAGGTCATTACGCAGTCTGTAGCACAAAACAGCTGCTGCAAAGATCCTTATTAGAATTTCACAGAGTTTTATTTGTTTGGGGCAAAAAAAGCAATCTTTTAAATTATGATTTAATGAGACTGTTAAATGTTCATCATCAAGTGGTGAGTTATTAAAGCTGTATGGAGCTTGGCTGTTTGAGTTCATAAGAGGTTAAGTGAATTTTTCTCCCCATCTCAGTCCAATACACCATACGCATACCACATCCACACACATGTGCATAGAGAAACAAATTGTCACGTTTTGACCTAAACACTATTTTTCCACCAAATTATACTCTATTCTTTTAAAGACAAATTCATACAGCTAAATAGATCTAAACTCCAAATATCTGTGGCTGAGTTAGCTTTTAAGTCAAATTCATGAGTTTATGTAAAAATACCTTGGCTTCTGGAACTCTTCTTCCTGGCACCTTTGAAGAGGAACGTGTTGGCAGTACAGTTCACCAAACGGTAGAATGTCTGTGGCCAGACCCCGTATCGGGGGTTCTGCATACATAGGTTCTTGTGGGTTTCATATTATTTCTCACTGGATTGAGAAACTTTTCACGCAGCCCTGTTTTCTGGGGTGAGGGCTGGGGATGGAAGGGGAGGAAGGATTTTGCCTGATGACCTACCGGTGATCTAATACAGATGTGTCATTTTGTCAGGCTGCAATACTGTAGCAGTTAATCCACCAGCATTTATCATAATTGCTGTATCCTGCAGAAGCCGTACTGTGACACAATGTATCCCTGGAATTCATAAGTAGGTTGTTTAAATGCAAAATAATTATTAAGCACTCATTCTTGGAATTCATCCTGAGATAAGTAGGCCTTAAGAAAATGTCTAATACAAAATGACATTTGGGTTTTAGAATATATAACCTTTTGTATTAATGGTATCCCAAGGTGTTTTACATAGTAATTGGATGGTAGTGTGGTAAGTATTTCAGTAAATGAAATGGCTCTTGGGACTGAAGTAAAGGTTTAGCTATTCCTGGATTTCAAGTTGGATTTCATTGGGGAAGGGAGGTGGAATGCTAGGCTCTTTAAAAGTAGCCCAAGGCCTTCTTGAAACTTCATTGAAAACATCATGAAGCAGAAGGGGTCTCAGAGATAGAGAGAGCAAGCTCCTCTGTGATAGATGAGGATGCAAAGGTGAGTCAGTGACCCATTCCACACTGAAAACCAGGTCTCCGAACTAAGAAGACCTGAGGCATAATATGTATTCAAGGTTCACATTTCAGCTGGACCAGGTCCTAGCTGGGTAACTTAGAACAAATTCCCTAATATTGCTAGGGCTCCATTTTGTCTTCTGCAAGATGAAAAATAATATCTGCCAGAGTCAGGAAAAATATAAAAATTAAACACACACACACACACACACACATACATATACACACACACACAGGTGTAGAGTTCCTGGAACATAGTAGGTGCTTCCTAAATAGAGATTATTCTTATAAATCCACGTTGCCACCAATCTTTCCTGCTTGAACATTTTTAGTATCAATTTGCATCACTTACTGTATTAATGCTGTTATGTTTTACAATTACAAGTTATAATTAGGCAAATATGACTCATCCGACTTTCCTTGTCCAATTCTCAGCACTCCACCCGTACATCAAGAAACAAATCAAAATGCAATTAGATGCCGACGAGATGCTAAATAGAAAGTTTATAATTTATTGTCTCATGGAAGATTACATTGTGAAAGTGAATTGATCTCATGTCAGTGATGGGAGGGTTGAGACTAGATCTATGTCAAGCAGGAAGATTAATGTAGCTGCTCGCTTGGCATGTCTGATGAGGAATGTCTTAAATTGCCACGGGTGGGTGTTACGAGGTGCAACCACACCGCAGCAGGCTGAGAGAGACTGCCTGGCATGTTTGAAGAGATAACAGTCTGCATTTTTTGTATATTATAATAATGTAAGCATCTTTATATATGGACCTCTGTCACCCCATTAGGATACATGGAAGTTTGCATTGCAATCCTCCAAAATATTAAGGATAATGATTAATTTTACCAAAGGAGACAGGATCAGAGGGTTCTTTGAAATGCTTCATCTCCCTAGTGTGAGTGAAGTATGTTTGACTCGTTTTCAAATCAATTTAGGAGTAAAATTTTCAGGAGCACATCTGCTAGGGAAAGCATGTTCTTGCTGATGGTCTCCTGCAATGAAAGTGACAGTGAGCTGTTCAGGTTTTATAATGAATCAAATTATGTGAGCAGAGAACATAATTATATATTTTTAAGAAAGCATAGAAATACTTATAAACCTGGGCTTTAAAAACCACATTTTAAATTTCTAGATCAGTATATGAAACTATTCAGCATTTGCCTATTTCTTCAGATCAGACATCTTTCAGACACAGGTGGGTCATCCCACAAATACTATGGGAAACCTACTAACAGCGCACCCTGGAGGTTGTGAGAGAAGTTGCAACGTGTTTGCATGTCGGTGACCTGATTTAATCCTTGACAACCCTATGGACTGGAATATCATTATCCCTATTCTACTGATGAGAAAATTGAGGCTCAGAAAAATGAAGCAATTTATACAAGCTCACAAGGCTGGAATTCTAGCCTTTCTATGTCTTAAAACACGTCATTCCCACCTCCTCCTCCCAATGCCCTTATTGGAAGCAACACCATCTCCCACCCCCACTTTTACAGCAACATCCTCTCCCTGCCCCTGCCTCCAGCCTTGTCCTAGCCCATACATCGCAAATCGGACCTTACTGTGCTCCACTCAAATCTGTAAGTGGTTCCTCATTACCAATGGTTAAAGTGCAAACACTGTAACATGGATTCAAGACTCTTCACCATCCCCTCCCCATATATGTCTCAAATCTTAATTTCATCCATCCCTGCTTTGCATGTTTCAATCCCAGCCACAGCATTGGGTTGAGGTCTCTGCAAATGCTATGTGTCACCTCCACTCACTTGCTATCTCTGCCCCCTAAAATGCCTTTCTCTCCTCTTCATCTGGCTCACTCCTGCTCACCCTTCCAGACCCTGTTTGGGCAACACCTCCAAGGACCCTTGTCTGATCTCCCCCATTTCCCTTTGGCTTGCTTTGCAGTGCCTCCCCAGGGCTTTCCCAACACCATCTTACTGCCCTTGATGCACCATTTCATGGGAATGTGGGTAAGAGTGACCCTTTTGTCGAAGTCTGTTATCTTTGTGTCCCAGAGGCTAGTTTAGGGCCTGGTCCACATTAGGTGCTCAATAAATACTTGATGAATGTATAAATGCATATGTGAGTAAGTAATGAAACACAGTTCAGGGCTCTTCAATTTCAGTCTAATTCTCTTTTCAATATGCCAAAGCTAGGTAACAACAGATCACAAGCCTCCCTGTGCTCCATACTGAAGAAGCTCACAGTCCCAACGGATGTCGGACACATAGAATCAGAACTACAGGGAAATGGCAGCAAATGGTGCTGCATCAAGTGCTCAGGGGCTCCTTGCAGCACCGGCCCACTGGACACTCTAGGGAAGGTGCCTTCCTTACCTCTCCTGGCTCCTGGGAGTTCCCAGCAATCCTAGGTGTTCCTTGGCTGTGGCCCCAGCACACCACTGTCTGCCCCCTCATCACATGGCCTTCCTCCCTGTGTTCTTCACACGCCCTTCTTCTTGTAAGGACACTGGTCACTGGGTTTAGGATTTTTTCCTAATCCAGTTTGACCTCACCTTAACATAGCTAATTATATCTGCAAATGCCTTATTTCCAAATAAATCCACAAAATATTTCACATTCTGAGATTATAGTGGTCATGAATTTCCAGGGAACATCCTTCAACCCAGTCCAGGAGGAATCAATCATTTCTACAGATGGTCCAATTTAAAGAGTCATTGCCAGGACCCTTCTTCCCCTTCCTCCCAAGCCTAGGTGGGCATGTCCACAGAACTTTGCTGGACCAATAGCTTTCCCTTGAACCATCAGTTTTCCCTTGACTGCGATCCCAATAACCAATGACAGACTTTCTGAATATCAGCGCCTCTTTTCTTGGACTCAAGTCCACTTCCTACCCCCTCCTTCTGTGTGGAAGATGCTCTGAACTGGAATGGCCTCCGTCTGGATTACTGTTGAATGGTACTTTGCATCCTCCTGCTGCTCCCCTCACGAACTGACCCCCATACAAAGATCCACTACAGTCTCCTATCTCCATGCATGTGCTCTCATGCCTGGCCTTGGCTCCCACGCCCTGAGCCTGGCCTTGCCCAGGATGCTGCTCCCATGGATCCCCAGGCCTGGCTTTCTCTGGGCTGGCCTGTCCCACCTCTCACAAAGCCCTGATTCTAACAAAGAAGCATCTTTCCCCTGAAGTAATTTTTCCCTTCCCTGAATCCCCTGTGGCTGGTGCAGCTCTCATTTATAAACTAAAATAGTCCAGATGACAAGCTCCAAATGTACTAACACTTTAGCATCATAACCTGTTAAAATATTCATGGTCATCTTCCTCGCTTTAGGATGTTTTCTGTTGATCAATCACCATGCTTCCCTCTAGGGCACCTCTTTAAAATACCTATAAAGGCAAAGCAGAGTATTCAGCTTTATTTGTGCAATTGTTGCTGGCATGCTGTACCGGAGACAGATGTGAATTTCATCTTTCATTAGCACAGTACCTATAGTCTTTTAAAAATGGCCCTGCTTATGAGTGTGAGGTATGAAATCCATCTGACTATACTCTTCACCAAAAAAAAAAAAAAAAAAAAAGACAGCAAATTTCACACCAGTACCTTCCTCCTGTATCAGGCAATGGGGTGAGATGAGGTTTTGACAAAAATGGTAGGTATTACATAACACCCCGTCTTCTTACAGATGCATGCGCAGCTCCAAAATAGAAACGGGAGAGCGGTGCATTGTCTGCAGAAGCAAACTATTTGGGGGAGGAGAGCAACATTCCCTCTGCCCACAAATATTAAAGTACTGAATAAGAAGGCGGGGAGGAAATCCCTGTTGGGCACCTCAGAGTGACCTTAGAGAAAGGATGTGGGTGGGACATTATTGAGGAGAGGTTCGTGCTCAGAGAAATGTTTCCGTCCCTTCAGGGGCAGCTGCCTTTGAGTCAGGAGACTCTGCTCCCGTTCAGCAGCAGAGTCTTGGTACCCACCCTGTGCATGGAGTGGGTTAAAGAGTGTCCCATGGAATTTTGTAGGCACGTGGGACCTCAGAATGTGACCTTATTTGGAAATAGGGTCTTCGCAGATGTCATTACTTAAGATGTGGTCATCTTGTATTAGAGTGGGCCTTAAATCCAATGACTAGTGTCCTTATAAAAGAAGGTGATGCGAAGGCACACAGGGACAACCATGAGATGACAGAGGCAGGTATTGGGGTGATGCAGCTACAGATAGGAAGGCCAGGGATGCGGGGAGCCACCTGAAGGCAGGGAGTGGCAAGGAGGGATTCCCTTTGTTTGAAGCCACCAGTTTGTGGTAATTATTACAGCAGCCCCGGGAAATGAACACACCATCCAATCCATTTCACAACTGGAGGAGGCAGGCTCTGTGTCTTACTACTGCCCCTGAAAATGCTGCCCACAGCACACAAGTGCCTTTCTGTCCTCCAGTCTACCTTGCCCATTCCTGACCTCAGGCTCTGGTCCATACCCTTGGCATTGGCCTCTCTCCTCACCCACCACCAAGTCTGATTCTTCAAGGCCCTACTCAAAGCCTCAGCTCTCATCAGACTCAAGCTGTGGTATTTTAGGGTAGCTTTCTGCTTCTCTATTAATTGTTTAGAGCGATTATTTGGGCCCACGGCTGTCAGCTTTGAGCCCCCTCCACCTCTAGGCATGGACCCTCTGAAGCAAATCAGGGAGTGATGTTCTAGGCCTGTGGTGGAGTGCCCTGTCCCCTCTGTTTAAGATTCAGTTCCCTCAACAGATCTTACAGTAGCCTGTTGTTATTTTTATCAATAAAATTAGCAAAACTCGTAAACTTGCTATATGGATTAAATAGATAATGCACCAAAAGTGCTTAGTACAATGCCCACACACACAAAAAGGGCATAGATCTTATAAATGCATAACCCTGGATGAATCACCGAACTTCTTTGAGCCTCAGGTTCCTCCTCTGTGAAATGGGGTCATAATAATGATTTCATATCTAACATTAGGATGACACCAGCCACTGTTTTTCTCCTCCTTTTCTCCTGAAAACCTATGCTCTGCCACCCTGGCTTATTCAAAGTTCCCCAAACAGTTCATTATTTTCAGGCTTTTGTGTTTCATTGAATTATTCTTTTTGCCTCTTGTATCCACACTGTGCCTATTCTTCCCTGCCTAGGAAACCCTACTCATTCCCCATTTACTCGGAAGCTCACGTTCACGGTGAGTCTTATTAGTTCAGGTGGCGGTCCCCTAGTCATTCAGTCAAGAAGTCTTTATTGAGCATCACTAGGCTAGACTGAGGACACAGCCAGGGGCAAGATAGACAAGACCCTGCTCTCATGGAGCTAAATTTTTAAAATATACTTTATTTCCTAGAGCAGTTTTAGGGTCATGGTGAATCTGAGAGGTAGGTACAAAGATTTCCTATATACTGCTTGCCTCCACACATTCACAGCCTCACCCACTATCAATATCCCCCATCAGGGTGGGATATCAGCTATAACTGATGTTGTTACACTGACACACCATTATCACCCCAAAGTCCATAGTTTATATTAGGGGCTTCTCTTGGTGGTGTACATTCTATGTATCTGGAGAAATTAATGACATGTGTCCATCATTATGGTATCATACAGATTATTTTTACTGCCTTAAAATTCCTCTATGCTTTACCTATTCACCCCTCCCTCCTTTTTAACCCTTGACAACCACGGATCTTTTTACTGTGTCCATAGTCTTGTCTTTTCCAGAATGTCATATAGTTGGAATCATACGGTATGTAGCCCTTTTCAGATGGGCTTCTTCACTTAGTAATAAGCATTTAAGTTTTCTCCATGTGTTTTTGTGGCTTGAGAGATCATTTATTTTTAAAATTGAATAATATCCCATTGTCTGGATCTACCATATTTGATGTAACCATTCACCAGCAGAAGGACATCTTAGTTGCTTCCAAGTTTTGGTGATTATAAATCTGTTATAAATATCCATCCATGTGCAGGTTTTTGTGTAGACAAGAGTTTTCAACCTCACTGGGTAAATACCAAAGACTCTGATTGCTGGACTGGTAAGAGTATGTTCAGTTTTGTAAGAAACTACCAGACCGTCCTCCAGAGTGGCTGTACCATTTTGCAGTCCCACTAACAATGAATGGAAGTTCCGGTAGCTTCCCATCTCACCAGCATTTGTCCTTGTCAGTGTTCTGAATTTTGGGCATTCTGATGGGGATATAATGATATTTCATTGTTGTTTTAATGTTCATCTCCCTAATGACAAGATATGGAGCCTCTTTTCATGGGAGCTGATATTTTAAGGCTGGGACCTCAGTCTCTTCTCTCTGCAGCCTCAGGCTGTCATGCACGGCCCTCTCCAGAAACTTCCAGTCACCACAATATCGTTGCTGTCTCCTATAGGCTAGGAGGTTTGAAGCAGGCCCTGTCAACTTTATTTTCTTATTCCCCAGAGCATTCAGTGCACAGTGGGTGCTCATTACCTATAGGTGAGATGCCTGCGTGTTGAATGATTGGTTTAAAAGAGGAGCACACTGGTTCAGAGAATTCATGACTGCGGGCAGGAGTAAAGAGTTATGTGGCAGCATTTGTGAGGCAAGAAGCAACAGGCGTGTTATGTCAGTGTCCAGATCAAGTGCCGCTCTCAAAAATGCAAATTGACTTCTGGCCAGAGTCCTCGTGGAGGTTTTTTATTCTGCAAGTGTAGCTCTTTTCCTCAGCTTGACAAGGGAGCGTACTGAGCACTCCCAGATGGGCTTACCCCAGGCAGGGCCCGCTGGGGCCCGAATGAATCAAGTTGAAGAAGAGTGAGCAGAGTCAGCAGCAAGAGAAAGACTTAACTGCAAGGTCAAACCCCATTGAAAACACGGCCGACAGAAGTTTTTCTCGGGTCATTGTACAAGAAGAGGGGATGCTTTGTTTCTTTCCTGACAGTGCCTTCTCACTGTGTGACTAAATAATATTGCCCTTACTGATTCCGTGTCCCTCACCTAAGATGAGACCCAAGAGGACAGTGTGAAAAGCCTAGAACCCAGTTCTAGCCCTAGCACTACCCTAGACAAATCCAATGACCTTGGGCTCCTGACCTCTCTGTGCCTTAACTTCCGGATCAAGTGAAATGGGTTTGGTGAAAACTTCTTCCTGGGTGTGTTGGGATGAAATATGGTCGTTAATATGCAATGCTTTAGAAAACTGCAAAGCACTCTACAAAAGCAGAGTAATAATATTTTCCTTTGAGAAGCATGTACTCAACAGGACCATTGCCTAGTCAGCATCTTTTGCTCTCCTCTGCCTCTGCCTCAGGAAGCAGCACATAAAAGTCATGGGAGAAAGAGCAGAGAATGCAGAATCGAAGGAACCACTGGTCTCTAACAAAGGAAAGGAATAGAGAAGCAAGAACATGAAGGGGCCAGCACGGTACAAGGGCACCAAGCAATACCTGGTCTCCTGAGGATGTTCTTGCACATTCAAAGCACATTTACTACCTACCTCGTTCTGTCCTCACAGTAGCTGGTTGAATCTATCCAAGTAGGAGAGGCACTCTGCTCCACTGGAATGATGAACACACTGAGGCCTAATGAGCATCAATGATTTGGCTGAAGCTTGTGGAAGTTGAGAGTAGAGCCAGCACTAGAATAAAATAGTCATAA
>NW_006289718.1:1476126-1506791 GCF_000327345.1 Myotis davidii
AAGTTTCAAAAAGAAACTGAGTCTGGAAACAGGAAAATAAAAAGTGGATTTCAATCCAAGCAACCTGACCTAAGAACTACCAACGCTTTAGAGATACAAAGCCAATTTTTAAAGGCTTCAAAGTAGGCCCAACAGGTTATTCATTTTAGAAATTACTGTATTATTATCATTACTACTACTACTACTACTACTACTACTACTACTATAGTTCCTATAGTTCTAGTCACTCTTCTTCTTCAAATCTGAGATCTTACCTAGCTAGTACTAGAGGGGGAAGCTAAATGTAAAATACTGAAATTTTCCAAACTCTTTGCTCAGGAAAGTATCAGCTGGTGGTAAAAAGGTCAAGAATAGTTTCATCTCCTATTCGGTAATTGAAATCAAGACAAGTTTAGAATCAAATACAATTGTGGGTTTTCCTTCACCCCAGTGTACATTCCCACAGCCATTCCTTTCACCCTTGAGTGCAAACATGTCTGTGCCATTTTTTATGTAAATCCTAAATGTGTATTCTTAACAAAACCCTGAGGGAAATCTGGGTTCAGTAGTGCTTGAGCTTCATCATCAAAGATGTGCTTAGTTCATTCAATGTGAGATCTCTTTGTTGATGAGAAATTCTTTAAAAGCTGGGTATTTAAAAAAATCTTATCCAAAGAAAACTCACCCACTCTTACAGCTAATAGGCAGCCCCTCCTGACTCTTTCCACAGTTTCAGTCCTTCCAGGTTTTTACATGAACCCTGGAAGTATTCCTGAAATTTCTCATTCAAAACGTCTGAGGCCAAAGTCTCTTTTCCCCTTGAAACATAATCCTCCTCTTCCAGCTCCTACTGAAGACAACGTTACCTGCCTAGGCATGCAGTCAAGAAACCTCCAAGACACCTTAGATGTTTCCATCTCTGCCTCCCGCCCCCAACACACACATACACCACCCCATCCATTCCAGCCAGTTGCCAGGCCCTAAATTGTCCATCTTCAGAGCATCTCTCAATAGCCCCATCATCTTCATTCACACAAGTGCTCTCTTAGTTGCTCTTATCTGTACTGATGGTACTGATTTCCCCACATCTGGTATCTATGTGTTCTTTCTTAATATCGTGTAGTACTTTTGAGCCAAGACAAAAACCGAACAAACAAAACAGCTCTAATCAAGTAATTCCTGAAGCTCAAAAACCTTCAAAGGCTTTCTAAAAAGTATTCAAATTACTTAACATGGCCTTCATTCATTCTTCAGGATCTGGCTAATTCCTAGCTTTCTGGGTGTCTCTTCCTGCCCCAATTACACGCTACAGACTCCAGTCAAATTTCGCCGTTTCCTGGTCTCCTGCTTCTTTTTGCTCCCACTCTTTACTCCATTAGAGGGAGAGCTCTGGAGCATCACTGCCTAGTTATTCAATCTCAGCCCATCACAAGCTGTTACACTGGGCAGGGCCTCTTGTTTGTAATGAGAGTAATAACATGGGTGCTGTGAGGGTGACATGATTTGAGTATGTAAACTGCTTAGCAGAGTGCCCAGCACACAGGAAGATATAAATAATTGTCAAGCAATTGTTATAATTGTGCCCAGAATGCAGTTTTTTCTCCCTGATTTATTTTTTATCTAAATTCCTGTCATTTCTCAACACGGAACATGGTCACCAATTCTTTGAAGCCTCCTCTTGTCCTTATGACTAGAAGGATAATTTGTCTCCTGTGAACTCTCTCACTGAATTCCTCTCCACCTTCTTTATGACATACACCATTTTTGAACTTACTTATTTGTAAGTTCCACACATTATCTCTGCTACCAAATTATAAATTCCTTTTTAAAGCAGGATTTATCCATTTAGTTAATCGTAACGAGGGCCTGCTAAGAGCCGGGCACTGTGCTAAGCAAAAGATGAATATCATAGCCCTCTTTCTGTGCTCGCCAGTGAGACAGAGCTGGCACTGAACAGGTGCTTCTACCATCATCGGTTAGTTATACCACTCCATTTGTATTTGGTAAGGACATAAGTGATCTCTTTTCCCCCAAATTGGGAGAGAGTATTTAAGGCCCAATATAGTGAAATTAGCAATCTCAGACTATGTTAAAACAGAACTTTAAAATTATAATTCTAATAGTTTCTATCTACCCTTTTTTAGTATTTTAAAAATTAATATTTTTATTTAACAAACTCCTAGTTTTTCTTAGAACTTAAAAACATGAATAGGTCCTAGCCAGTTTTCTCAGTGATTAGAGCATCAGCCTGCAGGCTGAAGGGTCTCAGGTTTGATTTCCAGTCAAAGGACCCATACCTCAGTTCCAGGCTTGGTTCCCCACCTGGTCCAGGATTGTGTGGTAGGCAACCAATCCATGTCTCTCTCTCACATCGATCTCTCTCTCTCTCTGTCTCTTCCCCTCTCTTCCATTCTCTCTAAAAATATCAATGGAAAATATATCCACAATTGAGGATTAACAAAAAATAAAGCATGTGTAGGTTTATGGGGTTTACGGAATATTATTCAGCATTAAAAAAGAATAAAGTAATCATTCATACAACAACTTGGATGGATCTCAAGGGTGTTATGCTAAGCGGAAAAGCCAAATCTAAAAAGGTAACATTCTGTATGATTCTATTTATATAACATTCTCAAAATTACAAAAATATTGAGATGGAAAACAGATTAGTCAGGGGTTAGAGACAGTGAGGGAAAGGGTGGGTGTGACTATAAGGGGTCGTACAAGGGAAGTTCATGAGGAGCTGGGGTTGTCCTGTATCTCGGTTGGGGTGGTGGGTACAGAAATTGACAGGCATACCTCATTTTATTGTGTTTACCTTTATTGTACTTCAAATATATTGGGTTTCCCTTTTGCAAATTGAAGGTTTGTGGTAACCCTGTGTTGAGCAAGTCTATTGGCACATCTTTTTCCAACAGCGTTTTCTCATTTTGTCTCTGTGTCACATTTTGGTAATTCTTGATATATTTCAAACAGTTTAATTATATTTGTTATGATGATCTGTGACCAGTGTTTTTTAAAAAAATATGTTTTATTGATTTTTAGAGAGAGAGAAAGGGAGAGAGATAGAAAGATAGAAACACTGATGAGAGAGAAATATCATTGACCAGCTGCCTCCAGCATGCCCCCTTCTGGGGGATGGAGCTGCAACCTGGACATGTGCCCTGACGGGGCATCAAACCTGTGACCTCTTGGTTCATGGGTCAACACCCAAACACTGAGCCACACCAGTGAAGCCATGACCGGTGATCTTTGATGTTACTATTCCAATTATTTTGGGTGCCACGGACCACACACATATAAGATAGCAAATGTGACATGCTACTCCAGTGAATACAGGGATGATAAGAAAGTAAAACAGCCTTATTGTTGATATGGAGAAAGTTTTAGTGGTCTGGATAGACGATCAGACCAGCCACAACATTACCTTAAGCCTAACCCAGAGCAAGGCCCTAACTCACTTTAATTCTGTGAGGGCTAAGAGGGGTGAGGAAGCTGCATAAGAAAGGTTGGAAGCTAGCAAAAGTTGGTTCTGAGATTTAAGGAAGGAAGCCGTCTCTATAACCTGATAGTACAAGATGAAGGACAAGTGCTGATATAGAAGCTACAGCAAGTTATGCAAAAGATCTAGCTAAATCAATAAAGGTGGTACACTAAACAACAGGGTTTCAATGTAGATGAAACAGCTCTCTATTGGAAGAAGATGCCTTCTGGACTATGATAGCTAGAGAGGAGAAGTCAATGCCTGGCTTACAAGCTTTAAAGGATAAGGTGACTCTCTTGTTAGGGGCTAATGCAGTTGGTAAGTTTAAGTTGAAGCCAGTGCTCATTTACCACTCAAAAAAAAAATCCTAAGGCCTTTAAGAATTATGCTAAATCTACTTTGCATGTGCTCTATAAATGGAACAACAAAGCCTGGATGACAGAACATCTGTTTATAACAGTTTACTGTATATTTTAAGCCCAGTGTTGATACCTACTGCTCAGAGAAAATGAGTGCTCTCAAAATAATACTGCTCATTGACAATGCACCCAATGTACTGATGAAGATGTACAAGGAGATTAATGTTGTTTTCATGCCTGCTAACACAACATACATTCTGCAGCCCATGGATCAAAGAGGAATTTCAGCTTTCAAGTCTTATTTCTTAAGAAATACATTTCATAAAGCTATAAGCTGCCATAGATAGTGATGCCTCTGATGGATCTGGGCAAAGTAAATTGAAAACCTGGAAAGGATTTATCATTCTAGACACCATTAAGAACATTCAAGATTCATGAGAAGAGGTCAAAATACAAACAGTAACAGGAGTTTGGAAGATGATTCCAACCCTCATGGATGACTTTGAGGATTCAAGACGTCAGTGGAGAATATAACCACCCAGGTGGCAGAAAGAGCAAGAGAACTAGAATTAGAAGTGTAGTCTTAGGATGACTGAATTCTGAAATCTCACGATAAACTTTAATGGATAAGGAGTTATTTCTTATGAATGAGCAAAGAATGTGGTTTCTTAGGATGCAACCTACTCCAGTGAAGACGCTGTGAAGACTGTTGAAATGATAATAAAGGAAGGAATGTTGCATAAACTTAGTTGACAAAGCAGTGGCCAGATTTGAAAGGATTGACTCCAATTTTGAAAGTTCTACTGTGGGTAAAATGCTATCAAACAGCACTCATGCTACAGATAAATTGTTCCCGAGAGGAAGAGCCAATCAATATGGCAAACTTAATTTTAGTTTTATTTTAAGAAATTTCCATAGCCACCCCAGTCTTCAGCAACCACCACACTGATCACTCAACAGCCATCAACATCGAGGCAAGACCCTCCACCAGCAAAATGATTATGGCTCACCGAAATCTCAGAAGATAGTTAGCATTTTTTTTCTAGCAATAAAGTGGCTTTTAATGAAGGTATGTACATTGTTTTTTTAGACATAATGCTCTTGCACCCTTAGTAGACTACAGCATAGTAGAGACATAACTTTTATATACACTGGCCGCCCTGCTCTGTGCATGACAGGGGGCGGCGCCCCAACTCCCCAATTGGCCCTGCTCTGAGCCCGACCAGGGGCTGCACCTAAGGTTGGGCCTGCCCTCTGACACCCGGGAGCAGGCCTAAGCCAGTAGGTCATTATCTCCTGAGGGGTCCCAGACTGCGAGAGGGCACAGGCCAGGCTGAGGGACTCCCCATTCCCCCCGAGTGCACACATAATAACTTATGAGGTGCTGTACATTTGCATGTAAATATTGGTCATTTAGATATGACCAAGCCTTTTGCTAATTCTCTGTTGTGTTGTCTTTTTCTTATTGATTTTTAATAATTCTTCATATATTCTGGAAACAAGTCTTTGTTGGTTACATGTATTGCAAATATTTTCCCCATTCTATAGCTTACTTTTTTTCATCTTTTGTGTCTTTTGATAAACAGAGGTTCCTAATTTTATTCTTTTCACCCTTTTTTTTAAAACCAGAACTTTTCTTATTTTTCTATTATAGTTTACATTCAATATTATTTTGTATTAACTTCAGGTGAACAGCATAGTGGTTAGAAAATCACATACTATCCCTGCCCAGTGTGCTCAGTGGTTAGAGTGTTGGCCTGTGCACTGAAGTGTCATGGGTTCGATACCTGGTCAAGGGCACATGCTTGGGTTTCAGGTTCAATCCCCAGCCTGAATCGGGGCATGTGGGGGAGGTAACCAATTAATGTCTCCCTCTCTCTCTCTCTCTCTCTCTCTCTCTCTGTCTTCCTCTCTCAAAAACACAAAAACAAACAAAAAATCCTATCATCAGGTTAGGATTAAAAAAAACACAATAAAAAATAATGTCAATTGTGAGGGACTTTACTCACATATAAACAATACTTTCACAGTAACATATGGATTAGTGTTTGAGTAACTGGGGACTGTAGGCCAGTCAAGTTGACGAATAAAACTGGCCATCACAATATATGTCATTAACACATTTGGATTAATTCCTATCATTTTATGTGGATTTTTATATTTACTAAGTTTTTTAGTTGCTGCTGTTGCTCCTCCTTTTCCTTCTCCCTCTTCTTTTTCTCCCTCTCTTCTCCCTCCTCCCCCCTTTTTTCTTAATTTTTGCCTCTGTTGAACTGTGACTTTCTCAGTTACCTTTTAGATATTTCCTAGTTGGCAAGGGTAAGTTTTTTTTAAATTTATGATTGCCCTTACATTTTTCAAGACCCACATCTAACTTTTTATTTTTCCAACAAAGTCTAAAGTTATTCATCTTTGTTTACCCAAACAACACAAGGAATACAGAATTTTCTAATCCTATGTCAACTACTCCCCACTAACAATGTAATTCATGTTTTATAAAGCCTTATTTTAAACTCTTACATTAGTTTTTTTTTTTCTTTCACTGTGAACCCTCATTTTTATTTATCACATGTTTACTAATGTTTTTCTCATCATCACCACTTAGGTTCTATTCCTTCCTTCTAGATTATATTTATTTTATTAGAAAGTTAATTCAGTGAGTAATAAACTCTCTTTGTATGTCCTAAACTATCTTTATTTCACCCTCATTCTTGACTGGTCATCCAGTCAAGTGTAGGATTCTGGATTGGCTATTATCTTTTTCCCTTGACACTTAGAAATCATTTTTCATTTCCTTCCAGATTACCTTCCTCTCCCCCCTGGAACTCTTAGACACAGATTGGAATTTTTTATTCATTCTTCGCATCTCTCATTGACTCTGCCTTACCATATATCCTCTGAGGTCTCCAAGTTGCATTCTGAAACTCATCCAGTTTATTAATTCTTGCTTTGGTGTACTTTGACATGTTCTATTGAATTTTACAATCCAGATAGCAAGATTTTACATTTCTAGAATATATGCTTATTTTCTAGTCTGCTTACTCTGTTTTTATGTCTTCTAACATTATGAATTCAGTTGATTCATTTATTTCTTTGAACATTTTTTTTAACATAGTTATTTGAAGTCCCTTTGGAAACTGCTCTGTTTTCTTTAGTCTCTCAACTGGAGGTTCTCTCACTTGCTGTGTTTGCTGACTCTCTCTTATGGAGGTGAATTTCCTGATGTGCTTCATATCTTCTTGCTATTAGTTTATTTTCAATAGCGGTCTTCCCAATAGTTTCTCAGTAGTGCCCTGGATTGTGGAGGTGATCTCATCCAGTAGTTTAACATTTGCTTTTAACAGTGCCCTCCAGATTCACCAATTTTTGACTACTTAAAAAATGTTTTATAATAAAATATTTATATCATATATCTGTGTATATATTTATTTGTTCTTTTATTTTCTATTTAAGTTTTAGATTACTCAATTCTGATGTTTCTAACAATTCTGACAATTTCTATGTTTAACCACTGAATTGAGACCATTCATGGTCAAAACTGATATATTTGGACATATTTATGCTATGTAATTATGTTATTTATTGAAACTTTTTTTCTATCATTTTGTCGCTTTCCTATTTTTTTTTTAATTGGCAAAGATTTTGGAGGTTGTTTTTTTTCCTTCCCCATTGTTTTTTCTTTACTGATTGGGAAATTGCATGTTCTTTATTCTTCTAGCAACCCTTAAAATTTAGCACCATAACATTTTAATTTTGGTTTCTGGGAAGAGATATCCTCAACCAATTATGAAGTTAGGCCCCTGTGCCTGCTGGGTGAAGTGAATTTGGCCCTGAGCATGTGGCACACAGCACCTAGCATGGGATTCCACTTGCTTCCTTTGGCAAATGTTTTACTGTTTTATCCACAGTCCAGGAAGAGTTATATGCCACCATGTTACTTCTCAGGCTACTGATCTGAATTTTTTGTGACAATAGCCAATTACTTGCCCAGTGCCAGCTACCTGAGTTCCAAACGTCTTCTTACCAGGCATTATCTGCCCTGTGTCACAGCATCTAACAGCCCATGTCCTCCCTATCATCAACCTCTCATAGCTTTCGTTTTGAGCAATATCCTCATTTATGGCATCTTGACATTTATATCTCTTGCGTTCATACTTAGTTACACTTTTAAAATTTTCTGAACATCCTGTTTATAAGCATATCATGTTTGGAGTAGAACGATGGCATCCAGGGTTAGCTCAATATTCCATCTAAATTTGCTCTATAAAGCCAGACAATTTTTAAAATTTACAACAGTTTCTGCTTTAGCATGAAAGTTCCTTGTATATGAATCCCCTTGTCATCACAGAATGCTTCTCCTGCAGTAGAGGAGATACTGCGATGTAACTAAAAATCCAGTTTGTAGGTAGACAGAGTACTTTAGCACGTGTCAGGAAAGTCGGTCTTATGCTAGTTCTATCACTAACTTTGTGACTTTGAGTAAGTCATTGACTCTCTCTGGGATAAGCTTTTTGCCTTCATATAATGTGACTATTGCTGTTTCTATCTACCTCCTATCCTACATAATAAAAGCCTAATATGCAAATCGACTGAATGGCAGAACAACTGGTTGCTATGACACACACTGACCACCAGGGGGCAGACACTCAACGCAGGAGCTGCCCACAGGCTCCAACCCTTGGCGGTGGCGGTAGGGGGCAGGCTGGTGAGCAGCAGTGCCAGGCCGCCAGCCAAGGCAGGTGCCAGCGGAAGCCCCCCCGCCATCGCCCCACCGGTCACCCCACAGATTGGCCCTGATCGTCAGCCAGGCGTAGGGACCCTATCCGTGAATGAATTTCATGCACTGGGCCAGGCCACCCGCTAGTCCTAAATAATAAAAGGATAATATGCAAACAGACCCAATGGCGGAACGACCGGTCACTATGATGCACACTAAGCACCAGGGGGCAGACGCTCAATGCAGGAGCTGCCCCTTGGTGGTCAGTGTGCTCCCACAGGAGGAGCACTGCTCAGCCAAAAGCCGGGCTCACAGCTGGTAAGAGCAGCAGTGATGGCAGGAGCCTCTCTGGCCTCCAAGGCAGCACTAAGGATGTCCGACTGCAGTGGCTTAGGCCAGCTTCCCTAAGCCATCAGTAGGACATTCTCCAAGGGCTCCCAGACTGCTAAAGGGCACAGGCCAGACTGAGGGACCCCTTCCAAGTGCACAAATGTCATGCACTAGGCCTCTAGTTTCAAATAATTCCCTTGAATTTTAAATGGAAGATTAAATTACATAAGTGAAAGTCCTTAAGTTTTTTAGAAATATCTATATGCAGATAATTTTTACAGTTATTGTCATTACTAATGATGAGTTATGTACTTAAGAGAAGAGTTGAAACTTCTGGAGATTAATAACTACATTTCAGCTTCCCTACAGCTTTGAGCATAGTGCCCTTAATAGAACAGATGCTTAGAAATTATGGATGGATCGATGTATAGCAAAGAATCCATAGCACAATTTATAGGCTAGTGTTTTATTTGTGTAAAAGTTAATACATTTATATTTAGACCTCATGTCATAATCTGAAGTATTAGGTCAGGAAATATTGTCAGGGTATTGCTCCTTAGAGTAGAATTCATGCAAATGCAAACATATTATCAGTTATTGGTAGACACTTAAGCTTTTAATAATGAGTTTTTAAAAAATCTTACTCAGAATGAATGATTGCCATTGATAGCTGAAATATAGTAAAGCCTTAAATAATACATTAACTAATTGCTTGTTTTCTCTGATATTTGCTGTTAGTGTTTTTTAATTATAACATATGAATTTTAATTTATTTGCCCCCAGAAACCAGAAGAGAGTGAAAGTAAACATGTAGTGACTGCTACCAAGCCCAGAAGTTATTGAGGTACACTTCATGTTTCACCTATCTGGATGACATAAATTGAGTTCTCTGCATGAGACCTTCAGACAGATTCCTTATAATAGAGACCCAAAGCGAGAGAGTTGATTGCAGTAGCTACCCTGGGCAGAGTCTTTCAGAATGAACTAGTGCCTAGCATTGTCTAAAATGTACTTGTGCAATCTCCCTGTGTTTTTTGGTCCCAGTGGGGTACTGTAGGCACAGGCTTTGTCCACAAGACAAGGGGGTAATATTAAGATCTCTCTGTTATATTTATAGATCTGACCAAAACCTGAGAAACCATCAGGGAAGCTGAGGCTCCAGCAATAACTAGACTGAGTTCATCAGTGCCCATATGTTATTTCTTAATGGGGATGTCAGAATACCCATTACCTGGGGAGTGAACAGGGGTTATTCAGCTCCTCCCTCACTCGACTTGTTTAAGCTCTACTCTGGAAAACCCAGCCAATGCTCTTGTCACTCTAGCACAGGGGTGGGCAAACTTTTTGACTCGAGGGCCATAATGGGTTCTTAAGCTGGACCGGAGGGCCGGAACAAAAGCACGGATGGAGTGTTTGTGTGAACTAATATAAATTCAAAGTAAACATCATTACATAAAAGGGTACAGTCTTTTTTTTTTTTTCGGTTTTATTCATTTCAAATGGGCCGGATCCGCCCGCAGGCCATAGTTTGCCCATGGCTGCTCTAGCAAGCTGTGCCTCTTCTAGTCTTCCTCTGCCTTATTATGAAAGAACCATCTATTTTATGCCAATCTCCTCCTGAAGCTTGCTTAGCATCTAAACTCCTTAGTTTGCATTCAGAACAGCCTCTATGTCAGTGGTTCTCAACCTTCTGACCCTTTAAATACAATTCCTCATGTTGTGACCCAACCATAAAATTATTTTCATTGCTACTTCATAACTGCAATGTTGCTACTGTTATGAATCGTAATGTAAATATCTGATATGCAGGATTGTCTTAGGCAACCCCTGTGAAAGGGTCATTCGACCGCCAAAGGGGTCGCGACCCACAGGTTGAGAACTGCTACTCTATGGGGTTCTGGTCTTGACTCTGACCCTGGCTCACCTCTCCTACCTGAACTCCCGTTGCAGGCCCTCAGTCTGACAGCCTAAGTTATACAGTGGCTCAATGTGTTCTACTCATTTCCTCTTGTGAGCCTGGGCTCCTTTAGCACAAAAGGGTTCTCCCACCTCCAATGTAACTGAATCTGCTTTTCTAACTAAAGACAGGTCTTCCTTTGTTTGGAAAGTTTGCCATTTTTGACAAAGTTCTCATCTTTTGAATGGCTCCACTTGGAACAGTGTGGGATGAGGGTGCCTGTTAGCTGTCCAGGTGAGCCAAATCAATCTAGAATCACCTGGGTGGTGTCGTTGCTGCCAGATGTCACTCTCATCTGAATTCTCCATCTTTCAGAGCTAGTCCAAATCCTACCTTTTCCAGTCCATCTCAGTGGGATCTCTTCTTCTTCTCAATGGTTATAAATCTTATAGATTTAGAGTAAAACAGTAAAAGTTAAGATCTTGTCTGTATCAGTACTTCTCAAACCTGAGAAATATATCAACCCCTTCAGGGGGAAAAAAATTATCTCATATCCCTAATGGTAAATTATTTTTATGATGATACTTAAATTCAACAAACATAACAGGTACAAATCCTTTACAATTTACTTGTAAAAAGTTATAAAGTAAATGAAACAAAGCCATGACCAAAATTAAGCCCACATCATGTCATAACACCTGCTTTCTGAATAATTATGACAGATGATATCATTTCACTGAAAGTAAATTAGCAACAAAAATGTGAATGTGGTTCGGAGTCCAATAGTGCAAGTTCTTCTTGGTGCAGCCAGTCTGTCACTTATTACACCTCTGTAAGCATTCAGACAGTTTCTCTGAGCTTCAGTTTCCTCATCTATAAAGTAGATCGGTAACTGCATCTGTGAGATTAAATATGTCTGGAAAGTATTTAACTAAAAGATAATTGTGAAGTATTAAATTAAATAAGCATGTAAAGTGCTCTGTATCAAGTCTGACACATGCTAGGTGTACAAAAATTATTTCATACGTTACCATTATTATAGTTACACTACTGTTCTCATTCTATAATATTTAAAAAACTGAATCTTAGTCAAGTACCTGTCTTTAGACAACACAAGTTCTTTTATGTCAGAACTGGAGGCCCCGTGCATAAATTCATGCACCAGTGGAGTCCCTCGGCCTGGCCTGCGGGATCGGGCTGAAACCACCTCTCCGACATTCCCTGAGGAGTGTGAGAAGGCACAGGCCCGGCCGAGGGACCCCACTAGATATATAGTGATTTTTATTATAGTAATAAACACTTATTGAGCCTATTATGCATCAGACACTCTGCTAAGCACTTTAGTTGCATCATCTCCAGTAATCTATTGCCCTGTAAGTTAGATACCAATATTATTATCCCCACTTTAGAGATGAAGAGACTGTGGATTAGGGGGATGAAAATTTCACTAAATTGCTCAGAATCACAGAGGTGGTGGAACCAGAGTTTAAACCCAAGTCTGTTTCCAGAGCTGGCTCTACTATGCTGCATTACAACTTGGACATGGACAGAGGGCAGAGGGAAGGTATTATCATTATAGATTTTCTTATCTCCCAGGTCACATGACCATCCAACTGTGGATACTAGAGGACAGTGGGTTGACTGCCTGAACTGCCAGGAACACCGATACTATGGGTTGTATGCTAATGGCTGTACTTTAATGATGCATTTAGAAGGAGGTAAAAAGCGGTGGCTGCAATGATGATAAATGATAGACAGACAGACAGATTTCCCAGTACGTCTCAGCTCACATGTCCTGTTCTCACGTGTGTCATCTTTGGAAACTTTGCCCATCAAATTATTGGGCAATTTGCCAGCATGCTCCTGTGGTAAGGCTAAGGACTACAAAGTTTAGGTCAGCCATTTAGAATTGGGAATTTTTTCTGTCCCCTGAGCAATCCAGGTTTTTATATGTTTAAACAATGAGGTCACATGGTAAAAAATATATATATATATTACGTTTGATGCTCACTTTATCAGGAAATTACTCCCAGTTCTCCACTTCTCTTAGTAAGTGTAGACCTGGCCAAGTTGTCCTCAAACATCCTCTCCTGGCCCTGAAAGCCGGCCAAACTCCAGGGCAGAAGGTAACAGATTTCCAGAATGAAACCTTTCAACGCAGCAGCCAATCATGTGGGAGCGAAGGAAGCTCTCTCCTACAACTGAAACCGCAAGGGAGTTAGAACAGGAGGCAAGATAATTACCTAGCTGGACAGCTGCCAGGGAGGCAGCCCGGCCTCTCATGAAAATGCCATGGGAAATGCAATGACCACATGTGGTAAGGAGGACCTCAGCTTCCTACCTGATCTGATAAGCAAGGTCAAGGCAGGACGCTGATCCCAGGGACAGAAGGGACTGGCATTTATTATTTATCCAACACTAGCAGCCAGGCAGGCTCTGCACGATGCAGGGATCGAGCTGAGCACCTACCTTAGGGCTTAACATTTGTCTCTGGAGACCTAAATTTCTGGAGTTCTAAGGTCCCACATTTCCTTAACCTAAACCCTTAAAATCCAGGGGTCTTTAGTGATCTGAATGGGAGTGGCGGCAGTGGCTTCATGGATATTGGGAGTTCATTCTACGTCTTCATTCATTTCCCTAGGCTTCTCTTCCCCTGTCTGACCCAGGTCTCTGTGGCTCATCCTTCAGGACGTAACTTAAACATCTTTTCCCACGTCCCCCAAGGGTGGACAGGGGCACCACCCTGGGGATGCAAAGCACTTTGTGATGTCTTCTGCCATAGCATTCACCTGTGAACTCTACTCTCTTCCACTAGACAGGACTGTTCAGTAATTTATTCAAAGGCAGTATCCCCAATACAAACTGCTCTTCCATAACACAGGTTTTCTGTGATGTGATTTACATACACAAGTCATAAAGAGGGATATGGTATCTACATTATTGGTTCACAGGCAATTTGTCCCAACACTTTCTTGTTTTGTCCCATGAAACAGCAGCTGATGCAAACTAGCACAGCAACTAGTAAACCAGCAAAGATTACAGTACTAACCCGATGCTCTTTCTCCTATGTTCAATCCCCATTCACCCACTGCAGACACTGCCTGTAAAAACTTATTTTACTCCCAAGATCCTCTCCAACTGCCCACTTCTACTGGGTCACTGCAGACAATTCCAGAACCTGTCAGTCACTTACTGCCTCTCTCTAACAGAAGGTATTGTCTGGACTACAGAGAGATTATTTGGCCTGTTAATACTAGTAAGTCAAGAAGGGCCAAGGAATTAATGCCCAGGAGTGAACTGCAACCTGGCAGGGTCCCACATGGGGCTGAGACTCAGGGCCCATGTGTTAGATCTGCTCATTGAATTTAACTTTCGGCCTTTCCCTGTCTCACTGTGCCACTCCCTCACTGTGCTTCCAGGGAGCACCTCCCTGTAAACTTCTTGCCCCAAAATCCTGATCCCAAGGTGCATTTGGGAGGAAACCTAACGAATACACCTCACTCTTCCTCTTGACTCTGTCTTCATGGGGTCCTGGGAATACTTGGAGCACCATCCTCTTGTAGCCTTGGTCCTGCTTCCAAAACTCAGCAGCTTTCACCCTACCAACTTATTTAATAAATATGTACTGTAGTGTTTATCTTTTAGAAAGTTTACATGTCCTTGTAACTGTACTGTTTTTTTTTTAAGAACAGTTATCATTTTTGTTTTTTGTATTAGTGCTCTTGTTACAAAGTTGTCTAGATTTCAAGTGGTCTGTCCCAAACTTATTTTACTCCCAAGTCTTGTTATTTTTTAGTGAATAATTTTAAATAACGTGAGTGTTTTTTAGGAATGCATTTATTTTGTTACACCATGATCAACTGTGTTTAGCAAGGTACCCGGCATTCATAAGTTGATCGATAAATATTTGGTAAATAATCAAATAGATGAATTACTAAGTGAGCATTCTGATTGTCCCCCTTAAACTTTGCAAAAGCCACAATTTTCTGTGTGACCAAACTTTCCATTTTTAGCTAAGACACAAAATTCATATGTCACTTAGAACTTTCAGCAATGTTTTCATTAGGGTTACCTGTCTTATTGGATTTAATTATATATCACTAGAGGCCCAGTGCACGACTTTCATGCACTGCGGGGGAGGGTGGTTCCTCAGCCCGGCCTGTGCCCTCTTGCAGTCCAGGATCCCTCAGGGGATGTCCGCCTACTGGCTTAGGCCCGCCCCATGGGGAGTGGGTCTAAACTGGCAGGCAGACATCCCCTGAGGGGGCCTTAGTGCTACAGTGGAAGCGGGAGAGGCTCCCACCACTGCCACTGCACTTGCCAGCCATGAGCCTGGCTTCTGGCTGAGCAGCACTCCCCCGTGGAAACGCACTGACCACCAGAGAGAAGCTCCTGCATTGAGTGTCTGCCCCCCCGCCCCGCGCCCCCGGTAGTTAGTACATCCCTTCGCCATTTGGTTGACTTGCATATTAGGGTTTTATTATATAGGATTAGGTATTAAAAGACACTTTTAAATGCTTAAAGACAGAAAATATTCAAACAAAAAGTCCCTCTCAGAATTTAAATGTGTATATTACATTATCTCTGGTGACATATCTAATTCTCCGGAAGCACCACCATCTGCAAATCGATGGCAGCTATTTTGGTGTCTGCATGTAGGTTGCTCTTATTCCTGCTATTTCTAAATTTTACAAACATTATTCACTGACAATATGCTAGAATAAAGAGTGGAGTCCATTTATACAATTTAAATAAATAGATTTCAGCCAACAAGATTAAAATGATCTACTTAACTCCATAGAGCAGTCAATAAATCAGCATGTATAGAATTGATGAAACATTTTTTATGTGGAAATAACTATGCTATGAATCCTGAGAAGATGCACAAAAGTATAAAATGATAGTCATTCTGGGTTTTTCACGGTTGATCTTCAAATATTCTGCCCTCTTGTGCCCAGAAGTGCATGAGCCCCACTTTGGGATTTGAATGATGTCATATCCTTAATAATCCATTTCTCCACCTTCAGGGGCTTTTATTGACTTGGGAAGATACACACATGTGGGAAGAACAACATGTTGAGACAATAATGCCAGTGGCACAGATCACTTTCCTCCTAAACTATGTGCCCTTGTGTCCCAGGGGTTCTTTGGGAGATGAGAGCGAGCTGAGGGTGGGGGTCTGTGATGACCCAGAGCTCTACTTCTTTTTTCAAATTGGGCTTATGCATAAGATTCCAATATTCTGTAAAGAGACCACAGCTGGGGGAAAGTTGAGAAAATAAGCAGAATCAGTAAGAATGGGGAACTGGGCTCAGGGGCTGGGTCTCCAGATCCCTGTGAGCTCAAGTAAATGTGGGAAAGCCTTTTGAGGGAGAACAAGGAGGAAGGTCTTAGGTGGGCCTTGAAAGAGGAGTGAGATTAAGTGAAGAGAAAGGAAAATGTTAGGCCAATCATGTGGGTCATCATCGTATTCACACACAAGGACATAGAATTGCAATTAGCAAGTTGATGCCCCCTCCCAAAACACCAAGGCAAACCAAACCAAACCAACAAACACACAGCTCTGCTACCTGAAATGATTTAGAACTCAGTTCCTGATGCAGCTGCTCTGGCTGATGGTAGAAAAGGCTTTGGCAGAGGCTGGACAGCCTGGAGGCTTTGGGTTGAGGGCAGAGCTGAGGTAAAAAAGAAACACATGATTTCTCTTTTCAGCACAGATCTTTGTTCTAAGAAAAATCTTGACTAACTTAATCAAGGAACATCTCTCTACATATTAGCACCACCTGGACCAAGTCCACACTCTCCCACACCTAAAATAAGCCGTCCCCACCTCTTCGTTTGGCTTTCCTTCTGAAGGCCCCTTTGCTGGTCATCTCCTCCCTCCTTTACTTGCCCGGGGACCAACATCACCTGCACTTGGATTAATAGTGTGTGACATCATTTCTTGCTCCTTTAGTGATCTGCAATGGAGACTGGATGGGTCTTGCAGAATAGAACCGAATTTAAGGAAACAGGGACTTTAAATGTCTTCTGACCGACATTGGCTAGCGCGGCTTTACCAATCCCATCCCACGTGCATGTTTGAAAGCTTCCCTGCTAAATGCTAAAAAATAACCTTGAGTGTGTCCTGGGAGCTGTAACCGCTTCCACTCAGTGCTGTCAGTGGCTATGCCTCACGGGCCTGAGAGCAACTCCCAGGGCCGCATCCTCTTGAGAGTTTCTGGTGCTCAAGGGCAAGAGTGGGGCAGCCTATAACTGCAGGAAGGGGGAGCTCATAAAGGGATAGTCGCTGTTTATCTCCGGGACTGTGTCCATCTTTCAGCCAAATGGAACTGCGACCAGACCTGCTATGTGGCCGCTCTGACGTCCTCCTTCATGGGAGCTGACATAAGGGCCTGGTGCCTCCAAACCCACACTAAGTCCCAGGGGGCCTGTCACAAGCAGCAATTTCATTTTAATTCATTATTCAACATTGACACAAGCTTAGGTTCATTTGGTATATGTAATAGCGAGCAAGCCAAGCTTCTTTTATGAAAACTGAGAAGCCAAACACAGAGTAATTACTCTGGAGAGGGGGGGAAACCACCCTCGGTCAAATAGAGCCACTCTAAATATTGACACTGTGCACTCTCTGTCTGGTTAGCCGTTTGGATCCCTCTGGCCTTTGCATGTAATTCTGTCTCTGCAAGAGACACTGCGTGCAGGAGGGGAAGGGATGCGGTGCAGGAAAATAGCAGGGGAGGCTGACAGTCTGAGTGGTAGCCTAGGAGGCAAGAATGGGAGGGTCGATGTGGTGAGTGGGGAAAAGGAATGTGAGCCACATTCACAGATTACAGTGATCATAGCCGGCGCTCACTGGTGCTGTCAGCCCCTGTGCCTTAAGTGCTTTCGATGTGTTAGGTTATTTACTTACTGCTCACAAAACCGTCTTCTGGGAAGGTGTACGGTGCCCATCACCGCTGCAGTCAACGAGCAGACCACGCAGTTATGGCTAATGGAGTGGAGGCCTCTGAGTCCCAGGAAACCATCTTTCAATGCCCCTTCCATCAGGATGTCTCTGTTATCCCACCTCCCCCAGTGAGTCTCTGTTGACATTCACTTTGCATCGCCCCCCCGCCAAAAAAAAAAAAATTACATTGAGCATCTTTTTGTGTCAAGAATGTTTATGTGAGCCCTGGGTGATTTGGCTCAATCGTTAGAGCATCAGCCGGCCGACTGATGGGTCATGGGTTCCATTCATAGTCAAGGGCACGTGCCTTGGTTGCAGGCTCCATTCCGGGTCCTGGTTGGGGCATGTACCAGATGTCACCAATCAAGGTGTCTCTCTCACATCAATGTTTCTTTCTCTTTGTCCCTCCCACTCCTTTCCACTCTCTCTAAGAATGAAAGGAAAAATATCTTCAGGTGAGGATTAAAAAAAAAGGACTTCTCATTCCAAATATTTCTTTTCCTTTAGTAACAAGGACTACTGTTCTCAACCTAGACATCTTTAAAACATAAATACTCTCAGGAGAAGTATTACAAAAAGTTATTAACACCTTTCTATTACTTTAGAGGCAATGACTTTGGGTGAAAACAGTCACAGGTTTTCAAAAACAATCAGTTCTTCCTCTTTTTGTTTAAAGAAATCAGACCTCGAGGGCACATCACAGTAGCAAGAGAATCCCAAAACTTGTATTTCAAGAAAAAGCTTGGCTATCCCATGCCGTCATCTCTTCTCTTTTTTTAAATATATTTTATTGATTTTTTTACAGAGAGGAAGGGAGAGAGATAGAGAGTTAGAAACATCGACGAGAGAGAAACATGGATCAGCTGCCTCCCGCACATCTCCTACTGGGGATGTGCCCGCAACCCAGGTACATGCCCTTGACCGGAATCGAACCTGGGACCTTTCAGTCCGCAGGCCGACACTATCCACTGAGCCAAACCGGTTTCGGCAGCTGTAATCTCTTCTTTATACCAGTGAAGAAACAGGCTCAGAAAGGAGGAAAAGCACATCTGAGCTCACAAAACCAGTTAGCCTTAAACCTAATCTGTGCCCTATGCTCCACCAGGCTGCTAACTGGCTACTCTCAGGAGGCCAATGGGAACTGGAGAACCAAAATAATTTGAGTCTCAAAACTCAGTAATTAATTACTGGAATCCCATTCTGAGCAAGAACCTAAAACTATGCATGCACTCACTCCCACACAGATGTGAAAATCCAGTTAGCAAGCTCAAAGGTGAAGAACTGTTTGCTCGCTACTGCGCCGAGCCTCCCTCTGGCCCCCTGTTACTGAGTTCCAGGGGTGCCTGCAGCCATGCTTCACTAGCCTGTAGAGCTGTAGATTCCCAGGCACGCAGGGCTGTTGAAATGTGTGACACTGATAAGGGAGAGAAGGGTGTTTTTTTTCCTTTCAGTAGTGTAAAATTTTACTAAGAGCCATACACGGTTATTATCCAAATTAAGAAGATAAAGGTAATGGGATGAAATTTAAGGATATCTAAAATCTCACCACCCAGAGATAATCAATGTCAATATTTTGTCTATCCTCCTCGGTATTTCTCTCTCTCTCTCTCTCTCTCTCTCTCTCTCTCTCTCTCTCTCTCGTGTGTGTGTGTGTGTGTGTTTCTGTGCTTAAATATATTTCTTCTTACAAAAAGAAGATAGTAACCCTGGCCAGGTGGCTCAGATGGTCAGAGCATCATCCCATACACCAAAAGATTATGGATTTGATACCAGGTCAGGGCACATAGCTAGGTTGCAGGTTTGATCCCCAATGGGGTGCAAATGGGAGGCAACCAATCAATCTCTCTCCTTCTCTCTCTCTCTCTTCCTTCTTCTTCTTCTTCTCCCTACCTTTTTGTCTAAAATCAATAAGGAAACATATCCTCAGGTGAGGATTTTTTAAAAAGATATTTACTGTTAATAATTTGTCATTAATAATAATGGCAAATTTCTCCTCAAAATAGGTTCTATAACCTATTTTGAAGGGTGCAGAGGATTTTATGATTATGTATTCACTTAATTACCTTAGCAAGCAAGCATTTATTGAGTACCTATTTTGCCCCAAGGACTATACTATATATTAGAGATACAGAGGTGACTAAGACAGTCAGAATGTCTGCCCTTATGAAGTTACATTACTACCCAGCACCCCAGTCTGCTTCCCAGCACAAGTCAACGTTCTGAAGATGGAACTTTTAGGTCTCCGGAGCAGGGCAATAGCTGACCCCCAAGATGCTGTGGTGGCAGCCTCAGGTAGTAGTTAGCAAAGGCAAGGAGGTCCTTAGAAATGGTTTCCAGAGAACAGAAAACTTTCTCATATCTCCACTTCCCTTGCCTGCTGATCCCACTCTTACTGTAGAGCAGTGTTCTCAACCTGCTGGCCCTTTAGATACATTTCCTCGTGTTGTGACCCAACCATAAAATTATTTCCGTTGCTACTTCATAACTGTAATGTTGCTACTGTTATGAATCATAATGTAAATATCTGATATGCAGGATGGTCAGGCGACCCCTGTGAAAGGGGTCGCGACCCACAGGTTGAGAACTGCTGTTGTAGAGTCTAATGTGTATGAAGTGCCTAATAAATTCTTGTAGATTGACTGCATGCCAATTATTACCTGATAGATGAATCTACTTTTTAAATGTTTGTTATAAAATAATCTACTCCCCAGCAAGTTAATGTGAGCAAGCAGAGAACACTGCACAGAGGTCACCTTACCGTATTCTTTGTACTTCACTGGTCTGTTCAATATTGAACTCTACTGGTCTATACTGTGCTAAGCTAAGATTAATACCATGTGAATAGCTCATCACATAATTGCTATACTTTGCCTAAGGATGAGCCTACAAACATTTTTTTTTTATCACTACCCTAAGTGGATAGGAGAGCATTAGCCCCCTTTAAACATGGAGAGAGTCAAGCCCACACATGTTAGGTAACCCGCTGAATGTCCCAAACTCACACTGTTTGAACCTGAGCCAGAATACAGGCCATGGCTTTGCTTGTTACTTTAGCTATAGAGCATCAGTAACAAAGTAATTAAATTTGCATAAAATTAAAACTAAAGTGGAGAAGTAGATGACAGCAGAACCTCCTCAGTCTGCAGAAAGAGTTAAGAATCATAGGAAAGTGGGTTTCAATCTCAGCTCCATTTACAAATTTCTCAACTTCTGGGACTCAGTAGGGATGTGCAGAGTCGTGGTGCATAGTAAAGATAATGTACATAAAAGCACCTTACCAAGGGCTGGTACATAATAATGATCAATCAGAAGATGATATCTTTGATAGCATCCTTATCATTATCACTATTATTAGTATCTGCTGTCAGGGGAGGATGCTTGCTCTCCCAATTTCTTATTAGAATATGCATAAGCTGAGCAAGTTTGGTACTGCTCGTCCGTCTGCCACAGGGCTCTGTTTACATCTTGAATTACTCAAATTAAATGTAAAAGCAGCTTCACAGCATCTTAAAGTGCTCATTACTTTAATTCAAACAGCACAGAGTTCTCCTCAAAATAGATGACTCTGTCCATCTGTTTATTTCCCTCTGCTGCACTGATTTCCTGCTTTTCTGGAACTGGTGAGAAACACTTCAAAGCCAGCTGATGTAAACTCCAAGGGGAAGTCTCCAGCTCACGTCGCTGGGCTCTGGGGGACCCCGGCAGCCTGGAAGGAATAGGCGTCCACATACTCTCTGGTCCATGCAGAGCGTGCTGTCCACAGTGCACAGGCTCTGTCCCTCCAGAGATCTGCTTTAAGGCAGGATGGGTTTGCATGCTAGTTTTTCCATACATGGCATCAATAATCTTATTTTCAGTCATATAAATTTTCACACATTTTTAAAGATTGTCATTATTTGTCCAAAGTTCTGTCATTATTTGCCCATATTTGATTTAACTGTTTGATAAACGATGGGTTGATCCCTTTAAATAGTTAGACTTATTATATCTGCCTCCATTTATATTCTTGCCCCAGGACTAGAAGGGAAGGGCCTATTTCTAGCTTCTGGTGACCACAATGATAGTATGAGTCTATGTGTCTAATGGGGCTAGGGTTGGACTGACTAGGAAAACTGGGAGGCTCTGACAAAGTAATTGCTTCTTTTATAATTTTATAGAGAATTGATCTTTCTATTCTTGATTGTAAATGTCAATCAAATGTTCAGGGTTCCCAGACTGTGAAGCTCGTGAGAACTGCAATGCTCTTTGAAATTTAGGCAACCTTGAATTCAGTGTCATTGTGGATAATTCCCAAACAGTTTTAATAACAGGCAGATTTTCCCATTTGAACAATAATTAGAAAAATCTTACCATTTTTATAGGCAGCTTATTTTTACTTTTCTATGTGCCACCATAGTCCGTATTACATGCATTACTAAAATTATTAAAATTTTAAAGTCTAACCTAGTTAGAGTTTTTATATTCTTTTTTTATATTCTATTTTGGTATAAGTAATTTTTTTCTGTGTTGTCACAAAATCATCACAAATGACTGCAGAAAATTCATCAGTTTGGTAGCCTGTATTGTATATAATCATTTTTCTATTGCAAGTTTTAGTGTGTCCAATTGTTTGCTATTAAACAAAGTTGCAGTGTATTATTCTCCCTCTTCCTGACTGGCCCTATTTTGGGGCTTACTTAGGTGAACTAGTAGTAATGGCAGTAGAAGAAGCAGCATTCCCCAACCCATTATCGAGAACCCTTGGGACAATTATGTTTTGGAATTCAGAATCAATTAGATTTTGGAAAGGTTACATGGTGAGTTTGCTGTGTATCATGTAAAACTCCCAGCAGTGTCTGAAAGCAACAGCCCATAATCAATCCCATTGATATTTCAGCAGTGACATATATGAATATTCACGCCAAGCAGTAGAAATAAAGACTATAAATATCCCCTCATTAGTTTAGGTTGGGTTTTGCTATCAAATGAGATCACATCAGGTCAGTTATTGATGCCATATGAGTTATGGAAAAACTTTTCAGCACTTTTTGAATTTGGAACTGAAAATAAGATATTGAGGACTAATAGAAACTATAATTAATGAGCTTCCATGAGTTTATTATTATAACCAGAATTAATTATTAAGAGCCAGGCACTATATATGAAGCTCTTTAAACAGCATAGATTTCAGTTTTACTTTATTTGAAAACATTTTTCTTTTAATAAGATTACAACTACATGAATGTAATTTTTGGTCTCTATGCTGTCATATCATCTTATTTATAATTACTGGTTGTATTTACTAAATTTTTTTCTCTATTTGAGGTGTCCTGTTTTGTTTTGTTTTTAAATTATTCTATTTCAGAAGGTCTGTATTTTTATTTTAATGGTTACATTTGTCTTAATATTTTTATGGTGTTCTGAATTCCCTCTTTACTTATTTATTCTTGTCCTCAGTTTAAATGCCATCCTTTAATCCTCATCTATTACCTATATAACAGTCAGTTGTCTGTTTCTAAATTCTCCCTAAATTCTCCTTTTTATTAATTTCTAGTTGCATTCTTTCTACTCTATCAGAACATATGATGCTTACATATTACTCCTTAACTTATGATACCTTTCTCATTCTAAGATCTGTAGCTAAATATATGAAATAGCCACCTTTAGTCCTTTGGCAAAGTTTTTATTTATTTGTCATTGGTTGGATGATATTCATTGCCTAAATTAATGGTTGGTAAGCATTTTCTGTAAATTAGGGCCAGAGAGTAGTTATTTTAGGCTTTAGGGGCCAAATGATCTTTATTATATCTTTTCGATTCTGCCATTGTTATCACAAAAGCAACCATAAATATTGTGTAAGTACATGGGTGAGGCTGTGACACAATAAAATTTTATCTTAAAAATGAGTGGCACTGCCCTGGCTGGTGTGGCTCACTGGTTGAACATCATCCCATGAACCAAGAGCTTGCAGGTTTGATTGCTAGCAGGGCACATACCCAACTTGTGGACTCAGTTCCCAATAGGGGGTATGCAGATGGTTTTCTCTCATCTCTTTCTCTCTCTCTCTCTCTCTCTCTCTCTCTCTCTCTCTCTCTCTGTCTCCCTCTTCCTCTTTCTCTAAAAGCAATAAAAACGTATTTAAGAGATAAATAAAAATGGGTGGCAGACTGAATTTGGACTCTAGGCTATACTTTTGACCCCTGCTCTAAATCCACAGGAATGGAACGTGTCCAATATTTCTCTGAGTTTTGGCACATTCAAAACAATTTCTTATGGACTTGATAATTGGAGGACAGTAAAACTGGGTACAATAGCCTTTGTTTGCACTTTCTTCCTCAAGCTTATTGAAAATACTGGTTCATTGTTGTTTTGTAGTATGTAATTTTGAAAAATGTGATGCCATTCTGATCCCTTTGCCTTTGTAATGTATTTTATCTTTTTGTCTGGAGGCTTTATGGGATTTTCTTTATCTTTAAGGTCTAATGGTTTTACCAGGATATTTCTCAGACATATAAATTATCCTCTTCAGTATTCAGGTCTTCTTTTACTTAGGGAAAGTTTTCTTGGATTTTATTAATAATTATTACATTGGATTCATTGTTTCAAGTTTCTTCTTTAGGGACACCCGTTATACTTAAGTTCAATCTCTTTGTCAGACTTCCATTTCAACCACTTTTTTTTTTTTTGGTTTTATTGCTTAAAGTATTACAAAGAGTATTACATATGTCTCCTTCCCCCCCGCCCTTGACATTCCCCCAGCCTCCCCTACCCCCCAGTTTCTTTCTGACCTGTTTTATTTTTTTTCTTTATCTTATTTTAATTCTCTTGGATGTTTATCTGTGTACTTCAGTACCCTTTATTAAGTTTTTACTTCCAATGTCATTTTTGTCTTTTTCTTCTATTTTTTCTAGAATTCTATCAACTCATGTTTCATTCCTCCTTTTTTCTCTGTGTTAATAGTTTTTGTATTTCTGATTAGAGGTGTTTTTTTTTCTTTTGTTCACATTCCCAAATCCTGTTTAAGGATATGTAATTCCATTTAGAATGCTGTATTAAAGTTTTCTTCAGTTTCATGTCACATTTGTGAGAAAAGAATTTTCATCAGAAGTAAATTTTTGTTCAAATCTTCTTTTTGCACTAACTCTGTATAGATATGATATGCTTTTTATTAGTCCTATTTACTTATGGATATTTATTAGTGCTATTCATTTTTCTGTCAGGTATGCTCTCTTTGGGGCAGGTCCTTTTAATGATGGTTTTGTTAGTGGGCAGAGGTGGGGCAAAATTTGCATGTTTTGTTTCTATTTCACTTCTTTAAAATCCTTAATATTCTCCTCATTTCCTTTTTTTCTCTTCACTGCATCATTCCCAAGGGAAACACCTTTTGTATATTTATCTGATTCTCCCCAGAAGCAACCATTCTCTAAGCTGACACTTCTCATCCTGCACACTCTTACACCCCTTTCCTATGGCCAGGACAGTGAACAACCAAGTCTGATCTGTGTTCAGTATTTTGACATTTACTGTTGTACTTTCTCTTTCTGTGGGTGATTTTGTCACAACTCCCTCTAAGTCACACACTCTCCTCTTTTTTTTTTATTACCAAGTCTTTTAAGACTCTATTCTCCCATTCTCTGCACCTACAGACTTGCAGCAGTGATGGGCAGCAAGGTCACTGTTGGAATTTATTTCTTTATTTTTATATTCATGGATAATGTAAAGGTTGTAGAGTTCTCTTTATCATGATAATACAGAAGATATGTTTTCTGTGTACTTTTTTTTATTTTCTTTGCTGATTTTATGTTTTGAGGGGAAAAGGAAAAGGAAGATTTACAATCAGGTATCTACCTTTGTTCAGCAAACCTAGATGTCCCACCTATTCATTATGATAATTATGAAAGTATATCAAAATTTCTTGTTGATTTAACAATGAAGCTTTTGAAGATACAATTCCACATCTCTGGGGTGCATAGTTACATCATTATGGAGAGTGACTTAAATATTCATTTCCAATACTATGAAATACCTACTAGCCAATCCTGTTTTTCTTTAGATAAAAGTTTCTGGCATAAACGAACATAAATTCTTTCATAATGTAATGAAGTATAATACCACGCAGTTATTGTTTGCTTCTGCTACTGAATTATAATACATTATTATTATATAACTTACTAACCTTATAAGGATATGCCATCTTTTGGTACTTGAATACATTTGTGCAAGTCACAAAATCTCAGAGTATTAGCTCAGCAATTCAGATGCAGAGCAAATAATTTGATGGGGTTGCCTCAAGGCTCCAGGCTCCAAATTTCTCTCTCCCTATGCTTCACCAAGAATTAATGGTATTAATGGTTAATGTTCTTCATTTCTCATATTAATGATATTAAATACACCTGTTATACTAAATGTATGACCAGAAGAAGAGGCACATTAAATTATTATGATCAATTAACATTTCAATCCCCAAGCAAAGCCCTGAGAAAATGAGACTCAGGATCAGTAAGGCTATTCTGTTAAAAGGGAGGCATTGAAGAAGCTAAAAACATCAGTAAAACAACAACAGCAAAATTAATAGCAGCAGCAGCAGCAGCAATAGTATTGGCTAACATGCAGTAAACACTAACTCTACTAAGTCAGGGCACTCTACTAGTCTATTTACAGAATTCCATCTTCTTGATAATTTTGAGGTAGTTAGTATCATTATTTCTATTTTTCATATATGGAAACAGCTTTAAAATTGATGTCACTTTTCTAAGATACAAAAGGAATTCATATTGGTGGGTATAAATTATCTCATTTAATCATTATAATAATATTATAAGAAATTTACTGTGATTATTCTGATATTACAAATAAGAAAATATAAACTCAGATAATAATGTGTCCAACTTGAGAAACTTTAGTATCAGTTAAAATCAAAACAAAGCGAGTAACTTACAATGAAGTTAAAAATAAAAAACATAAGTCACCCATATTTCTACTATCTTGTAGTTACTACTGTCAATATTTTACTGTATCCCCTTTCAGTAAATATACAAATACATACATGGGATCATACCAAATGAACTATTTATGAACTGTTTCAGTAACTATGTAAAAATTCCTAATGTGCATGTTTCATTCCTCTATTGTTGATTACTTAGGTTGTTCCTTTTTTATTTGTTTGTTTATTTATAAGTAATACTTAGGACAATATTTTTTCACATGTCTAGTTAACTCCACTGGATTTAATTCTCAAAGTTCACTTCTTATTTAAAAAGTATTGCATCTTTAAGAGATTTGATACTTAAAATTAAAATATATTTCTAATAATCTAGCATGTTCCAGATAAGAATAATGCTGCATTACATCATAGTTTTGAATGTCACTCAGTAAATTGCAATGTGTTATCAGCACTGTATGCACACTTGCACCTTTATACTCCAATGCATAACAATGGCTAATAATATTTTTTATTGAAATAATTGTAAAAGACCTGTCATTGAAAAATTAGATAAACATTTCTGTAGATCAGAAACACTCAAAGGAAAATAGGAGCTGAAACCTTGGTTCTACTGGACTTCCAGAATAGAGGCAGACAACGGCAGCCCAATTGGTCATTCCAAGGGAATGTGATCAAACACACCTGTTCATGGTGACAATCGTATTTAGACTCACTTTGTGAGAAGTTATACAGTAGGGTTCTCCCAGTGAAGAAAGGCTGAAAATGTTTCAATTGCATCCTGGATCTGCTGAATGGCTAGGTAATTAAAGATATAGTCCCATGAGACAAGAGTTAAAGGGCTCCAAATATGAAACCTGTTTCTGAACTAGGGACTCTGCTGTGGTGCCCAGATGAAGACAACCAAAACACATCCAGTTGAGAAGATCAAATGCTGAGAAAAAAAATATAACAAAACCCCAATACGAAATGAACTTGTATATCAAATGTCAAAAGTTAATGCAGAAAATTGAGGTCTAAAAGATATCTCATCAACCAAAAACATTCCACTTTAAGGAAATGGATATAATAGGAGATTCTTAAAGTAATTTCAAAATAAATGTATTTAACATAGTTAATGAGATGAAGGAAGAACAGAGGATTATTAAAGAAACCAACTAGATATATATCCTAAAAATGAAAAATATGGCTATGGAATTGAAGAACTTGCAGGCATAATAAACACCACGCTGACTGACACAGTTGTAAAGAGAATTAATCACTAAAATTATTAATGCTGAGGAATTTATTCAGATTGAAAAATGGGAAGATAAAAGAAAAAATATGAAACAGAACTTAGGAATCACTGATAACAGAAGAAGAAGTTATAATATATAATAGAAGTTCAAGAAAGAAAGGACGGGATCATATAAAGGCAGTGTTAAGGAGATGTTAACTGAGAATTTGCAGAATTAAAGAAAAACTTCAATTATCAGACAGATTTTTTAAAAGCACTGAAATGCACTTAGGAAAAATAAAAATATAATGGATACATCACAAACTGATGAGCACCAAGTTTTCTGTTAAGGAATATTTACAAGGTTACTTGCTTTATTTGAACCTTGGTCACTCTTATTAGCTTTGTTCCTTTTAAAACAATTATTAAGTATAAATGGCTAAATAATGGGGGAAATATCTTGTGATACAGAACAGTGAACTATAACACATGAGTTTTTCCATATGAAACTGCAAGGACTTTGATATATAGCTCAATTTCTCCAGTTTCTGACCCACCAATCTTAAGTTAATTTTTAAAAGATGTTTTGATAAATTTTATAATATACTAGAGGCCTGGTGCATGAATTCGTGCACTGGTGGGGTCCATCCAGCCCACCCCATGGGGGCCATCAGGGGTGGTCCAGCTAGGGTGGAGGGCCAATTGAGGGTGGGGCTGGCTGCGGCAAGGGGGTGCTTTGCCAGCCAGCCCCGCCCCTGGTCAGGGTTGGGGGGCCTGCTGGGGACCAGGACCGGCCAGAGCAAGGGGTCACAGGCATTCTGGTAGTTCTGCAGTTCGGTCTATGTGCATATTACCCTTTTATTATATAGGATCATTAGCATTTTTAAACCAGAGCATTAATGATACTTCCAGTGGCCATTTGCCTTATCTACTGGCAAAGCTGCTCTAGCCACAGCTCACTCCATTCCCAAGATTCCAAAGGCCAATCTGCTGCCAGGAAGTCCACCACTGAGGAACGCCCATGTGTGGTGTCAACTGACAAGGAGAGGAACCCACTCGCTGGAATGGACCCCTGGAGACTTGGCTGAAGGGGAGTTGCCAACTTTCACGTGGACTTCAACTGGAAGAGGAAAGGCAAGGGAACCAGAAGATACATTTGCCAATCTCCCATCTCGGTCCCCTCTGTCTCTCCTGCTTAGCATTGTTCTGAAATACAAAAGTTTCATATGGCCTCAGTGATGATACCTCTGTAGGAGTGAGCAACTGAGCTGTATTGGCAATGCACTTGCTTGTACTTGGTCTCTTTCCATCCCTTAATTAATTCCCCCTTTCCCTCACTCGTAAGTCCCTGAAATGGCACTGCCCAACAAAGTGTTAGCAGATAATCTTTTGTCTTGGACTCTTTTCTAGGGAACCTGGGCTAAAAACTATATTAATATCTGACAGATAACTTGAGCCATAAGCCATATTCTGTATCCAGCCAATTTCTCCTCTTTTTATTCACTATATCTAAAAATCCAAATTTACAGTCACAGGTTGTCAGGAATGGCAGCAAGTTTGTGGTGGTTCTGACAAATGGTTCTGTATTGAATACAGACATAGAAATTGAGAAGAGATTTCCCACTGACGACTACTTTCATCATTCAGTCAGATACTAAATCAATGAGTATATCACATTGAAAAGCCAGAGGTTGAATATTTCAACTTGAGAGATGACAGCAAATGGATTCCCAATTTTACTCTTATTGCATTTGATTTTGGAAAGTATTTCTTCATGTCCTTATGGTTCTCATTCTCTGGTTAGTGTAGAAAATCAGTAATAGAATATGTCAAATTCTTGGTGATTATGTTATTTGTATTACACTCTGTCCTTTGTAAGTCATCCTAACCTTTATCCTTGACATTAAAAAAAAATTAAAAACTGAACTAATAGGTTTATCTTATTTAAAAGACTTAAATTATTGCAAAGAAACACCATATGATTAAACACTTAAAATGCTAAGAATAGTCTTTATGAGGATTATAAGAACCATAATTTTATTTATTTTATTAGACACATTTTAATACTTTATTATTAAAATTTTCCAACATACAGAAAAGTTGAAAGAATTGTGCTGTGAATAATTATGTATTACCTACATTCTACAGTTAACATTTTCTTTATCATGTCTTTCTATCTCTCCATATTTTTATTCATCCATCAATTCATCTCATTTTAGATATATTTCAAAGTAATTGCTATATGTATATTGTTAACTAGAGTTGAAAATTTTTATAGTTTTTTGTGAAAGTAAAATTAATTATATATAATGAACACACTAATTTTAAGTGTACTGTTCTATTAGTTTTGACAAATCTAAACATCTATGTGATCCAAACACCTACTGTTATGTAGAAATGTACCATCATCTCTAGGAAATTCCTTCATGTGACAATCCCATTCTTATTTTTTAACTAGAGGTCCGGTGCACAAAAATTTGTGCACTGGCACGGGGAGGGGGGGGGTGTCCCTCAGCCCCACTTGTGCCCTCTCACAGTCTGGGACCCCTCGGAAGATAAGGACCTGCTAGCTTAGGCCTGCTCCCAGGTGGCAGAGGGCAGGCCCAATCCCTAGGTGCAGACCCTGGTCAGGCCCAGAGCAGGGCCGATTAGGGAGTTGGGGCGCCCCCGCCCCCCGTCATGCACAGAGCAGGGCAGTTCAGGAGGTTGTGATGCCACCCCCAGTCACACCAAGGGTAGGGCCGATTGGGGGGTTGGGGTGCCGCCCCCTGTCACACACAAGGCAGGGTTGATGGGGAGGTTGTGCAGGTCCCT
>NW_006289718.1:1507333-1523932 GCF_000327345.1 Myotis davidii
TGGCCAGTCTGGGTGAGGGGCTGAGGGCCATTTTCAGGCTGGCAAGTGACTGAAGCTCCCAACCTGTCCTTTTCTCCTTTTTTTTAATTCTAGGCCACCAGCTTTAGCTCTGTGGCTCAGCTCCAGCTCTGAGACCTCCGCTGCTGAAAGCAGATATCTGGCCTTTGTTTCCCTTCTCTATTTGAAACAATGTTGCGGTCCTGCTGGCTGAAGCCCCCGGTTTTGTTTAGCTTCTGTATGTGTTACAATGTTGCTTAGAGTGCAGCTGAGACCCAGCAGCAGCCGGCGGGGAACCTTGGCTTCCTCCTTCACTGGAGCAAACAAGCCTCCAGTTCGCTTCAGCTGCCTGGCTGCCGGCCGCCATCTTAGTTGGCAGTTAATTTACATATCGCCCTGATTAGCCAATGGGAGGCGTGTCAGAGGTATGGTTAATTACCATGTTTATCTATTATTAGATAGGATGATAGATTCATTTTGCCTGTTCTAGAGTTTCATGTAAGTGTAATCATAGAGTATGCACTATGTACTATTTTATGTAATAACTTTTTTCACTCCGCATAATCTTTTAAAGATTCATCCAATCCGTTGGGTATATTGTTTCAGAAGACCAGAGAAAAACCAAGCCACACTTAGAGAAAGGGAGTTGCATTTTATTATTAAATTCTGTGCAGGCCCAGAGAAAAATATGTCTTTCAAATTCTGGGCCCCCCAACATGGAGGAAACTCTCTTTATTTATACTTTTTCCAGTCCTTTGTCTCCCAAATTTGGAATGAGACTTCCAGACCTTCTGAGAAAGAAGGCCTGTGTGCTGGGAAGGGGCCATGAGACCATATCTCAAGGCCTGGCCTTGTCCCAGCACTGACAACTCTGTCTGGGGCATAGTTTACGGTCTCTCTGGAATGGGAGTAGTCTTATTTTCCTTATCATTTAAGCAAGCAAGCATTTACAGAAGCCAAAATATTAGGGTTAAAATTTCAAACAGCAGTTTTTATATAAGATGGATGCTTCAACATGAGTAGTCCATTCTTTTTTATTTCTGGGCTTTATAACATTATACAAATATACCACAGTTTATTTAGCCAATCTGCTATTGATGGACACCTGAGCCATTTTAAATTTTGGGTTATTATGAATAAAACTACTATGAACATTTTTTATAAGGTTTTCTTTTTTTGTAGATGTATTTTTTTTATTTTTCTTGAGTAAATACCCTGGGAGTAAAATTTCTGGGTATAAGGTCAGTGTAGATTTACTTTTATTAAAAAATTGCTGGACCATTTTCCCAAAATGGTTAAAGCATTTTATAGGACATCAGCAATACATGAGAGTTTTCATTGCTTCACAGCCTTGCCAATATTTGGTATTGTCAATCTTTTTAGTTTTAGTCATGTTAATGGGTATGCAGTGGTATCTTATTATAGCAATAATTTGTATTTATCTGATGATGTTGAGCACATTTTTATGAGCTCATTAGCCATTTGTATATCTTCCTCTATAAGATATTTTTTCAAATATTTTTACTCATTTCATATTGAGTGAATTGTACTTTTTATTATTAAGTTATAGTTCTTTGTGTATTCTGAAGGCCAAATTTCTGTCAGATTTATATTTGTGAATATTTTATCCTAGTCTATCTTGTATATTTATTTTCTTAACAGTATCTATTGATTAATGCAAGGTTTTTAAATTTTCTACTATAAGTTTTAAGGTTTATCTTTATATTAAGCTTTTTATCTACCTTGAATTAATTTTGGGATACTGTATAAGGGAGGGGTAGAGATTAATTTTTTATATATGGATATCTATTTTTATCACCATTTGTGAAAATCTTTGTTTTCTCTATTGGGTTGATTTGGTACCTTTTGTGAAAAATCAGTTAAACTTCTTGGTAGAACACTCCACCCAACAACAGAAAATACATTTCTTCTCTTCTAGTACACATAGAACATTTTCCATATGTCAGGCCATAAAACTAGTCTCAATATATTTTAAAATGTTGAAATTATACAAAACATGTCCTTCAACTATAATGCAATGAAATTTTAAATCAATCTAAAAGAAAGTTGGAGACTTCACAAATATGTTGAAATTAAACAACACAGTTCTAAATAACCAATGGGTCAGAGAAAAATCTACAAAAAATAGAAACTATTTTGCGATAAATTGAAACAAAAACCCAGTGTACTGACAGTTGTGAAGAAGGAGTGAAAGCAGTGCAGAGAGGGACATTTATAGCTACAAATGCCATCATTAAAATAGTAAAGATCTCAAATTAATAGTTAAACTTTTCACCTTAATGAACCAGAAAAAGAAAGAGCAAGAAAAAGGAATGAAATAATAAAGATTAGAGTGGAGGAAAACGAAATAGAGAACATAAAAACAATACGGAAAATCCCTAGTGTTGGTTCTTTAAAAAGATCAACAAATTGGCTACCCTCTAGCTAGACTGAATAAAAAGAAAGAAATTACTAAAATCAGGAATTAAAGAGAAAATCTTAACTACTGATCTTATAGAAATAAAAAAAGATTCAAAGAAATTGTGAAAGAATTAGATGATCTAGATAAAATGGACTAATTCTTAGAAACACACAAACTACCAAAACTGAATTTAAAAAGCAATAGAAAATCTGAATAGAACAATAACAAGTGAAAATATTGACTTAATAATAATAAAATAAAATCCAACAAGGCCAATCACCAGTTGATTTCACTGGTGAATTCAACCAAATATTTAAAGTAGAACAGCAATCCTTCTCAAAATCTTCTTAAAAAAAAAAAATGGAAGAGGGGAGAATACTTTATAACTCATTCTAGGAGACCAGCATGCCAAAGTCATACAAACACATCAAATGAAAATAAAACTAACGATCATTTTTTCTTATGAATATAGATGGAAAAATCCTGAACAAAATATTAGCAAACCGAATCTAGCAGCATATTAAAAGAATTATACACCATGACTATGTGGGATTTATCCCAGGAATTCAAGGTTGGTTCAACACACAAAAATGAATCAATGTAATATACTCCTTATTATATTAAGAGAATAAAGAAGAAAAACAAACAAACACTTGACCATCTTAACAGATGCAGAAAATCATGTGACAAAATCCAACACACTTTTATGATAACAAACTAAACAGACTTGGAATAGAAAGGAACTTCCTCAATCTAATAAAGGATATCTATGAAAACCCACAGTAAACAGCATACTTGATGGTGAAAAACTTAAAGCTTTCCCCCTCACATCATAAACAAGACAAGAACTTCTGTTATATTGGAAGTTCTAGCTGAGGCAGTTAGGCAAGAAAAAGAAATAAAAGACATGCATACTGGAAAGGAAGGAGTAAAACAACCTCTAATTGCAAATAATATTGTATATGGAAAATCCCAAGGAATCTAGAAAAAAATTTATTAACACTAATAAGAAAATTCAGCAAAGTTGCAGGATACAAGATCCATATAAAACATCAATTGTATTTCTATATTCTTGCAGTAAACAGTGTAGTCAAGAAAATTCCAATTATAATGCCATCAAGATAAAATACTTAGAATAAGTTTAACCAAGAAAATAGAATACTGTGCACTAAAAACTATAAAACAGTGATGAAAAAGTCATAGAAGACCTAAATAAGTGGAATAATATCCCATATTCATGAATTAAAGAGTTAATATTCATTAAATTGCAGTACTCCTCAAATTGAACTATAAATTCAATGCAATTCCTACCAAAATTTCAACTGCATTTTTTTTGCATAAATAGGCTGATTTTTAAAATTCATATGCAAATGCAAGGAACCCCAAATAGTTAAAATAATCTTGAAAAGGAATATGGGAGAGCTCATTGGAGGGTTCACATTTTCTGATTTCAAAATTTACAGTAAAGCTACAGTGATCAAGACAGTAAAGAATTGGCAGAAGGATAAATATAAAAATCAAAGGAATAGAAGTGAGAATCCAAAAACATACCCAGACAGCTATGGCCAACTGACTTTTGACAAGGGTGTCGAGATTATTCAGTGTGGGGAAATAGTCTTTTCAACAAATGGTGTTCAAACAACTGGAATATCCACATGTAAAAGAGAATTTGGACCCTAAACACACACAAAGTGCAAAAATTATTTTTTTAAAAAAACAGACCGAAGGAGCAAAACTATAAAAGTCTTAGAAGGAAGGACACAGAGATGTAACTCTTCATGACTTTGGGTTAGGCAATGATTTCATAGGTATGATACTAACAACACAAATAACCACAGGAAACAAAAGATATGCTGGACTTCATCAAAATTTAAACTTTTGTGCATCAAAGGACACTATCAAGAAAATGAAAACAAAACAAACAAAAAATACCTGTACAGAATAGGAGAAAATGATATATCTGATAAAATTCTAATGTTCAAAATACATAAAGAACTTTTAAAGCCCAGTTGGTGTGGCTCTGTGGTTGAGCACCGATCATGCACAAAGAGGTTATTGGTTCCATTCCTGGTCAGAGCACATGTCTGGGTTGCAGGCTTGATCCCCAGTAGGAGCTATGCAGGAGACAACCAATCGATGTTCTTCTCTCATTGATCTTTCTATCTCTCTCTCCCTCCTTTTTCCTCTCTCTGAAATCAATGAAAATATTTTTAAAAGAACTTTTACAACTGAGCAATAAAAAGACAAATAACCCAATTTTTAAAAATTTCAGAGTATTTGACTAGACATTTCTCCAAAGGAGATGTACCAATGGCAATAAGCACATGAAAATGTGATCAATATCATTAGTTAGTAGAGAAATGCACATCAAACCTTTAATGAGATACCACTTCACATCCACGAGGATAGCTATCATTATAATAATTTTTAAAAGGAAAATAAGAAGTCTTGGCAAGGTTTGGAGAAATTGGAACTCTTATAAATTTCTGCTTAAAATGGTACATCTGCTGTGAAAAGCCGTTTGGCAGGTCCTTAAAATGTTAAACTTAGAGTTCCCATATGACCCAGGAATTCCTTTCCTTGGTACCGATAGAATTTAAAACATATGCTCATATAAAAAGCAAATGTTCTTAGTAGCCTTATGCATCATATCCAAACAGTGGAAACAACCCAAATGTCCATCAGCAGATAAATGGATTAACAGAGTGTGGTATATTTATATAATGGAGTATTATCAGCCATGAAAAAGGCATGAAGATGTACTAATGAAGAAGTACTAATGCTAGGAGGATATTACACTAATTGAAAGAAGCCATACACTAAAGTACACATATTGTGTACTTCCATTTATATGAAATATGCAGAATGGACAAATCTGTAGAGACAGAAACTAGATAGTGGTTCCCAGGGGAGAAGAGGACAGGCACTGAGACCTAACAGGTCCAGGTTTTGTTTTGGAATGATGAAAATGTTCTGAAATTTGGTAATGGTAATAGTTGCACAACATTATCAATATACTAAAAAAAACATACACTTTAAAATTGTACACTCTAAAATGATGAATTCTATGTTACATGAATTTTATCTCAATACAAAAATGATTTTTAAAAGTCAATTGACGACATAGATGCTGGTCAATTTCTGGGCTTTCGAGTCTATCCTACTGGTCTATTTATACCACATTTTCAAGAGTCCTGTAGATTTATTGTGAATTTGAAAGTCAGATGGAGTGAGTCTAACTTTTCTTTTTCAAGATTGCTTTGGGTATTTGCTATGCTGTTTTGCTTTTAAAAACTTGGGTGCATATCTCCCCTTTCACAGCAAGCATACATCAGCATAGAAGAGTATTCTATGGGTAAGTTACCCTTTTCTTTTTCTTTATTTTTTATTAAATTTATTGTAGTGACATTGGTTAATAAAATTATCTAGGTTTCAAGTGTACAGTTCTATTATACATCATTTGTATATTGCATTGTGTGTTTACCACAGTTAAATCTCCTTTTCATTTCTTAACATTGCAAATTGGAAAAAAAAAAGTACACTTGGTAGGAATGATTTAGTTATTCACAGAGGTCAATATTTCCTTCAGTATTTCATCAAGATCAGAGGGGAATATTGTTCATTCACAATGGCCTTTTTGGAACAAGTCAGTCTGTGGAATTGGTGTTAAAATAAAGCATCTTTGTGTGATTATGATGATACCTTTCCTTCTTGCATACATGTCTGATGCTCCGTCAGTATTTATCACAATACACCTTTTCCAGTTTTATCTTACTTCACAACATACCACTACCCAAATTCCTATACAACAAAGGCTGTTCAAGCCCTTCTCCCTCTGCAGGCACCATGATCTGCCAGGACCTGATTCATGTGCTACATACCCTTGTTTTTTTTCCAGTTGAGAGGCTGTCTATGAGAGAACAATTGCTCTTCCATACTGCAGGCCGCTGTTGTTGTGCGGTGTCCATCTGTATCATTTGATAAAGAAATTTTACCAATAGCTTGTTCTCCTATCTCTCTAAGTAGAATATTTGTTATACTGGGGATCATTTCATAAGCTTTCAGTGATACTTGTTCCATTTTATGCTGTAAGGGATGCGACTTTGAAGGATGCTACTGTAGTTTGCTCTCTTTGCCTTTAAGCAACAATGTGCATCAGTTTTGTGCGGAAAAACAATTTTTTTGTGCTTATTATGGAAAATATAATTTTATTTACTAGAGAAGTCACTCTGTGTAGAGATATTTTTTTAATGTGGTGGTTTCATACTACTATTTGACAGTTTCACATGAGACAAAATACTTAGAATTGAGAGTGAACAGCTGGCTGGTTCAATAAAATCTAATTTTCAGATTCATCACAATTCTTCCTATTACCTTTTTTTTAGACTGTGTGTGAAAAATCATCACACTTGTAACCAAAACACACAGACTCACATTTTCTGTTAGCCTTCAGCTGCTCACTATTCATGTTTTAGACATTATTTCGAATTGTATTATTTTATCACCAGTCACCATAACCCGATTTTTATAAATCAAAATTAAGCTCACATTTCAAACATATATAAACAGAATTGTTTAGAACCTTTTTCTGTGAAATCATGAAAGACCTGGGGAACCTTCGATAGACTCCCAGAGACAACCAAAATGCCCAAGGCCCCTGAGAGGCTTAACCAAAATGTTTAAATACTCCCACCTAGCAAGCCTATCTTCTTGAAGTGCTTCACTGATTTTTCCCCAACTTAGCCAACAATCGGTCCCCTTGCTTGTTCAACAAGCGACAGTTCTTAGACACTTCCCAGGCTCTGGACTCATGCAGTGCCAAATTACCATCAAGAAAGTGTCTATCAACTTGTATTTCCCACCATCTGTGGGCGAAAAAGTCTGTCTCCCCAACCTCACCGACTCTGGGTAAAGTTTCATTTTATACTATGTTTAAATTTTAGAAACAGAACTTAATCAGATACAGTCCAAATGACTCCTCAAGGTCCCTTACATTGTCTGTGGAGTATAGATACAGGAAATGGGTCCACATGTCTTGTATGAAGCGCAGTATTAGAGTTCGGGCTCATTGAGTGGAATGGTAGTCATAATAACCCCGATCATTTTTATTGTGATTTTTTTCTCTCCCTTTATATTTGTTTATTTGTTTTTGACTGCACTTATGTTTTAGTTCTCTTAAACGAAATGTAATTGTTTTATGAATTGCTGTTGTATTTTGTTTGTCTTTTTCTTACACTAAGGGTATGATTTATTATATAATTATTATGTAATTATTCTAAACATGTTTCCTAATATGCCATCTCTATGCATGGTATGATCTGTGTGTGTTTGTATGTGCATATGTGCATGTGTTCTGCTTATGACCCTATCTACCACTAGATTATGTAACATCCTAAATTTAATTTGTAGAATACTTTCAATTTATTTTATATTTCAATTTTTAATTTTTTAAATATATTTTATTGATTTTTTACAGAGAGGAAGGGAGAGAGATAGTTAGAAACATCGATGAGAGAGGAACATCGATCAGCTGCCTCCTGCACATCCCCTACTGGGGATGTGCCCGCAACCCAGGTGCATGCCCTTGACCGGAATTGAACCTGGGACCTTTCAGTCCGCAAGCCGATGATCTATCCACTGAGCCAAACCGGCTTCGGCTCAATTTTTAATTTTAATGGAATTCCTTTTTACATATAGCAGCCAAGTTTATTTTTCCTCAAGCGTTTAAACCATTATCTCCTGGAGGGACTTCCTTAAAAGTTCTCTGATATTTTTATATTTTCTCATTCTGGTTTTCCTACAAGACTTTCAGCTCTTAATAATCTGAAAGATCAGAAAACATGTAAAGTGTTTTCTGTACACAAATTTTTCCTGTAACACACTTGTGCCCAGGGATTTTCCTTCCTCCTGGAGGAGAATGATGCTACCTCAATGATTTAGTTATAAATAAGAGAATGGAGAAAAGAAAGCAAGCAAGCTCTTTAATCCTGTGGCAAACACTGTTGATTATCCCTCAATATTAGTTATTGCCTTCCCTCTTAGTAATATTGCTCTCAATTCTTAGCTGGGTATATGACCAACCAGAAGAAATACTAAAGACTATATAATTCCTAGTCTCCTTGAAGCTGGGAAATAACTGGCTTTTGTAACATGTCCTCAAAGGTGGGAGAGATAACCTTTCTTGCCCCTAATTCCTTGTTGCTGGTTAGGATGTGGACATGATGACTGGAGCTAACACAACCATTTTGGACTGTATAGCATCCTGTTACACTGGCAAGAACAATGAGATGGAAGTAGCCTGGGTCCCTGACTTTGTGGAACTGACATTTCCATCTGGACTGCCTCTTCCACCTCTTCTTTTATCTGCCCTATCCCCCACCAAAAAAAAATTAATTTCTAGCTGGTGTAAAACGTTGTGTGTGTGTGTGTGTGTGTGTGTATGTGTGTGTGTGTGTGTGTTTATTGGATTTTTGTTATATGTAGCTGCACTTAATCCTGAATGATACAGAAACACAGGAAGGACATATATCTTATTCAGGATTATATTCACAGGACTTGGCACTGGACCTAAAATATAGTAAATGTGCAGTAAATGTGTGTAGACATATATTTCCATTTATAGGCAAGATAGTAGTGCTTCTGAGAATTCCAGGTAAGTTGATATAGTACATACATCTCATCTTCCCTAATTTGGACTTTGAAACCTTAAAAAAAAATCATCCTCTCAGCTATGGTTTGCATAACAATAATCTTTCATAAAGGACTCTGTAGACGCACCTGCTTTATTTGACGTCTACTTTTTAAGAATGGGCAAGTCTAGGAGCATTCCCCACCACTTGATTCATTTTTCTTGGAGCACACCATAAACGGGGGACGGTGAGTGCTCCGGAATAGATCCCAGCCAAGGTCTGGCACTGCAGTGACAGCTCGCTGCGAGGTTTATGCACCTATTTAATTGCAGTTACATCCTCTCTATTCCCTGGGGGCCCATCTGTATGGAGAAATAGGCAGTTGGCCGAGGATGTTGGAATTAAACATTCCTTGCTAATTATTTAATTTTCGTTTGGCACAAACTAAAGCCTCTTAAGTTTAGTCAGAACTAAGAGTCAATTACCTTCTTTTGCTATCAAAGAGCCTACCATTTATAACTAAAAACAAACACACGACTTTATTCTTGCCCTTGTCTTCAACCCTGGCCAATGAAACTGCTTTTCTCTCTCACCAGTTGTTCGTGGAATAATGACAGGAGCATCTCGTGCTTCCTATCATAAAAATGGAGGCGTGGGTAAACATGGAGTGTAGACAGCATCTCAGACCTCCATTCATTGCATATGTTCAAGCCTTCCTTTATTTCATCTACAATTTTTTAAAATATATTTTTTATTGATTTCAGAAAGGAATGGAGAGGGAGAGAGAGATAGAAACATCAATGATGAGAGAGAATCATTGATTGGCTCCCTCCTGCACGCCCTCTACTGGGGATGAGCTCACAGCCTGAGCATGTGCTCTTGACCGGAATAGAACCCTGGACCTTTCAGTCCGCAGGCCAACGCTCTATCCACTGAGGCAAACCGGCTAGGGCTATTTCATCTACAATTTGTCACCTACTAGCTTGGGATATGATATCCCTACCAACTGAGTGAGGAAGATGTCAGGGAACCGGGGCTTGGAATAAAGTTGCTGTCCCATGGCCATACAACTACTACATATCAAAGAGGGTTTGAGCCAGATCTGCTCTGCTTCTGATGTAGGCCCTGGACCATGGACCTATTGCCTTCACTACTCTAAGAGGGTCTTTGACCTCCTTCTTCCCTCATGGAATTCTACTCACCTTTCAGAACACACTGCAGGTGCTGCTTTATAGGACATGATCCCTGCTGCTGGGGCTGAGGCCCCTCTGTGCTCCTGCAACAACCTGTACTTTTATTCCAATCAAGTGTTTATTTTAGGATAGGAATGTTTTACATGGATCACCTACTTTAATTCTCACAAGCCTTCTCAGGGAGGCTGCTATGATTATGGACTCTGCAGCAACTAGCACCAGGAATGCAAATTCAGGTCTGTTTGATTCTGAAGCCTGTGCACTTAACTTTATGATGCTACACATTGCAATTAATTTGTTTCTCCGTTTGATGACCTCTCTCATGAACTCTGAGTTGTTTAAGACCAGGAATAGTGTCTTATTCGTTTTGTGCTCTGAGCAGGTAGCACAGAATCAGACCCATAGCCAGCACTAGTGCATCTGATGTAAACCTCCCTCCCTCTCTGTTGGCCCTTGAATGTGTTACTGCCACATGAGATGGGAATATTAACGTTTTGGAATGGGCATTGTTTCAAAGCAAGTGCACACACCATTAAAAGGAGAGAACTGTAGGTTTATTTTCCTCCTACCCACAATTCAGCTGAACTTCTTTCCAGGTGCTTTTAGATATGTGATGAATAGTGTCTTTCAAATGTTCCCCACGGTCTGGTCCTCAGTGTGTGATTTTCCCAATTGCTTCCCATGCTCCCTTCTGGGAATATGTTAGGATTTTCCCTCCTGGCCACCTTGAATCAGGCGAGCCCGTGTGACTTGTTTTGGCCCATGCAATGAGGATAGAGTGACAAAGGTCAGCTCTAAGTGGGAGCTTTAAGAGTCCATGCATGACTTCCCACCACTCTAGTGACCAGCATTGTTTGAAATAGGACTATGGAGAGCAGAGCTCCAGAGTCTGACCTACAAGTTTATTGCGATTAGGGTGAGCAAGACACAAACCTTGATTGCCATAAGGTACTGTGTCTGAACTGTTGTTGGCTCCCATGGTGCAACAGTCAGACCTGATTGAGCCAGTCCTGAAAGTCTCCAAGTGAGTTAATCTCGGCATTTTTATTTTACACTGAGGAATGAGAAGGATAATTATTAACCTGAGGTCTAACTCCAAAAGCTGTAGACTCACTAGAAGCTTACTAACTATCATCAAGCTTAAGAAAGTTGTGGTTTAAAGAATAAACTCAAAATGGATGAAAGACTTAAATGTAAGACATGAAACCATAAAAGTCCTAGAAGAAACCATAGGCACCAAAATCGCAGACCTCTCTTGTAGCAATATGTTTACCAATACATCTCCCAGGATAATGAAAACTAAGGAGAAAATAAACAAATGGGACTACATGAAAATAAAAGGCTTCTGCATGGTGTAAGAAACCAATATCAAAATAACAAGAGATCCCACTACATGGGAGAACATATTTGCCCATGATACATGTGATAAAGGGTTAATCTCCAAAATATATATAGAACCATTACAACTTAACAAAACAAAGACATACAATCCAATTTAAAAATGGGCAAAGGACCTAAATAGACACTTCTACAAAGTGGACATACAGAAAGCCAAGAGACACATGAAAAAATGTTCCAAGTCACTAATCATCCCAGAGAGGACATACAGAAAGCCAAGAGACATATGAAAACATGCTCAAAGTCACTAATCATCTGAGAGATGCAAATCAAAACGACGATCAGGTACCACCTCACATTTGTCAGAATGGCTATCATAACAAGTCAACCAACGACAAGTGTTACTGAGGTTGTGGAGAAAAGGGAGCCTAGGGCACTGCTGGTGGGAATGCAGACTGGTGCAGCCACTATGGAAAACAGTATGGAGTTTCCTCAATAAATTAAAAATGGTACTCCCATTTGACCCAGTCATCCCACTTCTAGGAATATATCCTCAGAAACCTGAAACACTCATCTGAAAGGATATATGTATCCCTATGTTCATAGAAGCACAATTTACAATAGCTAAGACTTGGAAACAACCTAAGTGCCCATCAGCAGATGAGTGGATAAAAAAACACACACACACAAAAAAACTATGGTACATTTACACAATGGAATACTATGCAGTGATAAAAAAAAGAACTCTTACCATTTGTAATGGTGTGGATGGACCTGGAGAGTATTATGCTGTGCAAAATAAGCTAGTCAGAGAAAAGATAAGTGTCATGTGATGTGGAATCTAATGAACCAAATACACTGATGATCAAAAATAGACCCAGGACCATAGAAGCATGAACAGACTGTTGAACCTCATAGGGAAGGCAGGGGAGGGTGAGTGGGAAGAGATCAACCAATGAATTTGTACGCATATATGCATAACCTGTGGATACAAACAGTAGAGTGGTGAGGGCTGTGAGGGGGGAAATGGAGTGGACTGGAAGAGGTTAATGGGGAAAAAGGAGGACCCATGTAATACTTTCAACAATAAAGATCAAAAAAAAAAAAATTGTGGTTTAGAGGGTTCTGTCCTCCATCTCCACTGGGGGCAGAGAAGGTGAAATAAGCCCAAGCTACCGCTGGAGGGATTGAAGTTACTAGGTGTAGTGGTTAATAATGCGGATTTTTTTCAATAGATGAAGTTACACATATGTTGATATATATGCGATTTGATATGTATGCTATTTTGTTGTATTGACAGCAAGCTTCAAAACTTCATATGTCAAATTTTCTGAAGGTGTTAACATCATAGATATTTTCACACTTAAAAATGTTGAATTTCGTGCCAAAAAAAGAGCATTTGCAGGAAATTTTAATTTGTTACTTTATTTTGAAGAAAACTGCTGCTGAATACTTCGGGAAACTTATGGTGAATATGTTCCATCTCAAAATACTTCTGTACGCTGGTTTAAACACTTTAAAAGTGATGATTTTGATGTGAAAGACAAAGAACGTCCAGGTCAACCAAAAAAGTTTGAAGACCAACAATTACAAGCATTATTGGATGAAACTCAAAAGGAACTTGCAGAAAGTTTAAATGTTGCTCAGCAAACAATTTCTGATCATTTACAAGCAATGGGAAAGATTTTAAAGGCAGAAAAATGGGTGCCACATCAACTGAACGAAAGACAAATGGAAAACCAAAAAGTCATTAGTAAAATGTTGCTTCAATGACACAAAAGAAAGTCTTTTTTGCATTGAATTGTGACTGGCCATGAAAAGTGGATTTATTTTGAGCATCCTAAATGCACAAAATCATGGGTTGATCCAGGTCAACCATCAACATCAACTACAAGGCCAAATTGCTTTGGAAAGAAGACAATGCTCTGCGTTTGGTGGGATCAGGAAGGTGTGGTGTATTATGAGCTTCTAAAACCAGTGAAACCATTAATACTGATCGCTACCGACAACAAAGAATTAATTTGAACATGCTTTGATCGTGAGATGATCAGAATGGGCCAGAAGACATGGCCAAGTGATTTTGCGTCATGATAACGCATCATCACACACTTCAAAACCAGTTAAAGACACGTTAAAAGATCTTGCCTGGGAAGTATTAATCCACCCGCTGTATTCAACTGACCTTGCTCCTTCAGATTACCACTTGTTCCAATCGATGGCACAGGCACTTTCTGAGCAGCACTTCAAAATGTACGAAAAAGTGAAAATTGGGTCTCTGAATGGTTTGCCTCAAAACAAGAAAAGTTCTATTGGGACGTATCCACAAATTACCCGAAAGATAGGGAAATGTGTAGCTAGCGATGGACATTATTTTGAATAAAGCACTTGTGATGTTTCTCTTGAAATTATCATGTTTTCTTTGATTACAAAATTTGAATTATTAACCGGGACACCTAGATGAGTGGAATCGTCTGAAGGTCAAAAGGAATCTCCTTTTTGAAGCCCTTTTGAAATCAGCAAGGATGGCCACGTTGCCTGAGACTGTGGTGAGAGTTAGAGAGAGGGTGGTGGAGTCACCTGTTGCTCTCATGGAGTGCCTTCTGGGTTTATGATTTTATATCTTCAATCTTGGCTGGTTAGAAGATTCATTTATACATTTAACCAGATTTTCTCAGGGTGTAAATTCCCCCCCAGAGGTAAATGAAACACTTTTAGGGATACAATCAGTCTGCGAGGCCACCAGGGTACCATTCTCTGCTTTGCAGCAGCAATTTACCAAATGGTACCCTGGTGACTTAGGGAGTGAGTGTGCATCTGTGAAAGGGCTTCCTTCACATCCAGGGATGCACTGTCAGAGCCCTCCCACCCCCCCGCAGTGCATGGACAGCCAAGGGTGGAGATGGGGGAGGGAGCCCCTCGCTGTCCTTCTGTTGCCATCATACTCTCATGCTGTGTCAGTGGAAGACAAGCCAAGGTAAATTAGTGAAGGGTAGAACTCAGCGCCTGAGCACATGCCATTTCCACTTGGTTAGAGTCACCTCACTGGGGACCATCCCGGGGAGAGGTTGCCCAGGATCCCAAATGTCAAGGGCTTTTTCTGGACCACAGTTCCAGAGAGATGGCCCATGCTTTTGCCCTGTCTTGTCTCTCTCACTTCATCAACATATAACTTAGTTTTCCTTCTTTTAGGATCTTAAATTCATCCATTCATTCGTTTATTCATTCAACAAACAATTAGCAACCACTTATTATATTCTGGATAAAGTGTTAGTTAATCACGCAGGCCCTTAGTTTTGATGCCTCTGAGTTTAAATTTCAGCTCCATTATTTACAGCCCTTCTGCCTCTGAGCCTCACTGTACCCATCTATGAAATAGAGGTTAAAAAAAAGGTACCTCCCTCATGTTGTTATAGTAAGGATTAAGTGAAACAATGTATGTAAAAGATTTAATAAAGCGCCGAGCACAGAATAGATATTAGATATTGTTCTTATTTACCATCTACTGCATGTACCAGGCACTAAAGCGCAAGAGATAAGTATAAATAAGGCCTGGTCTGACACTGAAGATACACATGGTCTGGAACAGTGATTCACAGAGTATGGTCCCAGACCACCGTCAGCAGAATCACCTGGGAACTTGTTAGATAGACAAATTCTCAGACTCCACCCAGACTTACTGAGCCAGAAACTTGGGGACCCAGCAATCTGTTTTAACAAGCCCTCCAGGGGACTCTGACCCTTGCTTGGTTTGAGAGCCTCTGCCTTAGAGCAATACTAGTATCTGGTATCGGCAGAGTGCTGAAAGCGTGCAGAATGCTGCTACATGCTTTTAATACAACAGCCCTGCAAAGAAGGAGTGGTTATGTTCCATTTTCAATGGCGAAATGGCAGGTTCTGTAGTAGAAATGGCTGGGTCACTTACAGGACTGCACTTGTGCTTGGGTATCCATCCCTAAGGGAAGGTGACCTTCAACCATTTAGAATAAATCTCAATTAGCCTAAACCAATTCTGGTACTCCCAGTCCATTTTGCGCTTGGTTTAGGATTGGGCTTGTGACTCAGTCTGGTCAACAGGCTTGAATGAAAATCTGTTGAGGAGTTTCTGGAGATTGTTTTTTCTCTTAAAAAAGAAAAAAGACAAAAGGACAAGATGGTCCTCTTCTTCTAGACATGATACCCAGAGCAGCAGCAGCCATCTTGTCACCATGAGGGAGGCAATGAGACTCAAGCTGACATTCAGAGAATGTAGATGAGGCAGATGGAAAGGCCCTTGTCAATACCATTGAGGGGCAAGATTAGCCAACCTCAAGACCATCCTATTAAAGGACTTCTTGTATTATGACAAATTTATCTTTGTGTTTAAGCCATTTTGAGTAAAGTTTTCTGTTTTTCTTGGAAATCCTATCTAATAAAAGAGTAATATGTAAATTAACTGGCACTCCACCACAACGATGGACCATAGGGGCCAGGGCAGGACACTGGCGACGTCACCCCAGCAATGTGAGCCCAGCATCTGTGCCCCGGCCGTGCATAGGAAGGGGAAGGGAGGGGCCTTGGGCCAGAGTCCGGGGTAAGGGATGCTGGCGTTGTTGCAGGCCGGGCTGAGCAACCCCACCCCCACACCCGTGCACAAATTTCATGCACCAGGCCTCTAGTAGAATATAACCTGATGGAGTCCCAAATAAAGAAAGACTGGGCAAGGGCAACAGAGCTAGCAATCTGAACTCATGTTCTAAGGTCCTAAGCCCTGCTCGTTCTATAATATAACTTGACTAGGGGCCCGGTGCATGAAATTCATGCACTGGGTGTGTGTGTGCCGGGGGTGGGGGAGTGGGAGTGTCCCTCAGCCCAGCCTGCCCCCTCTCAAATACTGGGAGCCCTCAGGCATTGACCCCCATCACCCTCCAATCGCAGGATCGGCACCTTGCCCAGGCCTGACGCCTCCACCAGAGGTGTCAGGCCTGGGCAGGGGACCCTCATTTCCCCCCGATTACTGGCTCTGACCCACGCCCAGGCCTGA
>NW_006289718.1:1524237-1535791 GCF_000327345.1 Myotis davidii
TGCCCTGTCCCCCAGTTCTTAGCTCCCCCCTGGGTTTCTGATCACTGTCAGTGGCAGGGGGCTTCTTCCTGCTTTCCCTTTCGCCTCCCTGCATTGTGCCTACATATGCAAATTAACCGCCATCTTTGTTGTCAGTTAACTGCCATCTGAGTTGGCAGTTAATTTGCATATAGCCCTGATTAGCCAATGAAAAGGGTAGCGTCGTACACCAATTACCATTTTTCTCTTTTATTAGTATAGATGGTGGCTGGATTCTGATGGATGGTGGTTCTAATGGCTGGTTCTGATGGATGGGGGCAAATTGATGCAGTAATTCACATGCACACCTAATATTGCATCCCACCTCACTCTCCCCCCACCCCCACCCACCAGCTAGCTTCTTGAACTGAAACTCACATCTTTATACCAATACCTAGCAAAAATGCCTGGCCCACAATAAATGGTAACTAGTATTACTTTTACTTTTATAATGCCTTAACCACATAATTGCATGAATACCTGAATGAGTGACATCAATAGTCACTTATTCATTTATTTGGGTGATATATGAATTTAAAGTAGTTCTGCTCTATCAAAGTCAGCTTAATGGTAGTCTTCTATGTCTTTACCCAGACAAGCCCTTACTAGAAAAAATCAGAGTTCAGTGGGGAATCGACGAGAGAGGAAGGAAGATAACATATAAGAGCAGAAAGGGACTTTGTGGTTACTGAGCCCAATATTTTATATTTTTAATTTTTTGTGGATTTTTATGAGTTTGTTTGACCCAAAATGATGAGATATACTGGGAAGCAAGATCTCAAATGCTCTGGAGAATGGCAGTTTTGCAGTTCCTTTCATGCATTTAGAATCAAAGGAGGAAAATGAAATCCATTGGTAGTAGATTAACAGGGTGGGAGAAAGCAAAGTGGGGGACATCTCTAGGACTGAAGTAAAAGCAAAATGGAGAAACACATACTTCTTTCTATTGCTGGGTACAAAATAGTCAATAAGAGTAGGAAGTAGCAGTATGGTGGGAAATTAGGGAGGGAGGGATGACACCACTCCCCCAGTCTACTGCTCTTCTCCCACCTCTCCTTTACCTCTTACTCTACTTTCTTTCTGATCGTGTGTTTTTCTTAGCCTTCCTTTCTCACATAGAATCAGCAAATGCTAGATTTGGAAGGGATCCTCCTTGTTTGACTGATGAGGAAGCTGATATCTGGGGAGGGAAAGTGATTTGTTAGGAACCCTGAACAGCTCTAGCAGGTGCATTGGGAGGTGAAGGGCAGGTCTAGTGTCAGCCCCAAATTGGGAAGGTGTGAGGGGGTATCAGGTTTCAGCTCTGCCACCATGAGTTAGAAGATCTTTGTCATATTATTTACCTTCTCTCTGGGTTTCAGTTTCCTCAACCATAACATAGGAATAATAGTGGCTGCCTCATTTCATTGTTGTGTGAGAAATATGTGTAATGTTCAAGAAATATGTTTACAGCACTTGAAGGGTGAGTGCTCAGTGGCTGTAAGTTGAAATATATATATATATATATATATATATTTGTTGTTGTTCTTGTTGTTGTTGTTAATCCTCAGCTGAAGATATTTTTTTCCATTGACTTTTAGAGAGAGTGGAAAAGAGGGACAAAGGGGTGGGGGGAGACAGAGAGAGAGAGAGAGAAACATTGATATGAGAGAGACACACAGATTGGTTGCCTCCCACATGCACCCCAACCTGATCCAACTGGGCTGGAGATCAACCTGCAACCCAGGAATGTGTCCTTGATCTGGAATTGAACCTGAGACCCTTTGGTGCACGGGCCGGCATTCTAACCAATGAGTCACACCGGCCAGTGCTATAAAAATATCTAATATGTGAATGGGATGATGATCAAGAAGAAAGACCTGGAATTTAGATCCAGGTATCATTCTTGTTTATTTCCACTAACCCATCTGTTTGGTTTTTTTTCCTTTTTCTTTTCCCTAGCCTGAGATTAAAGCTTCCTTTTCATTTTGCATTTTATTGTTGTTGCCATTAGAGAGAAAATATGTCATAGAAAGAATATGGGCACTGGAATTAGACAGACCTAGGTTGAGAGCCTATATTCACTAAACATTAACTATGGCACTTTTGGTCAAAGCCCATACTAATCTAGGCTAAGTTTCTTGGTAATGCGGGGATTCCATCACCCAGTTCCTAGCGCTGTCATAATATAAGTAACACTCCTGGCATAGTTCAAGACATGTTGATTTTTCCCCAGGGCCACAGCCCCGTAAGTGTCCAGGCAAAGCTCCCAAGTCTTAACTGTACCTCCTCTGGGGCACCCCAAGACTGAGTAGTGGCACTATTTACCCAAATTAACTTTGGCCAACTCCAAATTAACTCGATTGCAACCTGATCATTTGGTTAAGCAGAGATGATTGCTCACCTTCTAGAATCTTGCAGTTAAAGTGTAGCTGACAATGAAAGTAAAATATTGACTGCATTTGGGGCCACTCATTGGGATCCTGCTGTATCCTGTGTTATCGGCTATGCCTGTCCTCAAAGACCCTTTTGCTGGAACTAAAACAAATAGTCTTTTAAAGTGACCTTTCCATCAGCCCAACGAGGATAGCTGCCTATAAAGTCTGGGGCTGCTGAACTTGGGCCGTGAAGCAGCTTGGGGCAGGGGGGAGTTGGAAGTCCCGGGTCCTTTTTTCACTTGGCCACCAACTCTGTGAGTGACCTTGGCCAAGTGCCCCTTAACCTTTCTAGTTTCCTCTGAGTCTCCAGTGTTATTTCTCTGTTTAACGAGCTTCCTTAGCACCAGAACATTCCACCCCTAACATCTTCCATATTGAACATCTGCTTTTATCCATCTCTTGTAGCACAGTTCCCTCCAACCCTGTCTTTTGCAGTGCCAAGTATTCTTTAGGCAATTAAATGGAATTGCAGAGGGGCCTTGGAAGTCATCTAATTCATCAGATGAGAAACTGAAGCCCAGAGATGCTTAGCAACTTCTCCAAAGTCACATAGCTTTTTGGAAGCACTTCGGGGGCTCCTGCCTTCAGCCTCCTGCAGTGAAATGGTGGTTGTGCATGATGATGCATCCTCTTTGGTCATGTCATCTGGGAATAAATGTGAAGGGTCACAGCTGTGTAGACCCAAGGCTTTATTTTCTCTATTATAACAACGTGTCCCTGGGAAGAAAATATTTGTGGATCTAACTTTTGGATGTGAAGTAAGTGTCAAACCGAATTGTTATTGACTCTATAGTGCTTCCTACTCTGATAAATGTATCCAATATGTTCCCAGTGACTCATCTGCAGGGCGGATGTAACTTTTTTTTCCTTCTTCTTCTATACTGACATTTTTGTTGCTCTACATAGCACTCTTGCCCCAAATCAATAATTAGCCATGACATTACAGAATTTCATCCAAAATTAATAATTTGATTGGTTATTCAAAGTCTCAAGCATTCTGACAGCCAGCAACCAATTGAGAGGAGGAAATAATGTGTAAACCATAGTTTAGTTTATTTTTCCAACAAAAGAGCTCACCTAGACAACATATTGGGAAATTATGGGAGGATGTCTTGCTTGATCACTATAACTAGCAGATCCTTGAGAAGGATTTTCTAAAACATAGGTTGGTTCTTGAAATATTATCTTTCTTAAACACACACAGAGAGAGAGAGAGAGAGAGAGAGAGAGAGAGAGAGAGAGAGAGAAAGAGGTGTGTGGTGTAATATGTTTTTACAGTGTCATAAAGAGGTTTAGAAAGATCCTACATGGAAAAGTGAAATAAATTAGTGATGGAATAAATAACATGAGAGTTCTAAGACTAAAATAATCAGAGAGCCTCAGGTGGCAAAGCTCTGCTGGGAAAAAGTATGGTTTACAAAGGACTAAGGCTGCTGGTTTTAATTGGTCCCAGGTATCCCTTTTCCAAAATTATATGGCAGAAAACAACCCCCTTAGAAATGATCTTTTTAAGGACAGTTATAAGGTGCTTTATAACTTCTGTGCCTTTACAGAAGTTTGAATGCTACAAGACACCAAAAAAGGAGACAGAGTGGTGGGGGAGGGTCTTTCTCCATGTACAGACATAAAGTAATATGAACATAAATGAAAAGCAAGATAAATGTGTTCATCATCTATGCAAGTGTCTTATGCCTTGAGATGGTAGAGTCTAACTTCTCCTAATGATAACACAGCAGGGTTCTACACCCCTAGGTACGGGTTCTCCAGAATTGTAGTCATTTAGCAATTAGCACCCACACCAGTGTTTTCACTTTAACCACAGGTAAGTAACAAACAGAATCACTAGCGATTCATTAGAATTCAATGCTAAGAAAATCTCTGATGACACCTTTTCACGAGTCTGACCGGAGGCTGCTCACTAGAGGGAATTGAAATTGCATCTGACATAGTAATGCTTTCACTGTAAAAAGTCTTAAAAGACAGGAAGTTCCCCAAATGCATAGGAAAGGGACCTCCCTAAAGCAGTGGTCACATTTTTTTTTTTTCATTTGTTTAAGAAATAGCATTGGGTTTAACACCAGTGGTTCTCAGACTTGGCTGCTCGTTAGCATCACCTGGGGAGCTATTACCACTCCCAGCCTGGGCTGCACCCCAAACCAATTAAACCAGAATCTCTGGGGATGGGATCCAAGCATTAGTAATTTTTAAAACTCCCCAGGTGATGGCAATGTACAGCCAAGCTTGAAAACCTCTGGTCTACAGTTAAGCCATCTCTGATAATTGAATTATTGGCCTCAGATGTTCACTCTCCTGTAGTCATTCTATACATTCACAGCCTTGCTCTGTCTCTTGATGGGCAAAGGGTGCTTCTCCACCCCTGGACTTTAGATTTTGCCATGTGACTTGTTCTGGCCAATGGGATAGTAGCCAAGGCTTAGCAATGCTTGGTTGTTAGTCTCACTCTCTTATGCACCTGCCTTTGCCATGAGCTGAGCAGGCCCCATTCAACCACTGTCCCAAGAATGAGAGAGTCATAGAGCAGACTTAAACCCCACCAGGCACCTGGAGCCAAGCCCAGCTGAACTCTAGCTTCCCCAGAACATAAGGATGAGAATGAGCTTGTTGCTGAGTTTGGGGAGGGTTTATTATTTAGTGTTGTTGTATAATAGGTAACTGACATACCTACCATGGAAAAAAATCATTTAGTGAGATGCCCAACCACATTTCGGGGCCAATTATATTTCTCCTGGCATGAGAGGAGGGACAACTCAGACCTATTTCTAAAGGAAAGTTTGACCCATAATGTCTAGTCTGATGTCGCTTTTTGGAACAGTGCTCCCGTCTTTGTCACCCTTCTGATCTGTTAAGCAGAAAATATTTCCTGCTGATTTCTTACTCAGTGTCACACAGAGCCTCTATCTAAACATCCCTCTTCACCAGGGCAGAGCTGGCAATCTGAATCATCAGTGCCCCAGGCTGGTTTGACAGCTTTTTTCCCCTCTTTTTCTTTTGATTTTTAAATTTAAGCTCTATCCAAGTTTTTGTGCAAGAACAGAGAAAAAGATCATCTCTATGTAATTATCACCAAAATAATGAGACGGGCATAGGCTTAGTTATGGTTCCTCACTTGGTGCTGGAAAATCTGGTTGTGCCTGAGTCACACAGTGGAGGGATCTTATCTCTCATGAGAAGAGCCCTCTTTTTTAGGATTCAGAGTTACTCATATATATGTCTCTACAAATCAGGGGGTCTTGAATTTGGGACAGTGGCTCTCAAACTTGAGCAGGCATCAGAATCACAATGATGGCTTGTTCCCGCCCAGATTGCTGGGCCCCACCCCCAGAGTTCCTGATTCAGTAAGTCTGGTGTGAAACCAGAGACTTTGTACTTCTAACAAGTTCCGGTTGATGCTGAGGCTGCTGTTCTGGGGACCACACTTTGAGAACCACAGATCCAGGGTAGAAATATAGATGTATGAGATATATTCTAGCTGGGGCAAGGCCTGGCACTGTGAAGATTCTGATGTATTCCTTAATGGAAAACTGTGTGCAACACTAAGACTTGGTCCACCTGGAGAATACAAATGTAGTCAGTGACTTCAACTCTCTGCAAAAGGTTCATCTATACCCATAACCACATACCAAATGAGTACGTATCTTTAGCCCTGACTCCAGGAAAAACAACTCACAAAATGTCCCCTCCTCAAGGACACCTTCCTTGATTTCTCCATCGGGGAATATTGACTCCGTCTGAAGTCCTAGTACTTTACCTGAACCTGTCCTGTGGCATTCAATACTTCATATCTTAAGTATTGAAGTGCTGATGGACGTGTCTTCGCTCCTCACTGAGCTCTACCCAGTTCTTCTTAGAATCCCTTACATCATCTTTGCATAGCAAGTGCAAAGCAAGTATTTACAGAATCTAAAATTTATGAATGAATATCCACATGAGGGTGGTTCAGAAGATCAAAAGCTTAAAACTGGAAATGAACAGCCTGCAGTCCAATACAATGACCAGTAGCCCCCGTGGCTGTTTACTCTATGGCACTTTGGTTTGAGCCTCTTCGCTGAACGCCACTTAGTCTGGGTGTGCGCATCTGACCTTCTCTTTGAGACTCAGTAGTTTTGTCTCTATTTTCCTTAATACCCAGCTCAATGTCCTGCAAATAGCAGGAGTATAAGGAAGACTTTGTAACATGACAAGACAGATTTCACTCTTGACCAGATGGTGCCCCCAGCCCAACCCTAGCATTTACACTAATTAAATCATCATAATACGTACTACCTGCCAGACGTGTTTCATGCCAGCACTGTGTAATATATAGATGTAATGTAAAGTGAATAGTAATTTTATGGTTTCTACTAGCCAGATTTTAAAAGGTTAAAAGAGATGAAATTAATTTTAATCATACATTTCATTTTAACCCAAACTAGTGTCTTTTCAATATGCAACCAACATAAATTTACTGATGAGACACTTTACATTTTGTGTGCTGCATTGAAATCGAATGTGGATTTTAGCATCTACTACATATTTCTATTTGGATTAGCCGTATTTCAAGTACTCCATAGGCACATGTAGTTAGTGGCCACTGTATTGGACAGTGCAGTTTTATACAGCATTTTATTAAACCCTGTAAGAGGCAAAACAATAATAGCAATATTTTGAGTGGCAAGCATTTTAGAAGGATCATCTCATCTAATCCTGATAACAACCCTCATCTCTGGATGAGGAAATATAGACACAGAAATGGTTAGTGACTTACCCTCAATCATACTGCTAGTATGTAATGTAAAGTGAATAGTAATTTTATGGTTTCTACTAAATTTTATGGTTTCTACTGAATTTTATGGTTTCAATTCAAGTTGGGACTTGAATTCAGGTAATTTAAAGCTACCACCTACTACCACCTAGTGCCACAGATTAATTGGGTGGTCTTGACCAAGTCACTTCTCTGTATTTTAGTTTCCTCATCCACAAAGTAGAAAGAGGCGTGGAGTGGATTATCCAGAGTGGGTGCTGCACACTTTAATTTTCCTCTTTATTTCCTAGTTTCTGGCAAGCCTGGCTTTCCTGTTCCCACCAATGAGAACCTCAGATTTACACCATTCCTTCTTTCATTTGCACCTAGGGCTCTGCTATGCTGGACTCTCCTGGTTGGGGCTGCCCTGACCACATACACACTGTGCAGGAGGATGGAGCACCTTCCATGTGGTACTGCGTTTTCATCTGAGCTTTTATATTTTCAGCATAGAGTCCAGCTTCCCAGTTTTTTTGAAGGAAAGGAAACTTGACTGGGTACTATCTTTTACTTTTCTGTCTTCTTTGTTCTTAGGCATGTTGTAGAGCACTTCCCTCTCCCAAGAAAATTCTACTATATATTTCCATAATTTTTCTTCTCTCCATCTCCAAGAAATGCAAAGAAAATAAGTGTAAACATTTTTTTTGCATATATAAATTTTAACAGCCCGTGCATGTCAACTAATCTTTTATCCCGAAAGGAAAGGTTTATTTCAAGTGATTGAAAGCTGAAATGCTTAGGTGTTCATTCTTGTTGTGTGATGGAATCACTGTGTGAATATGCTACCTTATGATTAGTTCATCAATTCCATTCCCCAAACTCACTAACTCTAATGAGTGCCTACTGTGTGCAAGGCCAGAACCCCTGTTCTCAAGGCATGCATCTTCCATCAGGGAGGGTAAGGCCGATGTCCAATCAACCATAGCATGGAGTGGAGTATACCAAATGCTTTAAGGGGGATGCAGAGTGTGAAGACAGTTCAGATATTTCCTTTGGTGCAAATCAGGGAAGGTTCCACAGACAAGGTGCCTTCTAGCATGGAACTTGAAGGAAAAGCAGAGAAGTCAGGAAGGGCGTTTCAGGGGGCAGGGGCAGAGGCACCTGTCCCCGTATCCTGTATCCTGGACTACAAGGAGGAGGAGCAGGGATCAGCATGTGGCCTGGTTTGATTGCAGGGATTATGTAAGGATGGAATGCAGTTTGGCAAACTCCTGGCATGAGTGTCACACTCCCCATCCTCCACCCATGGGAGACAGCACTAGTCAATCACACCCCACACCTTCCCAGCCAATCTCAGGAGTCCCTTCAGGAGATGAGGTTGATTTGCCATCCCTGGAGCAGGAGTGCAGCAGCAAGTAAGGTAGAGCCTTGAATACCACGTTGACTAGTTAGTAGTTAATTGGATAGGCAATGGGGAGCCGTTAAAGTCTTGTAAGCAGGGGAGTGACATGGTGGGAAATGAGAGCTGTAGTTCAGGGTAATTAACTTGGCAGAGCTCTCTGGGATGGATTAGAATGGTGGCAAGACGGAAGGCCAGTTATTTGGAAGGTTACTGACATGGTTTAGGCAGGCAATAATGTCTGGAACTGGCATGGTGGCCACAGAAAGGAGGGGCAGATGTTACAGAGATAGATGTTCAAGCACCTGACAAATATGTAAGGAGGTGAGGAGCTAGGGGCAGGAATGAGAGAAAAGAGTTAAAACTGACTCTGAGGTTCCCAGTAATTACCTTGGGGTAAGAAAAAAGTAGTGTTAGCATTAAGAGAGGAGCCTGGCACCTGTAAGGAGGTAGGGAGAGTCCTGGTGAATTTGGGGAGGGAGAGAGGAGTTGTAAAAAATGAATTCAGGCATATTTGTTCTAGAAAGCATAGTTTTGTTTTTTGTTTTTTTAAAAAAAAACCGTTGTCTGTCAGAGAACTCAGTAGTACAAAGTGAAAGAACCATTTCTAGGTAAACACTGTTGGTCTTTGTCAGTGTGCAGAGTCTAAGGAAGGCTCCTGTCTTTCCAAATATTTGGAAAATTGGAAAGCTTTAATTAGTAATCAGAGTAGGGGCAGGAGGGAAAGAAAGAAATATAAACCTAATCACTGTGCTTTTCAGGTTTCAAATGCTTCCACAATTCAGGTAATTTACACTTTAGTAACAATGATTGACAGTCTGGGAATGTATCTAACTCACTTTTATTTTTCCCTTGGGGAAAGCACTTGAGTTCCCAATTGTTTTAAATTGCAGAAGCAGTAATTGTTTGAGAGAGTTAGGAGAAATGGCTTTTTGGAGCTGAAATTTACTGCTGAAGGGACTATGGATTTTACCTTAATTGACTAGGGTCATGGGGCCATTTTCAGGAAGGTCTTTCCAGGGTGAGCAAATATCAGTTTAGGAACCAATTGAAGGCCCAGGGGAATAGACTTAACCAAAAATATGTTAACAAGTGGCTACTGGTACCTAAAAAGGAGATATTTTTAAGCCACTTGCATTCCAAATTATTGGTGAAATTTAATATGAGAAGTATTTTTTAATTATTCTAAAATAAATATGAGGCAGCGGATGTATTTTGAGACACCCACGGTCCCACAGGAACTTACTAAACTGTGCACTTTGATATATGTGATTACTTAGAAAAGTTAAGTGTGACAAGCTGGGTCAATTGTATGGAGAACATTAATAGACTAACCAATTGCAAATGGTGTGAAGGCTGCTCTGGGAAGTCTGTGCTCGAATGTATAGGGACATGCACACATCTGATTTGGGATGGAGGAGACAACCATGGCATTGTTCATAGGTGCTGACAGATAGGCTAATGCCAGGGATCCTTGCAGAGACTGGATTAAGGTACCAGGACTGTTCACATCTCATTTACATCACTCCCAAGAGTGGACCACAGGTTTTGCTGATTAACACACAGACCATGGCAAATAGCATTGTGTATTTGAAATCAGACCAACATCAGTAACAGTAACACAAACCACATGTGAAGTTGGCATGTGGAGGTCCTTCTTAAGCTATTATCCACCCAGGTTTTCCCTCCCTATTTTTAAAATGCATTTTTCCAAACCAGGAAGTTAGCAAATGCAAAATGTGCCCCAATTATCACCCCCTAAATTTACATATTTATGCCACCTTCAGTATATAATAATATTTTTATTGTCAAAATTTGTGAGCAAGCAAGCGAGCCTTCTGTAAGGAAGGTGGGGAGTATGTGTTTAAAAGGTACTGATTTCATCTGTGTCTCTGCAGGCAAAAGGAAATGGTGGATTGAGTATTGATGCAGAGAAATCAGGCTACTACCACCTGAATGTTTTTCACTCATCCAATTAGTATTGTTCCTTCATATTGGAGTTGGGGGAAGTCAAACAAGCACTGATGCAATTCTCCATTTTCCTTGAGTTTTATTAAACACACTGTGTTTCAGTAAAAGGTGGGTATATAGAGTGATGCCTGCAATGATGTGACTTACTAGGTGCCGTTAAATATCTGAATTTTATTACTGGGATGTTATTAATGCTTCTCCAGCATACATTTTATAGATGAAACTGTACCATTAATAGCAAAAGGAACAGCAGCCTCGCATGAACAGGATGCATCCCGCTGAGATAGTCATGGACCAAACAGGCCAAAGTTTTCTTCAGTAGAAATTGTCCTGCCAAGTGTTTCTGGACCCTTCGCGGAGGAAACAGCAAAGGAGCCCCAAGAGATCTTTTGCAGCCACACCAGAAGCTGGCCATCCACGAGATTCTAAACTCACAAAATCTGCTTTAGCCACGCCTGTATCAAACCCAGGTTGGAAACCCACTGGACTTCCCATCAGAAGTCGGAAGTGCCCGGTCCTCCCGTCCTTTGCATTCCTTGGGGTGTCAATTCCAGGTCTAATTCCTCTTAAGTTTCTCCTCAGTCCTGGGCTGGGCTGCAGGAAGCTACTGGAGGTTCCCCAACGTGGATAATCAGATCTGTCTCTTCCCGGGCTGATGCGGGTGGGGACGAGCTCAGTGCCCCAGAGTCTCAGAAGTAGGCACAGAATCATCTCGCCGGTCTTAATTTCTGTCCCTGGACTGGGGAGAGTGGAGGACAGGGGCACGAGAGGCTCTCCTCGCCTCCTCCCCTTTCCCCCACCTCCCAAAATTGGCAGCCAGTCCGTGGCTCCCGGTCTGGGGTCTGGAGGGTGGGGAATGTGGGTGTGGGGGCCGGCTGGAGAAGCTCTCGCTAGCGCTGCCTGTGGCCAGACCCGCCTCCCGTCCCCTCTCGGGCGCACACACACGTCCACCCAGACACACTCCGCGCTCCCTCGCGCTCTTCCTCGCCCGCCCGCCGCTGCTAGCTC
>NW_006289718.1:1536060-1556251 GCF_000327345.1 Myotis davidii
AAACTTTTGCAACCCGTTCTTGGTTTGCGAGAGGAGAGGGGGGCGGGGAAGGCGGCAGGAGGCTTGACAGCCGGCGGGCTCACCCCCTGGCTTTGATTTTTCTGCAAACAGAGGAGGAAAGCCGCGCTGCCGAAATTAAATACGCTCCCCCAAAATACGGTGAACCGGAGAGTGGGGGCCCGGGAAAGAAACTTTTAAAGCGGCAGTGTCCTTTTAAGAAGGAAAAAGAAAATCTGTTTATGGCTACCTTCCTCCCCTTTTACCTTTTCTCCTCTTGACAGTTTGGGCCCAGGCTGCCGGAGGCGGGCTGGGTTTTTGATCCCCTTAGAGCTGAGGGAGGGCGGGTGGAGTGAGCGACCAGGGAAGCCCCAGGGGTGGAGAGGGGGCGCCCCGGATCTGGGGGCGACGTGAGCACCTTCTCTGGAGCAGGGCGGTGGGCTAGAGATTTGGACTAAGGGCTGGAGGGAGCAGGTTGCGGGCGCGAGAGGTGCTCGCCAAGTTGTCTGGCGGGCGCGGCGAAGGGAGATGCGCAAGTTTGCAGACTGGGGGTTCGAAGCCCGGCGCCAGGGCTGGCGGGGGGCGTGTGCGCGCCAGCGCGCGGAGGGCGGCGGTCCTGTGGGGAGCTCCACGCGCGTTCGGAGTGAGCGCCTGCAAAAGCAAACAAGCAGTAAAAGAAAGCTCGAAAGGCACCCAAACTTATTTCTGCCCTGGGAATCCTTCTCTCCGTGAGGTTCTAAGCGTTTCTGCAAGAAGCCGGGAATGGTCCATGCAAGTTGAATGTTGGTTGGATAGTGCGAGCGATGTTCCCCCCTCCCTTCCACTCCCCTCCCCGGGCGATTTTTACACTTCATTTGGAGGGTGTGTGTGTGTGTGGGGGGGGGCCTCCATTGGCCCCTCCTTGCTTTTTCCTACTTACTGTGGAGTGCTCGGGAAAGCTCCCTCTGTCCCTCTTAAAGGTGTCGGGACATGATGTGGGGTTTTTCTTGGGGTTGGAAGAATTATTTATTTGAATGCGCCTGGAGTTTGCAAAGAAACGGAGGAAGCTATTGCTTTAATTACTGTTGTAAATAATGTATAAATCACGCCTGTCACTCCGAAGGAAGCAGGCTCGCGCGGACAGGATCTCCAGTCCCGGCCTGAGCGCGGCCCTGCGCGCCCCCTCCTCTTGCCACTCGGCTTCCAGCGGCCTTTGGGGAGGGCTGGGAAGAGGCGAGTGGGGACCCTGGGAGCCGCTCCCTTACTCTCGGTGTTAGAGTTGGAGGTAGGAATATGGCTGATCATGTGCTGGCTGTTTTACACACACCCCCTGTCCGGGCGCTTTTCCATTCACGGAATTCGAGTACAGTAAAAGCCATCAGGATGACACACGCGAAAAACATTTAATTAAAGGCGATTTCCGAAGGGTGAACGCAGCGAACCGCCTTGGAGCGGGAGGGTGGGCGCAAACCGGGGTTGGAGCGGGAGGGGTGGGCTCAGCGAGGGCCGCGAGTGAAGGGAGAGGGGTCAAGGCTGGGGGCCCGGACCTCAGGCCACCTCGGTGAGTTTGTGTGTGGCAAGCTTTTGGCTGCAAAGAGTATATTTAGACCCTGGGACGGTGGATTTGGAATGCGAGCGGGTTATGTAACAGGGTTAATCAGAAACACTGGAGAAAATCCCCTTCATGTGTTTCTGAGGCTGCTTTATTTTTTTTGGAAGGGGAGATATATTATTTAGGGGGGCCACACTAATTTCTGGTTTGAGCTGCCACTCCCCTCAGTCTTAACCCCCCTCCCCCCTACCTCCCCCCAAGTTTGTTATTAGCATCTTCAGGTGTCATTCTTTCCAGAAGGTGTTCTTGCAAGAGATCAGGGTGGCAGGCTGCAGAACCAACTAGCAAATCCGTAACTTGCTGTTCTTGCAAATTATATAACGCTGGGGCAGTCAGTACCACCAGCCCCCTAGGCTCAGCAAAAAGGGGGGGGAGACAAGGAAGAGGCGCAGCTGACCTGCTGACCTGCTGACCTTTGCCCCTACTCCTCTGTGAAGCAACCCCTTGTCCATTCCTCAGGAGATTTCATGAAGGGAGGGAGAGGGGTAAGGCCCAAACACTCAACTCACATCCTGCACGCAGGCACTAGGTTATATAACAGTCTGAATGGAAAAAGGAAGGTCAGAGATGGAGGCATCCTTTAGCTAACACAGCAGTAGTAATAGCTTCCAAAAATGATGTGCATTTGCAGACTAACCTCAGACATAGCGCCTGCTTCTCAGGGGTACCAATCTTTGTGTGTGAGCTAGGGCGAAAAGAGTGAATGTGTAAGTGTGCCTGGTAGTTGAGAGTGGTTTAAAAACGGGAAATGTTTGGGTTTTCAGATGATGTAATGGAATTGGCAGAATATGCAAGTCGGCTCCCAGAGTGTAAGCAGCAAGAAAATTGGAGCTGGCATCCAGTATTAATGTCGCATAAATTACAATATCGGAAAGAAATTAACCTACAGACTAGGTGATTATGCCTTTATAATACTTAAAACATAAAGGCACACAGCTCAGAGGCAAAGCAAACATTGCCACCTTATAATTAGCATTTTCAGCTTTAAGGATGGTTGAGTGGAGTTCTTGGCATTGGGTGAAGTGGGAAGCTTTCCGGCTTGGGGGACGCCTTCCTGAGAGGTTGCAGGGTTAGCATCCTCCAACCAGTGTTTGAAGGCCACAGAGATTGTGGTCTGGAGTCTCATGACATTGAGGTGACCTCATGAGACATTACCTAGGTAGACTTAAAGCTGTTGCTAAATTGCGAACTCCTGGGAATCCATGTGTGAATTGGCTGTGTATGGTTTGTGCCTGAGCTTCCAAAATTCTATGTGTGACTTTGTAATGTGAGGTTTCGACCTCTCTATTCCCTAAAAACTGGACAGGCAATGTTAGCAGTTTTCATGAAAACTGCCCCGTTTTCTAGGTGGTATACATGTTGGCTGGTGTCATGGACTCCCATCTTGACAAAATGAAAGGGAAAAAAAGAACGGCAAGAAGCAACATGGGAAGTAAGAATGAAGCAGAAAAAACCACAGCGAATCTTTGATTTAACAAGGCTTTCCAGTGACTTCAGGGAGCCATGAGCATTGTGACATAACTGTTGTTAAAAACCCTTTTCCAGAATCTCCTTATTATATGCATGCCAGAAGCTTACATATTTTACTTCACTGGAGTTATCCTCACAGTGGGTGGGTGCCACACGGTTGGGTTGGAAGCTAGTGCTGAAGGTTGGATGCTTTTAGGGCAGGCCAACCTAAGGGAAAAATCGAAACCAAAAGATGGGATTAACACTGAAAAGCTCAGTTGGTTTGAGATCGAATCCCCTGGAAGCTCAGTTTAAATTGATTTAAAATCAGTTAACAAGGCCTCTAGCCCTGAGGAATTCTAGAACCACACAAGTCTTTGACTTTGAAAGTGTTTTGCCTCCACTCACCCCTTCAGTCTCAGCTGATTCACTTTCTGGTGGGTGCTCTTGCCTAGCAATTTAGACCCCTCTCTAGAGATTGATTCTTAGGTCAACTTTTCTTACATGGACCCAGCTCTCCACAGTGAACAAATGAGGCCCCATAATTTAAAAGAGATGCTGGCTGGGATAAAATCCTTTGCCAGAGGGTTAGAATAATTATTTTTTAAACCAAGGGACTTTAATTTTCCAGTAAATTGCTCATAAAAACAGTTATAATTACACCCTCTAAAAATGTAATAGGGTAACTTTAGAAAATGCATTTGATGATATTTATGATAGCCTTTTTTGTTGCTTCCCCTTATTTCTTAAAAAAAAAAATAATTGAATTATTAATCCAGAAGTCAAATCCTCAGCGCCTACAAACATTTATAGCAGACTCTTTTTATATTAGTCACCTGCTGGAATTTCCCAAAGCCTCCTGGCATTATGAGGAGCCCTTGGCTTTAGGAAATGTCTCTATTTCTGGTACTGAAATATGGAGCCTGTGTGGGAACCCCTAACTATGAGACCCCTAAGCTCGAGTTTTCCAGGCAGCAGAGGTGCCGGTTCCCTACTAGACTCCTAAATGCGATGCAGGGAGGTCCCAGAATGTTCACAGCGATAGTTGTGCCTCTGGTTGAAAATGTTCTGAGGAGTTTTGGTGACAAGAGAATCCCTTTGGGAAGCAAGCCTACCAGAGCTGACCTCTGGAACACTCCGAGACAAGCCCCTGGGACTCTTTGCGCCACACACCTGTCTTAACACTTCTGAGTTAAGATGCGCGCTTTTCTTCCATTTTGGGGAGACAGTTCTCCCATTTTTGCCTTTGGGAAGGTGTGGTGTGATGTCGGGAGGACAGACCGAGTTGGGTGTCACAGGAAATTCTTTGGTATGTTCTCTACAGCATCTGCACTTTACCTGAGTGTACTCTTTCTGTCCTCTCCATCCTTCGAGTCTACTTGACGAGCTGTGCTTCTTAGCTTAAATATGTACTTCGGTGTCTGTAGAAGCAAAATGCGTAACTACATTTCAGGTGTCTGGGGAGAGTCGTAATGTGACTGCCCGAAATGCCAAAACTTTTTTATAGAAAATGCAGCTCTCCTCATATGACGTTTCCTGCAGCTCACCCTCTTTACCCTCTTTGTCTTCTATGAGCCAACGTGAAGGGACTGTGAGGTAGACATCACGCACTGCCTCAAGGAGATTCCTGACCCGTTCACTCCAGATCAGTGATGAGTTTTCCAGAGCAAGAGGGGGCTGCTGTGAAGGCCTTGCGTCTAGGCCCCTACCTAGAATCTGGAATGCCCCTGTGAATATGAAGACTGTCTTCCTTGCTGGGAATCTAGGGTCTCTCTCTCTCTCTCTCTCTCTCTCTCTCTCTCTCTCTCTCTCTTTCACAGTTATCATTTTTTTAAAAAATTTTCTTTTACATGATGGGAAGTGTTAGTTTGGAAATGAGCTGTTAAATTTTTCACCCATCTTATTAAGCTTTATGCTAAGAAAAATAAAATTGAGTCATTTTGAATTATGCCTCAAAAAAAGTCCTCAGATAATCAGTGTTCGAGTATTGATCAATATTCAGTAAACCATGATTTTTCTAGATATTACTGATAATTTTTTTTTTTTTACAAACAGATTAACCAGAAATGTTTTGGTCTTTTTCTTATTGAATATAGTTTTAAATATGCAGATTCCATTTTCTACCCTAAAAAGAACATTGAGGATGTTACCAAATCTTTCTCTGAGGTTTGAGGATCTTATGGTGCCACAGGGCCACTGTTCGGAAGATGAATTCTCATTGTACATTGTAGAAACTGTAAGTAGGGATGGATCTGAGCTTGGACTAGGTCTGTCCTGACTCCATATTGAAAATTGTGTTTTTTTAAATCTTTGATAGCAGTATGTTTTGTTATTTGTCTCTCTTATTCTCCAGGTTGCAAGAAGCAAAATAGAAATTCAGTTCAATTATTTGGTTCTGATTAATTGAGGTTTTTATTTTATGGGAAAATATCAACCCAAGTCTGGAGCCATGATTTTTTCTCTAGAGTTGTAGAGGATATAAAATCATCCTCAGATATTCAAGGAGGCCGTTGTAGTCACACATAAGTGATGCACTGTAACATAGTAGCATTTTGTAGCTACTCCCCTGTATGATCGTAGATAGAAATGCCAACTGATGTTGCCTTGTGCTCAGATATGTTCAAGGTGTGTCTTTGGAAAAGGGTTCATAAATCTGGAAGGATAGGAAACTCCAGGGTTAGAAGGAAGACTTTCAAGAATATCAATAAAGAGCACTGAGATTCCCCCCAAAGGAACTCTTTTTCTGAGCCGAGGCCTTTGCTACCTGCAGGAGCATCCCTGGGACCACACCAGCAGAGGCGGGCTTTCCCAGGGCCGTCCCACTTGAACTTCATGAGGAAGTTCCTAGGTCCAGGCCATAATAGATGAAACTCTTTGGGAGTACAAGGAAGGGTGCCACTTAGTCTGGGACCCAACCTAACGGTAGTCTGCAGTTACCTTTTGATACCTTTAGATGTCACAGTGTTGGGAATTCAGCTTGGGGGAGACTTGCCGTGCTTTTGTGACATCCCAATTTCTTATTTATTTTTTGCTTTTGTAGTAAAAGCACCCAGGAGATTTTCTAAAGACATCCTGAGAAGCAGGGGGCGCGGCATGATGAGGAATCCCGGTGCCAGAGCCATGGGTTAGGCAGGCTCACTTGGTGCTCCGGTTTTTGCACGCTCATGTTAACAGGAATTATAGGTAACAATTCCCTTGAGCTGATGGAAGAGTTTTTCCACCCCCAACAGATGTTAATGGCCTTAACTGATGCGTCATTATTGCAAACTGTCTTATCACATTATGCGCCGTGGCACATGGACAACGCGGGGCGCTGTGGTTTCCTGGTGATTATCTTGTCCACAGAGCCGAGGCCCTGGCGGCCAGCTGGGGAGCCCTTTACAGAGAGTGCAGGTGTCCCACATCCTGGAAAGGGCTGAGGGACTCCAGGCCGTCCTGGGTAGTGGCTGTCCCGGGGTGGTGTTCTCTGAAGCTCAGTCAGCCTTACGTCCTCTCTAATAGTGGGGTTGGGCATTTGAGGTTTGATGATGAACTATCTGAAAGGTTTTTTTGAAATCAGGAAGTTCCTAGGTCCAGACCATAATAGATGAAACTCTTTGGGGTACAAGGAAGGGTGCCACTTAGTCTGGGACCCTCAAGCCTGTGAAAGAGGTAACACATTGTTAAAAATACCTGGCTTACTGTGGAGGAGAATTTGGCTGAATACTGATGAAGTTTATGAAATATAAATGCAGCGAAGTTGCTGTACGTTAAGTGGTAGGCGTGTGTGAAAGGAGTAAGAAGAAATAAAATTGTGTATAAACGACACTCCAAAACTTGATGGAATTGTATACGTGATAAGAATGGTGACATTTGGGTCTGTGGTTAATGGGGGAAAATAAGCTGGCTTAAAATCTATATGTCAAACTAGATGTGGGAATAAAAACTACAGGATCGGAAATCACTTGACTTACTTTATAAGCAAAGAATGCCACCAAGGATAAATAAATAGGCAGGTTATGAAGAATAGAGGTGAAAACAGGAAAGGGGGTTGGGGGGAGAAATGAGGGACCAACACTTAAATTTATAATGAGGTATGGTAATCACTGTTTTAAATAATCCAGAACATTAATTGTGCTGCTAGGTAGAGAATTAGTTATAGCAAAACAAAAGGTATAAATATGAATTTTAGGTTGTGTTGGGAGAAATCCTTTTGATCCCCAAAGTATAACTGCATGTACTGAGAAGCAGAGCTGCACACGATGTAATTTTTTCTGTCTTATCCTGATTAATTGACAGCCACTGTATGCCTCTTTCCTGAAGGTGACTTTACAATCTCCAGACACAGACATTTCTCTCAGAAGTGGAGTGAAGGAAGGAGAACCACAAGCTAAAGTGTGTTTCGCTGGGTGAAGTATTTTGGGGAAAAGATAAGCATGGTGAAAGAAGGGAATGGAGCAGTGCATACAGAAATTCAGAATGCCTGTCTGGGGCTGGGGCTGGGGGAGGCTGTGAATGAAGGAAGGGGATCTTTAGAGGGAAAAGAGCCTTCCATGCAAAAAAGAAAATGAAATTAGAATTGACTCTGAAATGTCTAGGAATGTGCCTTTCTAATTTTAAATTATCTTTAACAAGGGCAATGGAAAGAGGGAAAGTTGGCACTTTGAGAAGTTGTGATGAACTTGTCGAGAATGCCAATTGACAGAGGCAGGTAAGGGAATACTTGGGAAAACAGAACCAGACGAGGGCTGAAGGGCACGGTGATCTGCTTCCTAGTGTGTGAAAGAAATCAGCATGTTTATCGACTCTTCCAAATAGTTTTAAAGAAACCTGAAGAAATGGACCCAGACAGAGAAAAGACAGTCAGATGTGAGTCTGCCCTCCAGAAGCAAAGAGGCTTCCATCATCCCATACGGTCGATGCCAGTCATGGGGAAGGAGCCACTGTATAGAAGTTAATGGATTTTCAACATACAGATCACAGAAGACACAAGATATATTTAGCAAGTGTAAATACTCTTCAGTAAACTGCCTTGCTTTTCGTTTTCACTGCACAGTAATAAACCCAGCACATGGTAAGAAGGCCACAGTAACCATATAGCATGTAGTCCTAGGAACATTTGTGTGATGGGGCCATGGTGTCTGGAAGGACAGGGCAACAGGGAGGGTGAACTGCCCATAACTCTCAATTGTCCAGGTAATGAAGCGTTGGGAAAGCAGAGGCAAATGAAATACTCTGATAATCAAAAATGATTCTTCTTTTGGTGACCGTGTTAGTTGACGGGTGATGACAAGTGAGAAATTGCCAGAGGTGTGTTACCATTTCTGGCACTCACGGACCACTTCTGATGAACACGGTTATGCAGAGAGTGGAGAGTTTCTACAGGCCAGGCTCTCTGCCCAGAAGATGTAAACCTTCACAGTGTAAAGGATGAGGGTTGACCATCAGGGAGGTTCTGCAACTTCCTTGAGTCCCCGCAGAGGATCAGGGAGGAAGCTGATGCTACTCTGAAAGGGCTCTTGAAATTTCTCATCTGGAGCTTGGGGGTGTAAGTTAGATTTGTAGTGCTTACTCTATCTATATGATAATAGATAATAGACAGAGATAGATACAGAAATACGGTGCTGCCACTTCTCATGTTTTATTAGAATAAAGCCTGTCAGAGCCAGAAGGGGTCTATGAATCATCTGGCCTAGCCCCTTGTCTAAACTGATACCCAGAGATCTAATAGTGTGAGCTCCCGTTCCTAGTATGCAGCGAGGCTGTGCCTGCAACACTAGTCTTCTGCTTCCTTACCTAATAATTAGTTCCCTCCACTTTTGTGCTGTGCCAGGATGCTCAGGTTCCAATAAGCTACAACATCAAGTTCCCGTCTCCCAGGAAAGGCCCCCGAGGATACTCAGAGGAACAGGAGTTAATCCAGCATTAGGCAGTGAATATCTATGAAAGTCAGCGCAAGGTGTTTTGGCTGTTCATCAATAGTGGAACATTGTCAGTAATTGTTAGTTTTTAAAATCCCGCTGGTCATTTTTACTTTTAATTAAAAATTAGCCAGGGAGCTTGTGGCTGTGTCAGTAAAGCCATTCTAAAGCATAAAAATAGTGCCTGCACGTCACCGTCTGGCTTAGTGGAGAGTAAAGGCCAGGATATGGAGCTGAGCATTTTGTACTCAGTGCTTGTGGGAGCTAGACGCAGCTGGGAGGGGGAGGGTGGAGGGCGGTGGGGGGGATGGATCTCAGCAGCAGTCCTCCTGCGAGACAGCCAGTTTAAGGTTGTGCCTTTTATGAGATGTCAAGAGCAAGTCTGCAAATGGAATACTATGTAGCCAGTGAAAATCATATTGTACTAGAAAAATATTTCTTAACTGGGGGAAATGTTTATGATCTATTGCTTAGTGAAAAGTCACAGCTTCCGTAGTGTTGTGCACAGAATGGTATCCTCTTTGTGAAAACTACAGTGTGTATGTGTATATGTGTGTGTGTGTGTATGTATGTGTATTTATATGTGTATATGTGTGCATGTGGACACATGTGCACATATACACATATTAACATATGGAACCACATACACCTAAATGATAAAGTTATAAAGTGGTCGTCTCTGGATGGTGGGATCATTTACAAGTTTCTTTTCCTTTGTGCTCTTCTGTATTTCATTGTTTCCTGCAGTATGCATGTATTATTTTTGTAACTAGAAAAAAATAAATTTTTATTTCAAAATAACATTGTTTGTGTGTTGTAAAACTGGGGATACCTCGAAGGAACTGATTCTGAAGTTATCATGTTGCATGGAATTTTTTGACGTTTCAGGGTGGACCAAGCTTACTGGCCTGAAGAGTATTACCTCTGATGATCACCCTCAGCCAGGGAGACAGGGTCATTCAGCTGGAATGTGAAAAGGAGTGCCCCTAAATTGGAATTTCTTGCCCCTCTAGGGCATTGTCTTCAGGTGTTTATACTGTGACGTACAATAAGGAAATATACTGTATTGTGAGCCATTGCGTGCATGCGCGCGCACACACACACACACACGAAATAGTTTTCACAGAAAATATTTAAGCTTTACTTGTGATACACTATAATTTTTGTTGTATTATTTAAAGACAAAATATAAGTCACAGCCACCAACCTTATTTTTTATGATCTGTTTTGGGGCTGATCCTGCAGTTTGAAAAACCCTGTCGTGGGCATGAGGTAGAAGCCACCTTTCTGCAGGGCATGGCCCTGTGGTGGGAGGGTGGGTGAGAGAGGGTTTCCACAATAACTGATGTTGAACCCTAGGTGTTCCACATTATGATTTCAGGGAGGGAGTGGGGCAGGGAAAACAATGTAAATACTTATTTGTAATCATACGTTATCTTTATGCCACTTTTAGCACAAGCTCATTAATATACTATTACATTTAGGCATGATTCTGCCTAGACTAGCTTAGAATGTAAATTCTGGGATCCCCTTTGCCTAGAGTTAAAGTCATTGTGTAAAAGCAAGAGATGGCATTCTTTCATTCAACAAATATTTGTTGAGCACCTTCTATGTGCCAGGCAGTGTGCTAGTCTCTGGGGATAAAGCAGCAAACAGGAGAGGTCAGAGCTCTGCCTTCCTGGATCTTACATTCTAGTGGTGTTGTTTCTCAATGTAGCCTACTGTCTGGGATGCTTCTGACGGTTATCCTCTAAGTGTATCTTGGCATGGCCTTTTTCACCCCTATTCCTTCTGTGTGACTTAATTCTGTCCTCCTTCCCTCCCCCACCCACTCTCTCTTGTTTGTTATGTCCCAATTTCCCTTTGCTTATTTCAATCCTACAATCATTTTAGCTCTCGATAGGATGCATCCTCTTCCTTCTGCAGTTCCCATGACCCTGTCTTTTACAGTAGTCAGTCTGTGGGCCTTGCTCATTCAATCGACATGTAACCTCCTCTTTTGCCAGGTTCCTTTGTGTTTTCTTATAGCATTCTTTCCTGGGTAGGAGTCTAGTCACCCCCAGGAGACCAGCACCAGGAAGTACTCTCTCACTCCTGCACAGTGCCTTGCAGAAAGTAGGTGCTCATTAGCTGTGCAGATAATCTCTCCCACATTGCTCTGCAAGGCTGTTTGCTTCCTCAGTAGATCCAGCTCTACACTTCCCAACTCTGCAAACACAGCTTCTACCTGCTTATTCTTCTAACGGGGCCTAGGGTTTGGACCTTGTTCATCCCCCTTCTGTTTGCCTTGGATCCATCATGCCTCCTCTCAATGGCAGGTTCAGGCCTGTTCCAGGCTTGAGCACTCAGACTGAAGCTGGATGTGTTGGGAGACAGCATGCATGGTTGTTACAAACCTGCCGTGAGTGAGACAGACCTAGGCCAGAGGCCCAGGTGTGCTGTGTGACCTTACGTAAGGTCATTAACCACTCAGTCTATTTCTTTCAACACCTGGAAATTGGGGATGATGGTAGTGCTGACTTTCCCAAGGTGGGTGAGAGAATCCCAGGATTCTGCATGTTGCCGCCCCTGGCAGGATGCCTAGCACACAACAAGTGTGGCTCCAGTGACGGTATTGATGATGGAGCATGTGATGGTGATGATGGAGTACTTGGTGGTGATGATGGAGCACATGGTGGTGCTGATGAAGCACGTGGTGGTGATGATGGAGCACACATGGTGGTGATGATGGAGCACATGGTGGTGATGATGGAGCACATGGTGGTTATGATGGCACACATGGTGGTGCTGATGAAGCACATGGTGGTGGCGATGGAACATATGCTCAGGTCTTCAGCTCTCTGCGCTTAGAGCATTCTTCCTTGGTTTCTACTGGTTGCTCTGTGAAATAGGCAGGAGTTCCAGCGCTTCAAAGTCCTAAATCCTTTCCTTTTACTGCCAGTTTCCTGTCCTAGACTGCATCCTGCTGTAGTCCCTCAACTCAGCTGCCACAGGATGGATCCTGCCAAGTGAGGGCAGACGCTTGAGTTCAACCCCATCAGCTACTTGTTGAGTTCCCTGAGGTTATACCCCATCCCTTGAGCTGAGATAGAGGAGGGCCCATGTCTGGCTGCCACCTTCCATCCTGCCCCCACTACTCCTGTGGTACCCACTGGCTGCCCCCTTTAGTCACTGTGGCTGGGGGAGCTCTCTCCACTGTGCTGCTATGTTCTCTCACACCTCATTTTGGAGCAGCCCATCATTCCTCGCCCTCCCTACCCTTGTACTCACTTTCTCCTTGCTGCCAAAAAAATCATGTTGAAGAAGTTTGTCTGCGAGGGTTCCATTCAACTTGTTCTACATTAATGCTCCACTATGGTGACCCACTGCTGAGCCTTTCACTTGTAATGTAATCTAATAATTTACATGCACTTTGCAAGTAATACTCTCAGAGTCTCACAACCTGCTTGAAATTGCTCTGCTGTTACAGAATTTGAGCTGATGAGAGAGCAGCATGAGAAAGAGTAGTTATTGGTACACAATGGTATTGGGTAAACCCAGGAAAATAATGCTAGCACAAGGTAAGGGTGTGCTGATGGATTATTATATCCTTTCTTAGAGAACTTGCTAAGGCTCTTTTATTGATTTTAGCTTGTAATTAGCCTAGGATAGGTCAAAATATAGTAGGGGTGGAAGCATAGCAAGCTAGAAGAAGTGAACCAAGAGTTGAGTCCTGTCTTTGTGGGCTGCTGGGAAATGCTTTAGTTTTGATATACTACATGACTTTTATAGAACTAATTGGCACTGTGATTGGGTTTTATTTCTGCACTCAAACATGTTGGAAGCTGATTCAAATATGCAGTAGTAATGAAAATAGAGTAACGCTGTAATAATAGTGCCATTGTAAAGTGAATTACACCATTAAGCATCTATTTTGTCTAATTTGTATTGTGATAGTGTGGGTGATACACACACACACACACACACACACACACAGACTTAGAGTGGCTGGTCTTAAGAAACAGACTCTTGCTGAGAAACACTGGTAATACTGAATAGTCAGTCAATGAAAATAAGCCCTTGTTCCATGAAAAAGTGAATTTGTATATATTTAAATATAAATGTGTATACACATATGCATGCATGTACACACGTATACATGTAGTTACACATATAGACATAGATACATAGGCATATTCAGGTAGATCAAGGAGAAGATATAATACTGTACCATAAAAATACTGGCCTTGTGGTGCCTTTTAATAGTTTGGCGAGTCTGCAGGGGACAGCTATCAGTTATGCCAGGCTAAGGCAGAAATACCATCAAGGCTAAGGTTGAAAAACAAGGCTTTTGTGTATTTTTTTCAACCTTTTCATTCTCATTACCATGTCTGAGAACTTCTAGTAATTGATATTTCTTAAGTTTGGGAAGAAGGACTAAAGGCCAAGGAACTTCTTTCACAATAGAAAGATAGAGGCATTTTTTTTTTTTTTTAAGCCAGAGGTTAGAAGCTAACCCTCGAGCAGAAACAGAATTTGAGAAGGCAGCAACAAAAAAATGGGGCCACTCCCCCAGTGAGATCTATAAATTCAGAATTCTGAGAGAGTATTACATTTTGTCTTTGTTCCAGTGACTTTATCCCTTCACCACCACCACCACCCCTGCCCGGAAGGCCTGACATCAGGGGGTCATTTAGCAGTAATTGTCCCCGAGTTTCCAACCATTATGGTGGTATCTCCAGGGAGATCCTGAAGGCTTACCTGGTTCACCTCCAATCTGGATTGATGCCTTCAAGACTCCATGTTTTCCTGCAGGGCCATCCAAAAGGGATTTTACTGGCAGCTTCCATCTCTTACTTGCTGTCATTCCAGGATTTTGCCTCTGTAGCTTTGTCAACACCACCACTGTGGTTTGTAACCCGAACCACAGAAAGACCTTGATTAAGAAGTTGAGATTTTATGTAGTTTAGAATATATATATATATTGCTTGCTCTGATGACCAACCTTTGAAATAAATTTGCTTCACACACCACTATGCACTCCCCTTATCTCAGTGCAACAAGGTTGATTTTATTTTTTAAAATATTTGTATTTATTTCAGAGAGAAAGGGAGGTGGGGGAGAGAGAAACATCAATGATGAGAGGGACTCATTGACTGGCTGCCTCCTGCATGCCCCCTACTGGGGATTGAGCCCGTAACCCAGGCATGTGTCCTTGACTGGAATCGAACCTGGGACCCTTCAGTCCCCAGGCCAACGCTCTATCCACTGAGCCAAACCAGCTAGGGCAAAAAGGTTGATTTTAAACTCTATGAACATTTGAGGGGAGAGTACACAGCATCAATCAATGCCTGGCCTCTGGGTTAAGAACATATTTAGTGGAGACATTTTATTGCAAACCTCAATGAAAAGTATCTATATCGTATTGTGTCTAATAAAATGTTTTAATGAAAATCGCCATGGTGTTTGACAACATCCCTTTATTAATTGGTCTTTCCCATTATTATTTTCTTAGTAGCAAACACACTCAGGTTTTATCACTCGTTAGTTATAGTCCTTATTTAAGTCACATTTTGCTGCTTCAGCTGTGTTTATCTTCTCACTGGTCTCAGTTCCTTCAGGGCAGTGTTGTAGATTGTCTTGAGTCTTCTATCCCATATCCCTGTCTCTTACTTTAGCATTCAGTGAATGCCCTTGGGATGCTAATGATGGTGCAGTTTAGAATCAATATATGAAAAACCAGCCAGTTGAGGGGAACATGGGATGAGGCAAGAAAATCTAATATTCATTGAAAGTTTCAGATGTTCAAAGGTGATGCTGTACATTGCCTCCTTTCATTGATCCATCAAATATTTATTGAGCACTTACTATGCGCCAGGTCCCTTGTTCAACGGAGGTACAAAGTTGAATTAAGGGAATTGATAGGCAGGACAGACAAAGTAACTTGTAATTTCAAAATATGTGAAGAGTGCTAGAATAGAGACACTTACAAAGTATATAGCACACAGAAGAGGGAGAAAACCCCTCATGAGGAGTCAGGGAACGTTCACTGGAGTGGGTACCTTTGCCTAGTTCTTGGAAAAATGGAGAGAAATTTGCCTAGAGGGCAAAAAGTGGGAGGATATTCCTGGCCAGCTTACACAGGTGAAAGTTCATGGCACATTCAGGTAGTGTGATTGAGGTGTGTAGCTTAGCATAAGTATGAAGTACATTGGTGAAAATTAGGAGATGTGGTTGGACAAAGTAGGCAGGCGTTAGGCCAGCCGTGGGCAAACTACGGCCCGGGGGCTGGATCCGGCCCGTTTGAAATGAATAAAACTAAAAAAAAAAAAAAAAAAAGAACCCATTGTGGCCCTCGAGTCAAAAAGTTTGCCCACCCCTGGGTTAGGCTAAGCATTTTGAACTTATTCTTATGGAAAATTTTTGAGCAAGTGAAAAATACCTGATTTTTCATTTGTAGGCAGGATATATATATATATAAAAGCCTAATATGCAAATTGTCCCCTCAGGAGTTAACCGGGAGACCAGGAGTTCAATTGCTTGCTATGACGTGCGCTGACCACCAGGGGGTGGCGCAGAACAAAGGAAGGCCCTGGCTGCCAGCTGGAAGGCCCCAATCGGCCCTGATTGCTAGTCAGGCCTAAAGACCCTACCCGTGCATGAATTTTGTGCACCGGGCCTCTAGTTTAAGTATAAGTATGTTGAAATTGGGATAGAGAATTGACAGTGTAGCTAAGGAGCCAAGTCAGGAGATCTGTGTGATAATTCTGGAGAGACATACTGCAGGCTGGGGCTTGAATGGGTGAAGAGGTGGACTCTGGGGTAGAATTTCCCAGAAGATAGAATTGGAAGGGCATGATGGAGGCAATGACAGAAGTCTATCCCAGAGGTGGGTTGATTTACTACTTGGAATGTCTTGGAGTGGAATGAGAAAAGGGGAGAAAGCATGGGTTCCATTTTGGGTGGGGAATTGGAGGTGCCAGGGCAGTGGTTAATGGGCCATTGGAAATGTGGGTCTGGCAGGGATCATATTAGTATGTTACTTGTGGAATTAGAGGGAAAATATTTTAACAAGAGTCTGGAGCTCAGGAGGGACAGCTGGGCTGGAGACATGATGGAGTAGCATTTTCGACAGGCAATTGGAAGGTGAAAAATTTTTGTTCTATTTTTGTTAATCCTCATTCAAATAAATGTTTCCATTGATTTTTAGGGAGAGTGGGAGAGGGAAAGACAGAGAGAAACATCGATTGGTTGCATCCTGTACACTCTAACCATGGGCCAGAGAGGAGCCTGCAACCAAGGTACATGTCCTTGACCAGGAATCAAACCCAGGACCCTTCAATCCACAGACCAATGCTCTATCCACTGAGCCAAACCGGCTAGGGCAGAAGGTGAAATGTTTATACCAGGTCAAGTTCATGGGTTTTGAAGTGATATCAGGGGAAAAAATAAGCCTAGAGTCCAAGTAGGTATGGTTGAGAAAATAAAGGGGACGGTTTGGTGTAGTGAAAGAGAAAAGTATCTCAGAAAACTGGCTTTAGGCCTGGCCATACTACCTTAACTAAAGACATAGAAACCAAAGAATGTTAAATCCAGAGGGAGGTTCTGATACACTTTGCTGCTTCTGGTTGCAGTGGGTTGTATCTGCTCTGATGGTGGTCTCCTTCATAACATGTCTAATTGATGATTGAGGAGTTGCTGCCTTTTTTTTTTTTTATCTTTCTGCCCAGCATTGATTTATCCTGTCTCTAAAGGGAATCTGCCTCACAATTGGCAGATCCTCAAGGCTGGGAGAAACGGAATGAATGGTGGCTATAAGAGGTCTCCACCTTGCCCTGGGAGAAAGGCTTTGTAGGAGTGGAAGATGAAAGAGGGTCTTGAGAAAGGGGGTCAGGTCTTCAAAGGATGGGTCTAGCCATGGGAAACTAAATGGAAGATTTTGTTTGTTTGTTTGTTTGTTAACTCGGAAGAGAAAAAATGTACAAGTGTTTACTGGCAGATGGGGGACGATGTGGATTATGACGATAGTGAGATTGCCAGTCTGTGCTCCTGGCACTTAACTGTTTTGGGGGCTTCACATCTGCAGTAGCCTCTGGAGGTCATGGGAGGAAGTTGATAATGTTGTAGCTCACAGAGGGACTGTGTAAAACCTGTGGACTTAATTCCTATACTGATAGGCTGAACTTATCTTTAACTCCAGCGACTGTGACAAGAGGGGTCTTTGCCCATTGGCAGGGCCATGCCTTTGCCTTCTGAGGCGGCAGCCAAGCTCCTTATTGTTTTCAATGAGCTCTGACTAAATACTTTCCCTGTAGATCTTCCACTAATATGTCATATGAATTATGTGTGTTATCTCTGTGCTGTGAAAGTAGAGACCTTCCCCCACAGTGTGGTAAGTAGATTAAGACGAAAGCCTGTTTTTTATGGTGTGGGGGAAACCAGGCAGATATCAGGGGGCTCTTTTGTGTGTGTTTGATCTGACAGTGGGGAGGCCTTGGGATGCCAGTGTCTTCTAAAGCCTGAAAGCTGAGCTCCGGCTGGAGTTTTCTTCAAAGAGGTTTATATTTTATCCCTTGGCACTTCTGAGAGGGAAGGAAGGTTGGAGTGGGTGATTCTATGATGATTCTTTTCTTGTTGCTGTTTTCTTCTCCCGTCTTTTTAACTCTGCAGAAAGCCTTTCCAGTTCTACGGTCAGACCCCATTCGGGACTTCGGTGGCCAAACAGTCCCCTTTTGTTAAGCAAGCGTCCTATTTTTGTTTCTTTTGAAAGGTGCCCTTCAGGACAGCGGAGCCTTTCTTTGGGCTGTTTAGAATCAAGCCCTGGAGAAACCAAAACAGAAATCATTCTCAACCCAGGCCAAGTGCCTCCTTTGCCTAGCGAGGCAAAGCTAACCCCACACAAGATGAAATCTAACCAGCTGGTTACCTGAGAACCACCTTGGGGAGTTCTCCAGCTTGACTTCTCTCGCTTTGGCCACCGTCCCAAGAGCCAGTGAAAGCTGAGGGTCACGGGCTTTCTGTGCAGAGATGCGGGAAGCAGCGTAGATTTGGTTATGTTTTAAAGGGCCTGTGTCAGTTTGCAAAACTGTAAGGATCTGTAAGGATCCCGAATGGAAATGGGGTCACAGAAGATATTTATGACCATCAACCTCGTTGTCTGAAAGTGGAGCAATTTTTCTTTATTGATCAAGCTTTCAATAAGTTCACTTTATTGAATTTATGAATTCAGATATTTTTATTGATTTCAGAGAGGAAGGGAGAGGAAGAGATAGAAACATCAACGATGAGAGAGAAACATTGATTGGCTGCCTCCTGCATGCCCCCCACTGGGGATCAAGTCCATAACCCAGGCATGTACCCTGGACCGGAATGGAACCTGGGACCCCTCAGTCCACAGGCCGACATTCTATCCACTGAGCCAAACCGGCTAGGACAAATTCATATATTTTTTTTAAGATAAATGTATCTGTGGATTTAGCCCACCTCACATACTTCTGTTATTCCTGGTTCTGCCATAGTCACAAATTAGGTAAACTGAGTCATTTGAGAAAATTAGAGCATATGTGGGATTTGATCATTTACAGGTTGTGCTGTTTGAGATTATTTTACTTTCTTCTGTTATATTCGATATGAGGTTAACCTCTGTGATTTGAAACAGAGCATTTGTTCCTTACCCAAAGATCGGGTGGTTTAGGGCTCAGACAGGCCTCATTGCAAAAGGGTTGACTTCAGCTTGGGAGCTTTTCTTCCTTCTTTAGGTATCACCTGGGTCATTCAGGGCAAGAGTGCTGGGCGTTGTTAGAGAAAGAAAGACTGGCTGGACTAGTTTGATCCCTAGGGGCAGTTCAGAGCCTTTGGGAGTGTGAGGTCATCCCTATATTTAAATCCTGAGCTTCCACACATACTGGTCAGCTAAGCTCTGCCCTTCCTCCTTAACTGCCTATTTCCCCCTGCGCTTTGGGGAGGAGACACCTGGGGAACAGCCAGCATCCAGGGAGCATCCATCCAACTGGCCCCTGTGTATACAGACAACTCAAAGTGAAGCAGTTTGGAAATAGGCATCATTTTGAGGCTGCAGTCATACATTTTAGAAAGTTAAGGACTGGTTCTGTGACAGGGAAGTTGAGCTAAATATGCAGTTCTATTTAAATTTTTACTTTTTGCCAAGGCAAAAGCATTGCGAGATAGGCTATAAATGTACAAGTAAGTCACTGCAAGAATAGCCCCTTGCAAAATGCAGATTGAGGAAGGCTAAATATTTTCTCACATATTTTAATGCACATGAATAACTAACCCCTGATTGAGTTCCTGAAAAAGGGACATTGTATAACCAGTTAACCTTGGTCACTGTAATGAATTGTACAGAGGTCTACATAACTAGGGAGTAAGTATTTGGTTGTCTGAGCTTGGGCTGCAATAATAAAATACCATAGACTAGTCCTGGAAGCTGAGAAGTCCAGAGCAAGTGTTACTGGGGAAATTGAGGTATCCTTTTCCCCACTGAGTGCTGGGGGTAGAATCTTTACAAAATCTCAAGAAAAATAACTTCCTGAGACTCACATGGGAGAGTGAGGATTTTTATTTTTTGTGGAATTACATCCTGTGTTTACAAAGTCCCGTTTCTCTTAGTCCAGTTATAAAAGAAGTGTAGAGCTAGAAGCAAAGCCAGTGTTCATATTGCAGCCTGGTCCAGTTCTGCATCAGGCTAATTTCAGTTCATTATTCCATTGTATGTGGGGTCCACATGGCCATGGGCCAGGGGGCGAATCCGGGGGGAGCCAAGAGAGCACAGGAGCACAAGAGAGTGAACTCCTCTGTTGGGGGGTTAAATATCCCAAATTTCTCGCCCTTACAGTGGCCACACCTTTTCTGGCCAATCTGTTTCCATGTGTGACTGACAGAAAGCACCTTTGCTAGTTCCCTCACACTTTACTAAGCATGGGCATATCTTCTCTTTGGCCAGTCTGCTGGGGTGTATAAAGTTTTAGCTTCCTGAGGAAGCTGTCTAAATGACATGCCTATAATATTTGACCTTTCCTGTTACTAATAACTAGGTTAATTACAATGGTATCACCAGGTCCTGGAAGATTTAGTTCTTGATGAGGGCTCTCTTCCTGGCTTGCAGATAGCCATCGTTTTCCTGTACCCTCACATATTGGAGAGAGGAAATTCTGCTGTTTCTTCTTATAAGAACACTAATCCCATGATGGGGACTACATCCTCATGATCTCATCTAAACCAAATTACCTCTCAAAGACCCCACTTCCTAAGTCCT
>NW_006289718.1:1556303-1593532 GCF_000327345.1 Myotis davidii
TAAGGCTCTTGCATCATTGTTTTAAATTAGTGAGTGCGACTTTATTTTTTTTTTGTAATTCAACAAGTTCCTTCATATTCTTCATAATTGGATCACATTTTAATTTTGTATCAAATAAAGACCTATTTTACATTTCTATTAGAAAGATGAGCCCCTGTGGCTAGTCTGAATTAGGATGTTTGTTATTGGTTGTACCAAAGCAGCAAGACTTTCAGAGTTGATTCAGCTTCTAAAAAATTCATCTTTGAATCTTTAGCATAAGGAAAGAATCTTCAGTCTAAAGGTAATACACAGCCATAGATTTTGTGCAAAAACAAATATTGAGAAGACAAGAAGACGTGCTTGTGAAACATACAAGCACTAATGCGAGCAAAGAGTAATTAAATCATGGGTTATCCAGGATGGTATATCTTCCAAAACACATTGATCTGTGACTCAGGCACATCTGCTTGTCAGATGGTTAATGCCCTAGAAGTTTGCATGAAGCAAAATAATGAAGATAAACTGTAGAGTGTTAGTGGACAAGTAATCAAAAGGCCTGGGTTCTGATCCCAGCTCAACCATCATTTATGTAAGTGGCTTTGAGCAATTGGTTTTCATCACCCTCCCTCCTGAGGGCCTCTCTTTCTCCAGGTGAGCTACAGGTATAGCTCAGGGATGCACTGAGCTACAGGTTAATGCCAGGTCTGACATTCTATGACCACATGACTAAGACCCAACATTTTTAAGGATCCAGCAAAGAATACACTGTACTTATTCTTTCTACCTTTTTAAAATTGAGGCATAATTTACGGGTATAAAATTGGCCCCTTTCCCCCTGGCCCATGTAGCTCACTTGGGCATCGTACCATGCACCAATTGGTCTGCCAGTTCAATTCCTGGTCAGAGCACATGCCTGGCTTTCGGGCTCAATCCCCAGTAGGGGGCATAACAGGAGGCAGCCGATCAATGATTCTCTCTCATAGATGTTTCACTCTCTCCCTGTCCCTTCTCTGTCTAAAAAAAAAATCACTGAAAACATATTTTTTAAAAAATTCACCCCTTTTAAGTGAATAATTCGATGATTTTAGTAAATTCATTGAGTTGCATAACTACCACCACAGTATAGTTGTGGAACATTTCTGTCACCCAAGAACGATCCTTCGTTTCTATTTACTATTACTGCCTCTTCTTCCATTTACTTTCTGTCTCTATAGATTTGCCTTTTCTGGACACTTGATTTAAATGGAATTATACAATATGTGGGCTCTGTGTCTGGCTTTTTTGACTTAATACAATGTTTTGGGCTTCATCTATGTTAGGGGTCCTCAAACTACAGCCCACAGGCCACATGCAAATACAAATATTGTATTTGTTCCCGTTTTGTTTTTTTACCTCAAAATAAGATATGTGCAGTGTGCATAGGAATTTGTTCATAGTTTGTTTTTTTAAACTATAGTCCGGCTCTCCAACGGTCTGAGGGACAGTGAACTGGCCCCCTGTTTAAAAAGTTTGAGGACCCCTGTTCTAGGTTGTAGCAAGTATCAGTACTCAGTCCTTTCTATTGCTGAATAATATTCCATTGTATGGATATACCACATTTTGTTTATCCAATCATGAGTTTATAGGCTCCTTTTTCCCCCTTTTCTTTCCTTTGGAGTACTTATGCTCAATGTAGACTGCTCCATAAGGGGAAATAACAGGTCTCTCTCAGAAAAATGCAACATCTTTAGTCTTTATCTCAGGTTGGAGTTTTGTGTTTAAGCCACTTACAACATTCCCAGTCATTGGGCTGAGCTGGCTGGGTCATTGGAAATGGGATTAAACACTCTCAGTTAATGTGAAAGCACTGGCTGTAGATCCTTTTCTGTGAAATATAATTAATATAAATGGGAGGTCTCCCCACTATGGAACTTGACTCAAGATCTTCCCCAATGACGGCCTGCGTGTGGTTTTACACATTGGGTGATGAAATACTTGGAAGCAAGACTTAAGGACACTGGCCTTTACTCTGACTCAGTAACGTCACTTTCAGCATTTTCCTCTGGAGGTCATCAGAATTATCATGAACAACAATTCCAGAGAGAGACATATTCACAGAGAAATTCCTTGCTTTGCTTCTCATCTATGAGTTACAAAGATCACTAAATAAAATTTTGAAGAAAAGGTAAAGAGGTTGAGAAGAGGACTGAGTTAAGTGTTCAGGCTATTGATGTTTTTTAAAGGGATACCAGAGGCTAGACAACTCTAGCGATTTCAATATTAGGTGCTCTTTTTGTGTTGTGCGCGAAGATGGGTTGTGCCTTTCCATTTGGTAATCTCCAAACAACTAATGGAGAGTAACAACTCAGTGGTCTCAGTTATCCTCCAGTTTAAGCTTAGCTCTGGAAATGTGGTTTATCTGCAGTGTTTCCATCTTTAGCTGCTCCCAGGTCCATTCAATTTCCTGGAATCCATCCTTGGCTTGTCTGTAGGGTGAAGGAGAAAGGCTATTCCACTTGCCTCCCTTATCTCCATGTGGTAGATGTGTTTTGTAGCCATGTCCTATTCTAAATTTCAGAAAGATTGGACCTACAAGTAGTGTGTGTGTGCATGCATGTATGTATATGAGTATACATGCACACATATATTAATACACACACATCTTCCAAAGACATAATAGGGCTAGGGCTACGAAAGCCAGCAGCTTGTCTTGGTTTTATTTAGCATGCTAATTATAAACAATGTCAGTAATCTCTTTTGGAATTTAGACATTAGACTGTTTACTATTCCCAGTGGTGGAAGTGATGTTTAGAGCATCACACCCTGCCTCTTGGGTCCTGGGAAAACTTCGCCTTGGTTGATCCATATGGTAGGCCCTTGTAAAGAAAGATAAACGGGGCATTCTTCAGTAAACCTCAGCCCCTCCCTGTGCTGAGTCTGAGGTGTGGTGGGTGTGCGCAGAGAGGCTGCGGGGGGTGGGGGCGGTGTTGGAGGGGGCGTTGTGTGCTTCCAAGGCTTCCTAAGGATGAGCAAACTGCACCCAGACATGGTCAACTCTCCCCCTTCTCTCCCACGGCTGGAAGAGGGAGAATTTCCTTCTCTATGTCAGGAAGGAACCCTTTAGGAAGAAAGTGTCCTCTTTTCTGGGTGGTGAGTGGGGAGGGAAGGCCGGGGGCCTGTGTCACAGTGTGATCACAGTTGATCATGGCTGGATGATTCATGTATGCGTCTCTAAGTTGTGAGATCCTGGAGGACAGGGATGCAGTGGATTGACCATTGTGTTTTCCTGGGATCCCAGCACAGTGCTTTATGTACTCAACTTTGTTTGGTAAATAAGTAGTCGATGAATAAATACTTTCTGTACAGTAAACAATATTTGGGAATGTGTTAGTATTCACAGTAGTGTCTGGCATTATTGTCGGGGGCCAAAGAGAAGAGAAATAAAAGACAGAGTCCCTGGCTCTTCCCCTTCCTCCTCCCTCCCTTGCTCCCTCCCCTCCTTCCTTCTACAACCACGAATTCATTTCTTATGCTTGCCAGGCACTGTACTTAGGGGTTGAAGTTGCAAGGATGAAATGAAATAAAATAGTATCTGTATCTTCAATGAACTTGCAAGAACAGTTATCCTGGAGTTCATGTTTGACTTGATAAGAATTCATAGTAGTTCTGAGCTCCTACTGTGCTCCAAGCACTGGGCCCACTGAACTGGGCAGTCCTTAACATTGTGATCCCATATTGCAGATGAGAAGACTGAGGCCTAGAAGAGTTGGTCTTTCAGATTCAGAACATTGTACCACACCAACTACCGCAGCTCCCCAGCCCCTTCCCCTAGCTGTGACACATGAGTCTAGATAACAGCCCCGCCCCTCGCCAGTTTGGCCTTTGGACCAAAGGATCCCTAGTTTGATTCTGGTCAAGGGCACATACCTTGGTTGCAGGCTCCTTCCCGCCTGGGACTTGGTCAGGGCTCATGCAGGAGGCAACTAATTGATGTTTCTCTCTGTCTCTCCCTTCCACTCTCTCTAAAAAGCAATGGAAAAATATCCTTGGGTGAGGATTAACAAAAATAAATAAGTAAATAAATAGATAACAGCCCTGGTCCCCTGGGGTCCATTTGCATTTCTGTTTCTGCTCCTCTCCATCTGCGGAGGTTGCAAGCTAGGCAAATGGAGCTCCTTGAATTGTGCAGTGTTCAGCCAAGTCAGCTGACCACAGCCGCCCCTAGAGACTGCTTTTTTTGTGTGTTTTGTTGTTTTTTTTTTAAACTTTCTCTTGTCCTTTGGCTGTTCCTGTGGCAGCTTCTTCATCCTTCCGGTTGCAGGTTTTCCTTTCATTCCTTAGGTATCCCATTGCCCTTTCTGGGCCTGCGATGGTCCTGCCAGAGCCCCTGGAGACTGAACTCTCCTCCTCGCTGCCTGGGCTGACTTCCGGCTGACTAGACCAAGTGAAACCCCGATCTTGCTGGAGGAACTCCTGCGTGCTGTTCTGATGAGTAACTTTATCGGATTGCCGGGAGCAACCTGCGATTTGGCAGATGTGTGTGGTGTGGGCACGAAAGTTAAGATGCCGGCCTGCCACCTGGCAGGGCCCATGCACGCAAGGATGACCTGTCCTCAGAGCCTCCCAGCTCCACCAGTGCTTTGCAGCCCGAACAGGAGCTGCCAACAGAGATGTTGCTGAATTTGACATTGGGTGGGGCATGGTTTTATTCAGCCAGGCTCTTCGGGGCTTGCTGCCCCCTTTCTAGAAGCTGCCTGCACCAGGAAAGCCACAGTCAGTATCCTAGACCCTTCTCTGCTTTAGTGTTCATGCAAGAAGGGGAAAACTCAAAGTTCACAAAAGTTAGTAGCCCTTGCCTGGGCTCACATGTGACACGTTGATATTTCGGGGGAGGGTTTGGACCAGTGTAGGGCAGACAACATGAGAACAGCAACGGTGCCAACCAGCACATTGAAGTTTTTAGATTGAAAAGCGGAACAGAATGTTCAGCTGGAGCTGGGGACATATTCCTTTCCTATTTTATCTTTGCCATAAGCCTCAGGGCTGATCGGAAAACATACCCACTGCAGGATTTGGGTAGCCAGGGTTTTATGTTTATCTCTTAGACCTGCTCACATGGAGTCTCTCTCTCTCTCTCTCTCTCTCTCACTCTCTCTCTCTCTCTCCTCATCTCCCTTCCATCTCCCTTCTTCTCTCTCTCTTTCTCAAGCTCTTTTGGGTGGTGATCGGATTGCTGCTCATTATATTACTGGTGAGGAACTTAATCTTTCACTAAGGTCTCTGACATTGACACTAGGACCCACATGATTTTTGCACATGTAAATCTAATATATCTAAACCATCCCACTTAGAATGAAATGCATAAATTGGCTTTTGTCTAGTTTTACAGTCTCCTCTTTCACCTGTCCTGCTCATCCCCCATTTCCCCCATTAATGCTGTTTTCTAGCCATGCTGAACTTTGGGGCTTACACATGCAATGCTTCCTCTCTTCCACATGCTTTCATGTGTTCGAGCTACTCCATTGGTTTATCCACTCATTCATTCATTCCTTCATTCAGCATTTATATCGTAGTGCACAGACAGACAAGCCCCTGCTCTCACAGAGTTCACAGTCCTCGTTTGCCAATCCAATTCATCTGATGGGTCTCAGCTTGGATTTGCTTCTTCGTGGAAGCTTTCGCTGGGTTAGTCGTCTTTGCTTTTGCCTTCCAGAGTACCTGTATTTCAGCCAAAGCAACACTCAAAACACGAATTCAGAGTTTTGAGCTCTCTGAGAGCAGGCTGGCACAGAGTAGGTGCTCAGTAAAAACCTGATGGCGGCATGAACAAAGGATGCATTTAACATGGAAGGCCTTTCTGAAAAAAATAAGTTCTTTCTGCAATCATTTCAAATGAAACTCATTTTCCACATTGTCAACAGCTTGGGGTGGCTTCTCACCAATAGGAGGCACAGACTGGGCAGTGATAAGTTTGCTGTCAGCAACATCATTGTTCCTTTATAGGTAATTTGTCCTCCTGGTTGCTTTTAAGATTTTCTCTTTCTTTGGTGTTCTGTGATAGGTTTAGGCATGGATTTATGTATTTATTCTGCTTAGGACTTGGTGTGCTTATTCATTCTGATAACTCATGCTTGCTTTCATTTTGGAAAATCCTCAAACACTGTCTCTTTTCTCAGCCTCACTTTCTGAACCTCTTTTGGATGTATGAGAGATATTCTCATTTCTCTTCTCTTTCCTATCTTTTATCTGTTTCTCTGTTCAACATTCTTGACAATTTCCTCAGAGTTCACTAATCTTCTCTAGTTTACTATTTAAACCACCCATTGAACTTTTAAAATGGTGGCTTAACATACATGCAATGAAGTAATGAGGACTTTACATGTGAATACCCTCGTGTAACCATCACCTGTTCAAGATCAAGAACATTGCCGGCTCTCCTGAACAGCCCCTCCCAGGCAAGACCTTCCCAAAACTAATGCTCTTCTGACTTCATCATCTTAGTTTACTTTTGCCTTTCACTGAATTTTATATGAATGGAAACTTACCAAATACATTCTTTTATCTCACATCCTTTGAGTTTTTAATTGTAAATGTTTAATATCTATACTTTTAGACTTTTTTTCAAATTTATCTATTTTTGTCATTATGTAGGTCCTTTGCCCATTTTTTGATTGGATTGTTTATCTTCCTTTTGTTAAGTTGTGTGAGTTCCCTATAAATTTTGGAGATTAAGCCCTTATCAGATATGACGTTGGCAAATATGTTTTCCCACACAGTGGGTTTTCTGGTTGTTTAATATCTATACTTTTAGACTTTTTTTCAAATTTATCTATTTTTGTCATTATGTCCTGTAACTGCATTATTTATCCATTTTTTTTCTTTTTTTACCCACTTGAATAATTTTAGAGTTGCTTATTTTATAGAACCTTTCATAATATTCTATTATGTCAAGTTCTTATGGCGCTATTTTTGTTATTTTTATCTTATGCAAAGTGGATCTTTCCCACATATGACTGTAATTTTTCCATCAATTGCAATTGACGTTGAATATAATGTTAGTTTCAGGTTATGTGACTGTAAGTTTTGATTGTGACTTCAACTTAGCAGGATTTTTTTTTTTTTTTCACGCAGGGAGTTATGTCTGTCTTGAGTTGTGGAAGGGTCAATGTCCTGCAGCACTAGAGGAATATAAATTAGAAGCTGGATATATTTGCATACGTTTAGGATTTTAACTTCTTACAGGGTACTTTTATTTCCTCACCTGGACTTCTAGGTAGGTGGCAAGTTGCCTTTCCATGTCCTTGCACAAGTGGTAGAGTTTTTCTAGTGTTTCTTTCATGAAGGGGACAGCTTTTTAAGGAGGACTGTTTTAATAAGAATCTCTATTCTAGCTTCTGGCCAAGCGAGGATGCGGGAGGGTGGTAGCACTGCAGCTCCTAGTCTCCTCTCCAGGGTGTTATATACAGGGATGTGCTCCCCCAATCCCCAGGCCATTGTTGCATCATGAGACCACTCCTTTTCTGACTCAAATTTTTTGTTGTTGTTTCAAACTTTATTTTTCTGGCTCTAACAAGTTTGCTTTGCTCTGGCCTCTGTGTTTTATCCTAAGTTTTGGCCTCTGGTAAATTTGTGTAAAAGAATAGATTAGTGAGGCCCAGTCCAGACCTCCTAAATTTACGTCTCTAGAAGAAGGACCTAAATACCCTATGTTTTTATGAAATACCCCAGGCAGCTATAAAAATCAGGCAAGTTTAAGAAATATTATAAACTGTTATCTCTTAGGTTCTATTTAGACCGGGATGGTATGAGGGCTGAATGGTTATTTGGTTGTCTCTGTCCATCTTCCTTTTTCTTACCTCTCCCTTCACATCCCTGCAAAAGTGGGCATTGAAATGTCTAATCTGGATATTCAGGCAAAAATGAGTGGGTCGCGTTCTATTTTCTGTTTTTACCCATTTGAATAATTTTAGAGCTGCTTATTTTATAGAACCTTTCATAATATTCTATCACGTCTGTTATTTTGAGGTACATTTAAGCGCTTCTGGCCCAGGGCTAGAGGAGGCCATGTTACAGTGGCTCACTTCTTTCAGTCTGTCTCTCTCATTAGCAAGTGGTGTGTAAACTTCTGAAGAAAATAGAAAGAGTTACTAAACACTTTTAGTTAATTCAGGGATATTTCCTGGGAACATTTGAGTTAATGTGCAGTGTTTGAGAAAACCGTGTGCAATGAAGTACCCATGGGACTGAGCCTGACTGGAGGCAAATCACCCAATTACTGGGAGGGAATGAAATCATGTTAGCAGAGGAACCTTCAGAATCCCACCCGACCCTGTTCTAGTTCTTCCCTGCTTTCTGCTGGCAGCCTGAATGCATTGCTTTGGGGGCCTGGCTCCGCGTTTACCTCTTAGTGGATTGTTTTACCTGCCTCCCCTACCCCCAGCCTTTCCAACTGCCATGGCTAATGTGGGATACAAGAAACCGTCTGTCAACTTTCCCTTTATTTTGAATAAGCAGCGGGCTCATGGATGTTCCGACAAATCCAGAGAGACTTCATATTCACGTCATTTCATAGGATTGGTCTGACCTTGCTTGGGCACCTGGGTCAGTAAACCTGGTCTGACCTTGTTTGGGTACCGGGATCAGAAAACAGTAGCTACCCATCTTTTGAGTTTATGTGGGGTGCCTCCAAGGAAGTGCCTCAACTTTCAAAACGAAAACCCCTGAATGTAAATGATGAGGGTGGCATGGAAGATAATAATGGCCTAATTTAGAAAAATCATTTACTGTGCCGCTCTATCGCGGTGGAAAAAAAAATAGTCTCTTGCATTTGTTAAAACAAGTCAGCTTCTGCTTTCTGGTCTCAAAACACACTTTGCATTTTTTTTTCCCTGGGACCGTCAATTTAATTCAGGAATGATCTAATTATGAGGAAGTGAATCCAGTCCTCTGGATGGTAAAGTGTTGACTGCCCTGGGAGCAGCCCTGGCAGATGGTTAGTTCAGAGTGAATTTACCTTGGGACTGGGGCTTTAGACTGACAGCTTTTTTCACTCAATTAAGTGCAACAACTGCCAAAAGGACAGCATTGAACTTGATGCAAATCACTGCTGTCTCCGGTGGGCGTTGATAAAGTTTAAGTCTGTACCCGAGTCAGGCAAACGCTTTAGGGTGTTTCAAGGCGCCACATTGTGAGCAGAAAACAGAGCCCAGTGATGCCCAGAGGAGCACCAGGCCCCTCCTTTGAAACACAGGTACTTACTCCCTTTGCCAGGGCAGCTGCTTTGTGGAGGGCCTCTATCTCGGTGTCCTGTCTGTCAGTGATTCATTAGCTCTCTCTCCTGCTTTCGCTCTGGGCCCCACAGATCCTGCGGTGACTCTGTGCTCCCCAAGGTTAATTTATTACTCTTTCGTTTGGGATACACAGCGACCCCACTCTGTCTTGGCCAACTCTGAATGGCCCTCTAAACACCTGAGGGGCAGGGTCCGAGAAGAAGAGAGGCCTTCCCAGCATGCTTGGCACTTGTGTACTTTGAGGAGCCCTACTTGCCTTGCGAGGCCACTCCCGAGAAAGTCAGCTCACCCCAGACCCCGTGCAGAGGGCCTCTTCCCTGACTCTTCTGGCGCCTGGAGCTCTGATGGCCTCCGGTCCTCACCGCAGGGCACCACTCTGACTTCTGTCTGTCTCCTCCTGCTCCCCGAAGACCCCTTTGACTTAGTGCTGTGTTTCTGTGGTGTCCAAGGTCAGGACCCACTAAAATGTTTTTGAACAGTGTGAGGAGAAATGGCTTCCTGCAAAACAAGGTCTGGAGGTGGACCTTTCAAGGGGAGGGAGGCTCCTTGGCTCCCCCACACCCTGCTTCCTCACTCTCCTCTCCCGCCCCCACCAACCCCAGGCGCCCAGGTGACGCCCGCACAGCTTGCTCCGTGTTGTTATTTCTGTTGTACAAGCTGGGGGAATCTGCGCCTGGAATTCCTCCGTCAGGTACATGCCGTTGTCAGCCTGTTATCGGTGTCCTGATTTACTGTGTAAGCAGTTTTGATAATCCCTGTCATATGTGATTACGTTTCCCCCCCTTCCCAGAACATCTTGGTGTAATTGGTTTGATAAACTCAACCTCAGTCCAGGAGTTTGCTTGGAATGTACTTTCGCCCCCTACCTGTGTGACTAAGGTGGTTTTGAATTGCTCGGCTCAGGAAGATGAGGCTTCGCACACCAGGCCCTTAGCTGCGGGAGTCAATGTGGCTGGCCAGGTGGCACAGGCCCTGGAGAGCCGGACTGCAGTTCCGCCTCAGAAGGAGAAATGGGATGTCCCTTCCCTCTCCTGCGTGGCCTGGAGTGGCATGTGCTTCTGCCTGTGCATTCTTCAGACTCCAGAGAAGATCGTCTTGTGTCTGCACTTGGGGCCATTCAAAGGCCCTCTTTTCCATACTTTGTCTTTCCTAGAAGTTGGATGTATTTATTTACCCTTTTAGTGAATACCCACTTTGTTCCAGGAGGAAACGGAGCTTTTTTTTTCATTTTTTTTTTCCTTTTTGTTTCTCCGACTGGTGGTGCCACTCAGACAGTAGAGAAGGAGGAACCCGTATGCTTTAACAACTAGGGGTTTGGGGTAAATTAAAGCTTTGGTTAATTTGGGGTAAAACCGAAATACAAAAGCTACTTGTAGCTCTTCCTTACTAGCATTAATTTGTCCCGGCCAGGAGCACCTCGCCGAGCTCAGAGGCTTCGTGGAGGCAGCTATAGAACAGGGACTGGAGGCCTGGATACAAGATTTAGACAAGGAGCGATGGGTTGGGGCAGGTGGGAGGAGGGCGTTTCTGATCCTGTGGGGGAACAGCCTCAGCACAGGCAGGAAGGCTGGGAAGCCAGGCTGGGGAAGGAAAGAAAACGGAATCATAAGCATTCATGTGGAGAGGCAGGCTCTCACTCTGGGGGCTTTGGAGTTTGAGGTTAAGTCTGCAGGGTATTCAGGAGCCCTGAGGTTTTGGAGCGAGAGTGGCATCATGAGGACCGCGCTTCCACAAAATAAACACGCAGTAGCATATACAGTCCTCTTTCCTTTTCAGAGGAAACTATAATGCGGGGCAAAGCTTAAGCAGTACTTGACTAGTAATTACTTTAAAGAATTATTAGTCTAAACTAAAAAAAAAAAAGGATAATATTTCCTTCTAGGACACAGACATTCCCAGAGTCATCCTGAGAACTGCTGCTCAGTCTGGCCTTAGCAGATAGAAACCAGATAGCCTCTCGTTGGCATATCCCACCAGCATGACTCCGTAGCTCTATTGCTCATTCTCACGTACCCATCATCAGATGCGGCTGAGACAGGGATGAGAATGTGGGCAGGTCATCAGCAGTAATTTCCCCTGGTTTTTTATCCGGATCTACTTTTAAAATGGGATCTGAAGATGTTATAATGGCTTATCTCACAAAAATCAGACCTTTTAAAAAAAGTGTTTTTTATTGATTTTAGAGAGAGGTGAAGGGAGAAGGAGAGAGAGAGAGAAACATGGCTGCCTCCAGTACCGGAGATCGAGCCTGAAACCCAAGCATTTGCCCTGACTGGGAATCATACCCTTTGGTGCCCGAGACAATGCCCAACCAACTGAGCCACACGGGCCAGGGCAGCCCTCTGTTAAAGGAATCTGGTCATTACTAGACTGCTGTTCTATTTAAAATTTTGATATTTTGCTCATCAAGATTTTTGTGCATTGACATTAACTTTAAAAGTATTGTCATAAAATATTATTTGTCTTGATGACTGATTTTTTGGCACCCTTGAAATTCTGTGCCTGAGGTGAGTGCTGTACTTGCCCTGTATATATAATCTGGCCCGTTGCATGGACAAAAGGGTGGAAAATCTCAATACTGGGCGTTTTCAGCTTCTCTTCCAATCTATCCTAAGCTATGTCCCTCACATCACACAAAACAGACAACAGACAACTCATTGCAGCCCTAAGCCTCCCTTGAACTTACTGGGGTAGCTTGTCTTCAGATGTGGCGAAGGGCTCTTCCCTGGGCGTACCCTTCCCCGTAAGGTCTTGAGATAGGCCTGGGGAGAACATCTTATGAGTAGGCACCTCCTTGTTGAGACTGACTTCACCAAGCCTTTCTGGATGCAGTCCAGGACAAGCCTGCTTCGTAATGAGTTCTGCTAGGGAGTGAAGAGGGTTGGAAACATGGTCCAGTGGATTTATAGGTTCTGACATCTTGACAGTTCCCAGTGAATGTCCTTCTCTGAGCCTCACCTGACATAGCTCAGTTTAGAATGAGAGGTTCCCCGCAGAGTTAGTCCTTGCTCATAACGAATAAAGATACACCAATAAAACCACGGGGAAAAATGAGAGAATTGCAAGGGCATCCTGGAGCACTAGCCCCGTCCCTTATTTTGCAGGTGGCAAACCTGAGAGAAGCACAGGGAGGTGGGGGGGCGGGCTCCTCCTGAGCCACAGGACCAGCAGTGCAGGGGCTGCCCAGAACCCAGGCCGCAGCTCTCTCCTGGCAGGCTTCGCCTGGCCCTGGGAATGGTGGAGCCCTCTCCTGGGACAGGGGCCCACTTTGTTCTCATTGTCAAGCAGCCTGTTATTAAAGCCTCCCCCTGATTCTAGGTTTCAGTGCCTTTCCTTCCGAAGGACATGAGGCCCCCTAAGTGCCTTTCCTGCCATGTAGGGAGAGGGGGAATGCAGACAGCTTTGTAATTGAACAACCATGCTCTTGTCAGTACTCATTGTTTTCAAACCAGCTATTAGGGGGGCTACTGCTCTGGTATGGCGCAGGCAAGGTGCACCGGCCTTCTCCACCTGGCTCTCTGGGCAGCTCCTGTGGTCCATGGGGCAATGTATCTTTAAATTTTCGTTGTTTCCTAAGTTCTGCTCTGGCAAGCAGGCTCTGCCTTAAACCTGCAGAGTTAAATTTACCCAGACTGACAACTGTATATGCAGGGTTTAGTTACATAACAGCAGTTGCTGCTTTTCACACCGTGCTAATCCAAACACGGTGCTCAAAGTGACTACGAGAAAGCAGGCTTCCGTTTGCTGCCCCACATGGGTGACTGGATTATGTGTCTTTAAATTTCTTTAAACACTGTCACAATTATCCCAGTATCCTGACTTTGGTGCCATTAGGTGACTTTTTAAAATATCTTAATTATTAGGTTGCCAGATGCTGTGTGCACATGTGCAATTTGTTAATTTATGCTGTTTGAAATGAGATCCAGTTGTTTGCGACGTATTTCATAATATTTTGGCAAACTGAATCATTAGCTATCAGAGTTGTAAAGCTACTAGAGGGGGGAATGTGCATGTCAGCCCCATGTCCTCTCTGGTAATCGCCTTGTGTGCTGCTTGTGTAACTGCTCTGTGACTCCCCTCCCCACTTCTCATCTAGAAGATCATTAGATCCTTATGACCTGTAATGGGCCAGGGTGGGGCGGGGCAGGCATAGTGCCTGTAGAGCCACCCCAGCTGGAGGAGGAGGCGTCCAGTCTTCAAGCATCCCTGGCTTGTGGGGTGGACTGCTGAACTGCCTAGGCTGTCACACAGGTTCTGAGGACCGGGGCACATGCCACTGGTTGGCTGATACTCTAATGTTGCAGATATCTGACACAGACTGCTTCTTATCTATTTAAGCAACCCATAAATACTTACCAAGGAGGAACTATATGCAATGCTAAATACATATGGTTTTAATGGAGCAAAATTACATCATCCTCAGGGGCAGATCAGTTTTGTTTTTTTAAATCCTGAGGATATGTTTTTTATTGAATTTTAGAGAGAGAGGAAGGGAGAGAGAGCGGGGGCGGGAAATGGAGAGAGAATGAGAGAGGGAGAAAGAGAGAGAGAGACATCTATCTATTGGTTACTTCCTGTCTGCACCCCAACCCTAACAGGGGATTGAACCCATAATCTCAGTTATGTTCCCTGACAGGGAATCAAACCCACAACCTTTCTGTGTATGAGATGATGCTCCAACCAACTGAGCCCCTTGGCTATGACCAGATCTGGTTTTTAATTCTGGCTTTTGGATTACCAGCAGTGAGGTTGGCCAAGTAATTTTACATCCTTAAGACTCAATTTCTATGAAGGGAATGGAAATATCCATCTTAATGGGCTTATTAATCAAGATTATGGAGCGGCCAGCAGTGTGATTGGCACATATCAGGTGCTCAATGAATGGCATACATTGCTTTTATTGTTCTTGGACACTCATGTGGGATAGAAAGGCATATGTGGCTTCAGCAGCTTACAGTCTAGTTGGACAGACAAAGCATCCAAATGTGCTGGTTTAAAGAGAGGTACGAAGTAATAATGTGAGCTGTGTCACAAATAGGCTGGGACTCAGTGGCTAGTTATTGGCATAGACCTAAAGTTCAGGGAGTTCAAAGGAGGGGCTCTATTGCCAGTAATTTGAAATGCAGAAATGCTTCATGAAGAATGGGACTCTGGACCAGTCATGGAAGGATGAAAAGAATTTAGATAGATGGAAAGATCATTGGGGAAGTGTGTGTGTGTGTGTGTGTGTGTGTGTGTGTGTGTGTTGCTTATAAGTGAGGGGTAAACAGTATTTGTAAAGTCATAGAGATGAAGAGTCCTAAGAACCATTTGGAAAACAATGAAATTATGTACTTGTTTGGGAGTGACAGTTTGTATATGGTACATAGTGAATAGGAGGTTAGAAATGTAGGTAGGAACCCCTTAGTGGAGATCTCTGAATACCAAGTTAAGGAAATAGTTGCATTACTTAATGTGGTTTGGTTTGTTATAAGATGGAACTCTGGGTAGACCAGCAGACCTCTGGGAAGCCCAACAGAGCAGTGAACCTATGAATAAAGGGTAGACCTCTAGTGGCCAAGAGAGTTACTGCAGTTACTGAAAAGCTTAATGGTATGAATCTTGTTTCATGCATGTTTCTCACAAGCTTGGCTATATTGTAAATTGGAGGCAGAATGTAAATAATATGCAGGCTGACAGCTGTAATGACTCACAGCCTGAAATCTTAGAGTCAAAAGAACTACAGAAATCAGAAAAAAATTATAAAACAACCTGAGGTCACTTCAGGATGGTGTAAACCCACTTCTGTACCTCTGTAGATCCCAAAGAAATCACTGCTTTACAAAAACTAATGATTGATGACATGAAAATAACATTAACAATATTACTACTTGTAACAACAAAAAAGCTAACATTTTTTTGGCAGGCACAGTGCTAAGCATTTTACTTGTATTATCTTATTTAATTCTCACAGCACTTGGACGAGAGCGGCCCTGCTATTATCCCTGTGTTACAGATGTAGAAATTGTAACTTAGAGAGATATGCAGTTGAAAACTTTATATAACTGGGATGCAAACCCAGGCAGTGTGTGGCACTACCTGTGCTTTCGACAAATACTCTATAGTCCCTAATAACCTCCATACCTTAGGTCATGATGAAATAATGTTGAGGAAACCCTTTTAACAACATTGAAATGTGCAATGGTTAATTCAAAAATACAACGAAAAAATTAACAGTGAGTTTATTTTTCTATGAAATCATGTATGTGGAATATTGCCTTCTCCAGCAATGTGGTCTAAAAATTATTACACATTTAAAGTCGATACAAGAAATATATGATGGTTTGCTCCTATTCCCCCTAATTCTGACATGTGCAATTTTTTTTCTTCTCTGGGAACTTGGAAGGGCCCAGAGTCACACATCTCTGGAAGGTCTTCCATTTACCTTCTGCTCTAGGACTTGAAGGAATTTCATGAGCGCTCTCATTGGTTACAGGCCATTCATTATGAGTCTTGGTCTCCCTGCAAGAGTAAATGAAGGGCAGTGAGAGGTGCGGTTTGTAAAGGTTCACACCTCCTGGCTATAGTAAATTTCTGTGGAGCCCCTTCCAATCAAGTTCTTGAAAATGGGGACACTGTACCGCCAGCAAACTTTCCTCCATGCTCCCAAAGCCACCCTCTAGGGTTAATGTCTGCAGGCGGCATATGGTGGAAATGGAGCATTAAGCTGGAAGTCTTGACATTTGACACCATCACTACTTGTGTGACTTTGGGGAAAATTACTGAACCACTCTGAATCTCAACAGGTCTACAACTGTAAAGGTGGACATTCAAAGATATGTATCTGTACAGTAATTAACATAATGTTTCTTTACATTCAAATGAAATGCTATTAATATTGCTATTGCTCACATTCTTTGGAGTTGACATGAGACAAACCGGACTTAGACTACCAAAATCATGGGAATTAATAAGCTTATATAACTTCCTCTCCCCTGGACCTATATGCATCCTTAAAAACATGCCTATTGGCTCAGATTAGGTCATGTGACCCTCACCCTACCCATCACCATTAACTGTGTCTAGGAGGGGGTGTATTCAATCAGTAGCCAGCCTGGGTCTTGTTCCTATCCTGTGGAGCAAGCACATAATAGGTCCCAAATATATATTATTGGCTTATGAATGGATAGAGCTTAGATAGGCTGAGTTGAGATAAAGACATGAGTATTTCAGGGTGATGTGAACTAAAGTATAAGGATTGGGAGTTGTATAATGTGTTCAAGAATTAATGAGAACATAATGGTTGGAATCGGTAATTCGTATTGGGAGGGAGGACGATAGAAGGTGGGAGAGAGAACATGGGCTGGGGTGGGTCTTGAGCTCTGGGCTGGGGATTTGGTTGTTATTATCTCTTGGTAGTAGAGAGTTGTTGAAGGTTTCAATGCCAAGGAGTTATAAGACGATAATAATAGCAACAACTGATATTTACAAACACTGTTCCATTTGCCAGTCACTGCCACGGGTAAATCTTCTGTTTGACATCACAACAGCCCCGTGTTAGCTCTCTTTTACGGATTAGAAAACATGCACTCTGAGATTCGAAGGGGCTTGCTGGAGCTCGCTGATAGCCAGAGTTACAGAGCTGGGCGGTGGACTTAGTCTCTGCTCATCAAAGCGCATCCTGTGGATGGGAACATGGTGGGTTTGGATGTGAAATGATAAGCATGTGTATCAGTCATTCATTCCTTCCCTAAATCGTGTTGAGCGTTAACCAAGGAAAAGCAATAGACTGACTCACTGCCTGATTGGCTTTGGATCTCAGAGAAGTAAACAGCCACCTGTATTTGGGGTGCTTCCAGGTAGATGAGGCTGGGCCCAGTGCTGAGCTACAGACAAGGCCCCAGTTACTGTGCGTGGTTCCCCCTATTTTGTAGCAGGTATGCCATATTGTGGTGAATGGGGTACCTGTGGGCCTCAGATAGGGTAGGTAAATGTTCTTTTGTGGCCCATTTAAATTTTCTCTTCTACCCTGGGTGCAGTGGGCTGGATCCCTTGTAGCCTGGTTGGAAAACTGGCAATCCAGAGTAATATGCCCTTAAACAGAAGTCAGTACAACACATCACTTTTAAAATAAAACACATTAATTTACAGAACGACTGTCTTAGGGTGAAGAGCAGCCTGTCTAAATGAGAGGAATTAAAGGCCAATGGTCAAGTCTTCTGCATTATTCACACCACCCTCCTCAATAAATCACCATTGCTGAAACTGCAGGTTAGCACTTACTTAATAGCAATGTGCTGGTTGAGGACGACACGTGCTGACATGACCTCTGTTTGCACACAACATGCTCCGTGGAGAGCATTCCCTCCCTCTCCCCCGAGAGCTGCACATATCCCTTGGCTATCAACCTAAGTACCTGTGCACCATTACACAGGGTTCAGCTTGAGTCCGACGGCGGTTGTAATCTTCATTCTGGGCAGCCCGTTCTGGGAGAAGTGAAGCTTGAATGGCAATGGTATTTGGCATTCAGACCTGATAGCACTCAGCAGACCTGGTTTTTAAATATTCTCATTGCCACCAGGTTTGTGGAACAGATGCAAGACTACAGAATATGGGGAAGCAGGTTCATGGATGAGCCCATCGGTGCCTTGGGTCTTGCTGAAGCTCCCTTGATGAACAAAGTTGTACTCGGGCCACCAGGTTTTGTCCTTGGGTTAGTGTTTGTGGAATGTCTGCCTGAGCGCCACTTCACTGTTTCTAATGTCTGGAGAGAGCCCAGTTAAGCAGCCACTCTCTCAATTCTGCTAGAAGGAAGAATAGAAGGGGAAGATGAATATTTTAAAGGCTGACAACATATTCATCTGAGAAGCACTGGTTTTGTCTACAATGGTTTGGACGCAACCTAAGAAATACAGTAGCCAGCCGTTTAATATCCTAGGACGCATCTCAGTGAACAAGAAAGGGGCTGCCTGGGGGTGTCCTCTTCCCATTCTACTTTTCACTCACAGCTATGAGGTGTGCCCTTGATCAGAAGTGATTTGTGTTCTCTTTGCTATGATGAGAGCGATAGCAGTATGGATGTGCTTTCCTTTAAGAAATATCAATTTGTGAAATAATGATGTGGGTAACAGTTACTGTGCGCTCTGTGCTGAGAGTCCTTCCAAGAGGCTTCATGTGTGGGTTTCCATCCTGCATGAGGGCTGTGCAGGGGGAAGAAGGGGTGCTACTGTGGTGCCTATTTTTAGATGAGGAAACAGAGGCTCAGAGCTTTGCCCAGAGCCACACAGGTGGGGCCGGCATTTCAGCCAAGGTCTCTTCAGCTCTAAAGATGGAGTTCTTCCCACTAAACAACACTGCTTTTCAAATGAAAGCTGAAATAGACAAAATATCTCCCTGATGCATTTAGTCTTTGTGTATAGACTATTAATTTCTCTGCCGAAAGGCTGAACATCTCAAAACTATATTGTTTGTAATGAACTATTGAAGATCAATCAGGAATTTGTGTGTGCTTTGTTTTTTTTAAAAGGAAACCAGTGGGAAAATAGGATTCATATATGCAAACAGAAGTATTTATACTTTATATAAATTATATATGAAATTATACTCCCATATACACACACATGCATATGTGCAAGTGTTCTGTAGTATACCCATTGGGTGATGTATAGGCCTTCCCCGGCTTCTTTATGTTACCTTTTATGGCTTTGTTTTTAGTAGAAGCATCTTCTGATAATTAACAGTGGGCCTCACCTTGTGCAGGAGATGTTTCTGTAATGGTCATGTTAGTTTAGTTTTCACCAGACATCATGCTTCCCTTGCACCCTGTCAAACATTCGATTTCAGAGAACCTATTGGTGTCCCTTTGGTAATGGGAAAACACCCTTCGTGCATGAGGAGTCACAGCTGTTTTTTGTGTGTGTTTCCCAATCTTATGTTGAGCACATCTATATTCTTAAGGCAGCACACGATGATTTTGTTTTCTCGGCCAATTACTAATTGACAGAGGAAATCTTTTTTATGGACATGCATGAGAATTTGCCTCAGCAGTCTTTTGGGGTGAGGAATTGATACATTTTTAAATGTATAATGGACTTCATTTCAAGTCAATGGATATAAATCTGATTTTTTGTTAAGAATTGCAAAATTTCCCGTAGTATAGATATACACTAATTTACTCATCCCTGTTGATGAATATGTACATTGTTTGCAGTTCTTTTTTCAGTACAAACAATGCTAGAATAACTATAGGTAGTCTATCTTTAGTGTCTGAGACCCTTTCAGTCAGTAGCTCTCCTTCTTGTTTGTACATTGTCATGCTGCTGGCCTCATAGGGCTTCTTCTTCCACCATCCTTTAAATCTTCTCCTAGGAGCTGGGGAGGCAGGTAAGCAGGCTGGAGGAGACCCTCTGTAAGACAAAAGTCCAAGGAGGCTAGTGGGAATCCGCAGATACAGTGCCTGCATGTAGATGTGTTGTTTGTCTTCACCCTTTCATGGGCTTCATGATTATACCATTAACCCTAGGAAAGCAAAGATCGTCCCATATTCATCTTTGCATTTTTTATAACATCGAGCATGGATGTGGATTTCATTCATTCAAGAAACATTGTAGAGTCACCTGTTAAGATGTGGTATTTAGGCTCAGTGAATTGCCACTTGTTACCCAGCAGGTTGTCCAGAGAACCAGGTCTCCTTGCTGTTGTTTTCTCCTCACTCTCATTTCTCCCCAATGCTGTGGATATTTTTATCTTGTTGTAGAAAATGTGGGACAGGGTTGGTAGTGCCTTTGGTTCTGATGGGCTGGTAAACTATTTCTTTTCTCAGTGAGTTCCCCCAATATTAGCTCTTGATGTTGACAGGGGTGGCCAGGCTTTTTCACACTGACCTGAGTTACTCACGTGTTAGGAGGCAATGTCCTGCTTCATCAGAAGTGTTTTGAGTGACTTTAGGAAATCACCTAGCAGTGGTTCTCAACCTTCTGGCCCTTTAAATACAGTTCCTCATGTTGTGAACCAACCATAAAATTATTTCTGTTGCTACTTCATAGCTGTAATGTTGCTACTGTTATGAATCGTAATGTAAATATCTGATATGCAGGATGGTCTTAGGCTACCCTGTGAAAGGGCCAAAGGGGTCGCGACCCACAGGTTGAGAACCGCTGGCCTAGAGAAACACGTAGTGTAAGATGCTTTTGAGATGCCCTATTTGCTGCTAAACGGTGGGCTCACTTTTAGGCCAAAGGGGTCACTGGCCTAGAGAAACACGTAGTGTGAGATGCTTTTGAGATGTCCTATTTGCTGCTAAACGGTGGGCTCACTTTTAAAAGCAAACGTATCTTTGCTGTCAGAATTTTTGAAATATCCTGTCTAGTTTTGCAGAACTTATCAGTCTCTGGTTTCCTGTATTGGGCACTGCTGCTCTAGAGTGAGAGTCAGCAAACTACAACGCCTGGGTCAAACCTACCACACTGCCAGTTTTGGGAAAGAGAATTTTAATGGAGCCCAGCCACACCCATTCTTCCATGTTGTCTAGGTTGCTTCAAACCACCAGGACAGAGTTGAGACTGAAAAGTCTGCGAAGACTAAAATGGTCACTACCTGGCCCTTGCCAGAAGTTCTCCATCTCTGGCCTGGTCCAGAGGAAGGCTGCTATGGTGGGTGCAGTGGAAAAGCTCTGTGAAGCACAGGCAGCTGGGGGTTGGGTTATAGGGTAGCTGCAGGGACCACAGGGCCCTGGGACACAGCTGCTAAAAGAAAAGGCATGAGGGAGAGAGGCATGGCCGGGAGCCTGTCAGGACCCTCCCTTGCTGGGCCAGAGGAGGAAGGTCTGGGAGGCCTTGAGGAATTCAGGGCTGGCAGGTGTGCTTTGAGGGGGAGCATGTCGGGGGACTTGCTTGAAATTCCTGCCTTCAGACCAGCATGAGAAGTAGAAGCCCTGACACAGCGAGCAGCAGGGCAGTGCTGTCTTCTTCCTCACAGAATGTTCTCTGGAGCCCCCAGGGTGCTGCTGGGGAAGCGACCAGATAAACAGCAGCGCTCGCCAAAGGTGCAGCCTTGTACGCTTTTCCTCCTTCCTTTTATGCCTGTGGTGACAAACATATGCTTTGAAGCATGAGATTTGATTATCCTGTCTTAGTGCTTATAAATACAAATGTGATTAATGGTCATAAAAAACGGGTTGACAGTGGAAGACTGATTCTCAGCAGAGTAGCCCCACACTGTCCTCTGGAAGTGCCGGCTCCACGCAGAGGCCTGTGGCCGGTGTGGGTGACAGGGGCCCTTCTCCCCCTGCTCTCGGTCCCCCCAAGACCTCCCCATCCTCCCTCCCAGGCTGCTCTCCATGATAATTAAAAGCACTGGGTTTCCCGGGGGAGCCAACTGGGGGAGAATCAGGCCTCCTTGTCAGGCCATTAATAGCCCGGGCTGTGCTGTGCGGAGAGGCTCCTGGCTGCGTCCTTCAGCCCACTCGCCCGGCGGGCCGCCTGTACAGGTTGCGGAACAACACAGCCTGAATCCGGACAATTTGTATTTGAGCAGTGACGGGGAGAGTTGCTCTCTCCTTCTGTCATTTTGTATTAAAGACCTGCCATTAATAAAACTAATTAATAACTGCTGGCTCGGTGTGGAATCGCAGGCTCCTTCAGCCTGGCAGGCTGCCACCGGCGCCTTTGAAAGCAGCACTTCATCTCTGTCACGGGCAGGATGGATATTTCTCCACACTTCTAATTGGACAAAGTGCCTTTCAAACTCGCTGGCATTTCGCGGAGTGCAGATAAGTAGTTGGTGTGCTCTCTTCATGCAGTCACCTCTCCACGGCCTCCCAGATGGGGAGCCAGGTCCTGAGAGAAGCCGGCACAGGGGGCCCTGAGCTTTCTCTCAGTGACTCCTTGGGACATCACCTCTGACCTTTGACCCCAGAGGGAGGGAGCTTGGAGGGCAGGGGACCTGAGCTTGTCAGACCCCGGGGTGACGGAGTGGTTCTCATGTTTGGGGAGCAGCACAGTGAACTGGCAGGAGTCGGGGACCTGGTGGAAACCTCAGACTTCTAGAACTCTCTGTGTTCCTCTGAGTCAGAATCAGCAGGGGCAGAGCTAGGGCTCCTGCATTTTTCACAAACTTCCCAGCTGATTCTGATGCACACAGCGGCTGGCCCACAGGTGTCATCCTGATGCTGTCACTTCCTTGTACCCAGTGGTGTTTGCTCCTCAGTCATGCAGGACCACATCCTTTTAAATGACCCATGTATGCAAGTGGGAGGGAAGAGCTTATAGTTCAGTCAAAGAGGCAGCACAGATTCACATGAACGCTTCAAGGATGAGTTACATAATTAAATTCAATAAAGAAATTGTGTGCTGTGCAGACAATTCTTGGATGGGTAATTGTCCACATCCTAGTAGGGGCCAGCCACATAGAGAACTTTGGTTTGCATATTAAGCAATGCAATGCGTTTGTGTTTTCTCTGGGGTGAAGGTTAAAGCTGGGCGTAGAAGGATGTTTAGGAGTTTATCGGGTAGAGAAAGAGAGGGGGCAGCCCAAGGAACACGAGTGGAGGCAGCGTGGGTGTCCATCGGGCCATTTCCAGGTACGTGTGTGGTAAGAGATCAGAGAGGAAGTGACTGTGGAGCAGTTTCTGATGAGGCCTCGGGCTGTGGTGAGGAGTTGAGATTCTGTTGAGCCTGAGGCACAGAAACCAGCTAGGCCCTTGTCACAGCTGTTTATTGTGTATCCCTAGGACAGTGCTTGGCATGTAGTCAGTGATACAACAAATGTTTGCTGAATCAGGAAATGACTTATCTCCATTCTCTGCCTCCTAGCACCCAGGAACCTTCTAAGGAGGCAGACACATGGGACATGAAGGTTATAGTCAGGGCGATGGGTGTGTAAATAGGTAATTAAAGCAGAGTGTGTTGCAAATACTAAGGCAAAACTATGTATCAGGTACAGAGGCACCACAGGGCAGGAGGATGAGGCTTCTATCAGGGGAGGCTAAGGGATATTTGGGGGAGGCTTCCTGGAGGAGATGATAAGACTCACAAAGTTTGGGAGGATGCCTGAACACTTTTCAGACTGAGGAGATGAAGGGTAGTCTAGGCAAAGAGCACAGAGCATTTTAAACAGTATCTGCTTTTTAGATGTGTAGTGGGTGAGAGCAGTGTGCTGTGTTGGATCCTGTGAAGAGACAGAAATATAGTTGCAAGCATAGTTTGTATGTTTAACTCCTGGAAAGAGGGACTGGGGGCAAAATGATAGAATGCAACTAAATGCATATAACTCATCCATGGGAAGCAGGTGCATCTAACAGCAGCTGCACCGAGATGGGTTTGTGAGCTCTGTGGACACAGGGATGGGCTGTAGTAGGAGATGGCTCTGTCAGGTCAGCCCCAGGTGAAAGACTCATTGTGTCAGGGCAGAGGGGTGTGGAGCACCAGGGAACCCTCCCCTTCTCTGTGAATTCCAAGGATAGGCAGGTTTGGACAAGATAATGTGTGTCTGACATGAATACAAGGAGGAGAAGCATGAAAAGGACAGCATGGGGCTATTGAGTGTAACTTATTCATTCATGTCCCTGACATTTACCCCCAGTTTTACTGATATAATTGGCATACAGCACTGTATACTAGTAAGTGTGAGGTTATAGCATCATGATTTGACTTACATATACTGGTATTGTAACATTATAAGTTTAGTTAACATCCATCATCTCATATAGATATAGAAAAGAAATGTGTTTTTAATTTGTAATGAGAACTCTTAGGATTTACTCTCTTAACAGCTTTCAAATATACCATCTAGCAATATTAACTGTAGTCATCCTGTTGTACATTGCGCCCCTAGTGCTGATGTATCTTATCTTAAACCTGGAAGTTTATACCTTTTAATCACCTTCATCAAAGTCCCCTCCTCCCCTACAGCTTCTCCTTTCTCTTGCCACTGGTAATCACTACTGTCATCTCTTTTTCTATGAGTTTGGTTTTAGATTCCACATATAAATGAGATCATAGAGTATTTGTCATTTTATGAGTTATTTCACTTAACATAACGTCCTCAAGGTCTATCCATATTGTCACATTTGGCAGGATTTTCCTCTTGTTTATGTCTGAGTAATATTCCATTCTGTTTATACCGCAACTTCTTTATTCATTCAGCCATCAATAGACACTTAAGTTGTTTATGTCTTGGTGTAGCCGACTTTTTAATTGAGCACTTACTTTGTGGAAAACTTAGGATGAGGTGCTCTTAGCAGTAATAAAGGTTCTTCCTGGTTTCCGCCCTTAAAGCATTATCATTTTTAAGTTAGATACACAAGTAATTAGAATAAATAATTAATAAGGGGTTGGGAGGAGGGACTGGACAGTCTTCAGCTGTGTCTCCTGCCCACCCATGATCTACTTAAAACATTTTTTTAATTTGAAATAATTTTAGACATGCAGAACTGTCGCAAAGATAGTACAGAGCTCCTGCCCATTCCTCAACCAGTTCACCCAAATGTAACACCCCCCACAATATGCCCACAGTATAATGATCAAAACTAAGAAATTCATGTTTGGCACAGAACTAGTGTCCATTTTCTGTTTCGGAATCCAGTCCAGGATCTCACTTTGCATTTAGTTTTCTTGCCTCCTTATTCTCCTCCAACCTGTGACATATCTTGGGTTTCCCCCTGTTTTTCATGATCGTGACTCTGAAGAGCACTAGTCAGGTAGCTTATACAATGTCCCCAAGCTTGGGTTATGTCATGGTTAAGTGGAGGCCAGCATTTTTGGGAAGACCACAGAGGTGAAGTGTCCTTCCCAGCACATCATATCAAGGGAATGTGACATCCGTTTATCCCATTGCCGGGATGCAAACCTCTACCCCCTAGTTAAGGTAGTGTCTGCAAGGCTTCTTCACTATTTTCCCTTTTGCAATCAACAAACGCTTTGGGGAGACACTTTTAGGTGAGGCAAAGGGTCCGTTTCTCCTAAACCGCTGCGTGGACCATGTTCAGCCTGTGCCTGGCTCATCTAATAGCAAGCAGCTTTTATAATCAACACCGCTGCTTTGAGGTAGTGCTGGTCTTCCATCTTCCATCTTTCCGCAGTCGGCTTGAGGGGATAAGCACCTATAGTGGATGTTTTGGGGTGGCGGTGGCAGGTGGAAAGCATTGCTTTTATTTATGTAGGGAGGAAATGGTGCTTGGGGCTAGCAATTTGTCCAAATGCCCATTTCCAAATGAGCATCTATACTTCTTTGCCTTGGTATTGTGGAAACAGCACTGAATTAGAGGAGAGGTGACCTGGGACCCAGTCAGTTTCTGATAGTCATTGGCCGTGTGACCTCAGGCAATGAACTTGAGTTGTCTGGAATCAGTTATCCTGAAGTGGATGGGGTTAGATTAGTCCACTCCTGGGGTGACTTTCAGCTCTAGCATAGTGGGATTTCCCCCTGGGCTAAGACTCTAGCTCTAACGAGGAAAACTGAGTTATAATGGAATAAATAAAATAAATATGGAGAATGGCTGGGTGTTATATGACCTTGGACTCTCTGATAATTGAGACATCCAATAAGGTGGTTTGAAAATGAGAACGAAATTGCTATTTTCAAAGTCTAAAGAAAGGATACATACCCAATTATGTTGGAAGGTTGTAAGGATGGACAAGCTCTTTGTGCTTCAAGAGACTTTTCCTCTCTGTAGCTTTTCATGAGATTACATTGCCTGTCATTACCCAATCTTAAATTTCCTTTGGGTATCACTGGCATCGGCTCTTCCTTTGGAAGTAGGCAGACAGCTCTTCCATATTAGAGTCTGAGCAACATCTTAATTCCTACCATATGGCCATATTCTTAGAGTAGGAAACAACCCACTTTACCCATTTCTTTGCCAAAGATAATCCTCGGCAAACAAATTCTCCCTTTACTCTGCTAATGAAAGTGTGTTCTTGCTGATGGGCATGTCACTTACAAGGTGACACCAAAGGCCAATTGACTTTGGAACATGACTTCCCAACCATTTTTGATGTTGCACAAACATTCCAGTTTGTTAGATTTCCTCCCCTCTCCAGTCCTTTTCTGCTAATTGACTGTTTTTCACTTTGGTCCTGCTTTCTGCCTTGTGAGTTCCTACCTTCCTTTAATCCATCATGTGCAATACTTACCTATGTCACTTGCAATTTGTATCCTTTCAAGAGGATGAAAGAACTAGATGTTCTTCCAGGAGGTATGTTTTTATTTATAAGGGGGCTTTCTTCACACGGACTGCTCTCCGTTCTCAAGCATGGCAAGACTAACTCACCATCACTGGGACATACTTCCTGGCTTTGTAACTGGGATGAAAAATATGGAATTTCACTGCTTCCTTATTATTATTTTGCAATTAGCTTAATTCTGGTAATTGTCCTATGTGTCTATAAGATGACTGACTAGAGTTGGTGTGGGGTTGTGAAGTGTCTCCCAGGTTTTGGCACTGTGACAGGTACTAGAACATGCAGGTGGCAACACATGGCCGCTTTCAAGTAGTCTCCTGTCTACTCAGGGAGAGTGTGAAAGGAAAGAATTACAATAGCAAGTGCTACTTGCTGCCACAGATGTGTGTGCATAGTACAGAGGTAGGACAGATGAAGGAATGTTAACCTTCTCTGGGAAAGAGAATTCAAGGAAAGCTTTATGGAGGACATAATTGTCCAAAGTGGATTTTCTAAGAGAAATAAGACATTACTCAGAAGAAAACTGGGAGAAGCACATGAACACTATGGCCATGGAGCCCAACAGAGTTAACTAATTGGTCCACACAGACAAGCCCAGGACCTTGTGGGCTCTAAGCACTTGAAGCATGCAGGGTTTACATAGTTTAATTAGCCTGTGTATGACATTCTCATACACTGCTTTAGTAGAACTAAATTCATAGAAGATATTGTTTCTCTGAAGTGAGAAATAAGAGGGGAGTGGATGGGTAAAGGAAGTCCACTTAGAATTAGAACCTATTTGTACTAATACCTACCCGCCTTTACTTTACTTGTCTTTACTTACCTGCTATGTCTATAAGCCATACTTATAATGCAAAACAAATACTGTATTATCTTTAATGCAATATTGTTTTTTCTACACTTTGTGTTTGTACCATCTTCTTTTAAATTGTATTGTAAGCAGATGCGGAGGACCTGAAGATGGTCATCCCCCGGCCTTTCCTGGCCATATCCATTTATTGAACTGTGGAGTTTCTTGTACATTTAAAAATCATAATGAAAACCCTTTAATCAGTCAACTTGCTAGACGTGTATTGATCATCTACTGTATGTCAAGCATTGTGTCAAATTGATGGTTGTCAAACTTTTTGGTCTCAGGATCCCTTAATACTCTTAAAAATTATTGAGGAATTTCACGAGCTTTTGTTTGTAGAAATTATATATATTGACATTTTCCAAATTAGAACTGAAAATGGAGAAAATATTTTAAAATACATTTATTTTTAAAATAATAAACCCATTGCATCCTAACATAAATAAAATTGAAATAAACACACACACACACACACACACACACACACACACACAATTTCCCAAAACAAAAACAGAAGATCGGCCTTCTTTTTTTATTTTGTGAATAATCTCTTTTATGTTTGGCTTAATAGAGGACAGCTGGATGGATTCTCAACTCTGCTCCTACATTCCGTCTGTTGCCATAATACATGTCATGTAGCCTCTAGAAAACTCCACTTCTTGTGATAAGTATTATTATGAAAATAGTTTTGACCTCATGGGTTTCCTTGAACGAGTCTTGGAGACCCTCAGGAGCCCATGGACCACTCTTGTGGGACCTGCTGAGCTAAATGATGCCCTCGCTTTCCACAAGGTGGAGATGCTGAAACATTGGAAATGGCTTGAAAGGACCCAGAAGAAGCAGAGCTGCAGGCTGATGACCTCCTGTCTGAATTTCATTTCAGGATTAATCTGTGTGTATTTCATGTGACTGTGTTTCTGAGGTTTGCATGCACATTAGAGCCTATGTGTGCTTATGATTTCTTTGAGCCAAAGGAAAAAATGTGTGGATGAGGAAGGAAAATGGGAAAACATGAAATATGGGTTAGGCCCCCCAAAATGTTTTCATCCCATCCAAAGCTAATTTAAAAGTTGTATCTATTCTATACAGTTAGCAATTCAAGGACTGTGCCATTGGTTTGATGTTTTTATTTATCAGATGTCTCTTGGTAGCCTGTGCTCTTTTTTTGGTGTTAATTATATGTAGGCTTGTTTTCTATGTTTACTAATTCATAAAGTAGATTTTCTTGTCCAATTTAATTTGTGTGTATTGGTAAATTGGTATCCTCATTGATAGTTTCTTCTTAGAGAGTATCTTTTTTCTTTAAGAAGCACTTTGGGATAATTTATTTTAGAGTTAAATTAATCAAAATATTGAAAAGCTTTTCCAATGATACTTTGGAAGCATTTTAATAGACACAGTACTATCATTTTTTTCAATATCCATGAAAGAAATGGGTATCGGTATTCTAGACAAAATTGATATATTTATCTGTACTCTTCAGTTCATAAAATGGAATTTGATCACTTTGGGAATATATTTTGAAATATTTAGGGCAAAGTATTTAAAATGTTCTAAAAGTTAACTAGAGAGAAAAGATGAAAGACTTAATTTCCTTGGACCTGAATAATTCAAGTCAAAAGCTTCTGTATTCAATTTTCCTTGACTTTTCTTGGTTGGTTTGGGATTTTTCTTGGCCTAGGATTGAATATTTTGCATCACTTTAGGAAAGTCAGGATATATCTAGCTTTTCAAGTAATAATCCAGACTTATAGCTGAATGGATTTAGAATCAAAGGATTTTGAAAAGCACACATTAGGTCCATTGCTCTTTTTAAAAAAATATATTTTATTGATTTTTTACAGAGAGGAAGGGAAAGGGATAGAGAGCTAGAAACATCGATGAGAGAGAAAGATCTATCAGCTGCCTTCTGCACGCCTCCTACTGGGGATGTGCCCACAACCAAGGTAGATGCCCTTGACCGGAATCGAATCTGGGACCCTTCAGTCTGCAGGTGGACACTCTATCCACTGAGCCAAACCAGTCAGGGCTATAGCTCTTTTTGTTGTTGTTGTTCAGTTAATGCCATTAACAGAGACCGAGAGTATTGTAAACACATTGACTCTTGGAAGTCTTCGTTAAGGCTAAGAACACAGAAGATGATTATTTTTCCTCTCTTGGTTTTTCCCTCTGCGTCTTCCTTCTTTCCCTCACGTCTCCTTTCTTCCTTATATATTTTTTAATTCTTTACACTTCCCCCTTCCAGATTTGCAACATTTAGATGCACATTGCAATGTATGAACAGTGATGTGATGGAAACTGGGCCTGGTGCTGACAGCAGTATTTTTCACATGGTGGTGAACATGTGTGCAACCACAAATTAGTCCTTGGTTCAATTATTTGAAGCAATAGTACAGTGATTTATAAAGTCCCCTTTCAAAACAAAATCTGGAGTGTGCAGACCACACAAATTACAAACATGTTGAGAGATGTAGGGTGAAAAAGCCAACCCCTTCATATCTCTAAAAGCAGATTTTTGAAAACACAAGTCTTCACTTACCTGCTCTGCTAATTGCATTTTCCTTGAAGCCCCCTCCTGGACACTTGGATGCTCTAACTTTAATTTGGAAATGCAAGTCCTCCTTCTTTGCTGGAAATAGCCTTAATTGTGGGTGCTGTAATGTTCTAGACTTAAACATCAAAGCTCCTTCTGTCAGCTCACAGAAGGCCCATGATAAACACTGAGTTCCGGGTGGGGTTTATCTCTTCAGTGTTTTTTAAATGTTCAGCCACCAACATCCATCTTAAGCTGACTGACCCTGTTCCCTTCCTCTTTATCAACTCCCTGGCACCCCACCTGTGGTCAAGACATAGAAATCATGAACATTCCTATGAAAACCTCCGTACCTCTCTTGATCTTGTATGAATGCCATCCGTACTTTCAATAACAACAGTAATAGTAGCCCTTTTTATTAAACGCTATTATGTATCTGGCATCACGTGAAGCCCTTTCTATGTATTATCTCAATTATGAATTGTACAACTCTATAAGATAAGTACTGTTCTTTACCCATTTTACAGATGAGGAAACATTGGCTTGCCCAAGTTCAGTCTGTTCAGTAAGCAGGTTGTTAAGCAACCAGTAAAAATACTTCATTTCCAGAGACTGGTTTACTTAAAGGCCTGGCCATCTGGTGCCAGGAAGTGGAACTTACTCTCAGAAAACCGAGTGTTCCCCTAGACACTGCATTTAGGAGACCAGGTTTTCATTTTGATCCACATAAGACCACAGGAGTTAGAGGACACCCCTTCCCCACTACAGTTGGAAGAGTTCATTACTTAAATGGCAGTAGGGTGGCTAGCAGAAGGCACACCCAACAATTGGACTACCCACCAGGAAGAGAATGTTTAGACACATCGTGCAACCTCCTGACTGTGGAGTGTTGTATCACTGAATAAGAAAGAACCATGTCTAGTTGACCTGGGAATATATTCAACTAAGTGACAAAAGTTTCAGAAATGAATGTGTGTGTTCACCTTTGTTAAACAAAGAATAGGGGGTGTTTGCATACATGTGTATATGAGTTTAGGAAATCGTCTGATGATGTATGACTTGTACATACCAACCTCTCTAGAGGGCAGGCGCTTGGGGTTGGATTGAGCCAGGAGGACACTTTTTTCCTTTATGTAAGCTCTTACTGTTTTTCTGCCGCAGTGATCCTGCTTTTTTTGTGTCTGATTTTCCTTTTAAAGGCAAAAGACAAGCCTGACTCACAGCAAGAAGCATGGGGTTGAGCCTCAGCTTAGTGGTTCATTAGCTGTGTGACCTGGACAAACACCTAACTACCATGGGTCTCAGTTTCACCATCTTCAAAATGAGAGAATGAGACCCTGGATATTGAGAGTCTCCTTGGCTGTTCTGATTTTGTGAAACCTGATGAGAGGCTGTGCTGGCGAGGCAGCTGGGCATCTCTACTCACGGAGGCCTGGGCGCCAGGTTCCCTTGAGTCCAGGGTTCTTAGGACTGAGGGTGTGGCCTTGTAGGGCCTGGAAGGGTCCCAGGCAAGCTCAAACCTTCGTCTGATGAGCTCTGTGCTCTTGGCAAGTAAGCCCTCAGAATGGAGCTCTGTCCAGCAGCTATAGCGTAGACCCAGAGCCTTTCCTTCTTCCACTAACATTCTGATGTCATTGCATATACTCTGTAAAATCATAGACATCTTCTTGTTAAAAAAAACTTAACAGAGTAGTGAAGAGCATGGACTTGCCAGACAGACATATTTAAGTTTACACTCCAGCATTGCTATCTGTGCAACTGGAGGCAGGTTATTTAACCTCTCTGAGCTCAGTGTTTTCATCTATGAAATGGTGATAATAATACCTTAGAGAGCTGCTGTGAAGATTAGGTGTTGTGCATATATGTAGAGGCTGCAGTTTCTGGGACACAGTAAGTGCTCCATAAACTTTAGTTGGTAACCAGTAAAATCTGTCTCCCAGGGAACAGATGCAAGTTGAAAATGCAGACTTGGGTGGCTGAGGATCACTGGGAAGGTGCCATAGGGCTCAGGAGGCATTTGCTTCCTTTCAGGTGTGATTGAGCTAATCGGTCATGATGACAAATGCAAATGTTAAAACTTTTTGTCAGAGCTCATTACAGGAAGTTTTGATCACAGTAAATACAAGTTCCTGAGAGCCATTGGTCCATTAATAATTCTGGATCACATTTGTAAGGGAAACACGAATGACCCCTTTTTTCTCTTGGTTTAATTCCCATACAAGTCTCTCATATGGCCCTTTCCTTTCCCCCATTTATAGGTGAGGGAAGAAGCCCTTTTCTAGTACAGTGGCTACTCCTGGTCTCCAGTGACAAATTAGACCTGCTAATCCTTATTAAGAACCTTCTGTGCCAGTGCCTATACGAAGAACAGGGTGAGCAAAGAATGTTAGTAAGAACCAGTCCTGTTCTTAAAGAGCCTACTGTCTACTGAGTCAGACAAGGGAACAGCTCTCCAAGGTAAAAGGCAGAATGTAGGCAGGGTGGCCTGGGGACAGGCAGGTGGGACGTGGCAAAGTCTAACATGAGCCAGCGGACAAGGTTTCCCAGAGGAGTCCTTTGAGCTGGGCCTGGGAGGAAAGGGTGAGACATGCATTTCAGGCTGAGGGAGGTCATGAGCAAGGCACAAAGCTGAGAGAGTTGGTAATGAGCCTAGAGAATGGCGAGTTGCTCCCGGCTGGCATGGCTCAAGGGTTGAACCAGGAGGTCCCAGCTTTTGATTCCTGGTTAGGGCACATACTCGAGTGGCCAGCTCAATCTCCAGTGAGGGGCATGCAGGAGGTGGCCAATTGGTGATTCTCTCTCATCATTGATGTTTCTCTCTCTCCCTCTCCTTTCCTCTCTAAAGTCAATAAAAAGAAAAGAAAGAAAATGGTGAGTTACTTAGGAGATTAGAGTTATGCCTGTGGATAGTCATGATCAGATGGAAATGTTTCTCAGTCCAACTTGCCAATGAAGATCGCCCCAGGAGCTTGCTAAAAGTACGGGTTCTCAGGACTCTAACCTATTGATTCAGACTCCGTGCGTAACACAGTTCTGGAAGGTGGATTTGAAAAGATAGTGAAGGCCAATTCAAGAAGAACCTTGAAATTCATTCAGAGTTTTGACTTTATTTCCCAGGGCATCAGGCAATATGTTTAACTAGCTATTTTTGTTCAATCCTGGAAGAGTCTCATTGCCAATGGTATCAGGTGGTTCTAGGTCAGTGGTTCCTAAGGTGAGGTCTAGGACAACTAGGGAACCATGAAGACTTTAATGGGGCTCTTCAAGCTATTTTGGGTGTTTTGGAAAGTGTAAGGCAAGTTATCTATTTATCCTTCATAAGTTTGTAACTACTTTGACGAGTCCTTTCTTTGATCTGGAACTGGGTTAAAAGAGATTAACATGGAGAAGGTAAAGCAGTCCAGTGCAGTGGTTAAAAGTATGGGTTTTGGAGACAGATCTGAGTTTTAGATTCATTGCACTGCCTTCCAGCTCCAGTATCTCAGGCAAGGTACTTCCCCTGTGTGGTCCTGTTTCCCATATGTAAAGCATGGCTAACAGCAGTCCCCAGCTCATAGGATTGTGGCAAGAATTCCAGGAGAGAATATGTGTATAGGTTCCACATAAACACAGTTCTCGGAAAATGTTATCCGTATTCAGCTGCCTCATGGAAAAATTATTATAAATGACTAGGTCATTTTGTGTGGTAGCAAAACTCGGGGGGGGGGATGATAGTGGCAAAGGCTCCTCAAAGGTGAAAAGTTTGGGAAGCTTCTCCGAGGGCTTGTTTGGACCTAGCATCTAGAGCGGAGAGCAGACACACGCCTTTTCTTCCTTCCCCTGTCTAGGATAGATGCTCTTCAGAGGACCCTCATGCTTAAGCTCTGCCTCTGGAGCATGATTTATCCTGGAAATGGTTCTAACAGAAAATAGTAGAAAATTACTTGCCAGGGGAAGAATCAAATGAGAGTGTGTATTTACTTTGGGCGATTTTCCCATTGCACTGGGTTCGTCTGCCAAGAAGTTAAAAATAGTGGTGATAAGCAGTCTGTGAATCGGTCCCTCTTGGGGTTGCAAGGGTCAACTGAGAGTAGAATTGTTCCCCTGGGCCCCCGAGAAGGCTGCATTGTCCCCTCTCACTCTGTGGAGAGCCCCTCTTGCAGCTTCTGTTGGCTGCTCTCCTATGATCTGAATATTCTGCTGGAGTTTCTCTGCCTGGCCCATGAATTCCTCAGACTTGTTCTAGGCAGCCTATGTTAAACCGGCTGGTTTTGGATGGCCTCGTGCTTTAAATACGCTATTTATAACCAGTAATTTATGTTTTCATGATACTTCACGTACCAGCTGGTCTTTGTGCCACTGTAGTAAGGGAATAATGAAATACATGGTATTTATACGGGTGGCTGTGGTGTTTGTCATTTTGTATATGGATCGCTATTGTAGGACGCGTGTAAAATTGCAGAGGGATTTTTTTCCCCTCTTAAAGATAAGCCCTAGCGTATTAAATATTCATCGGCTGTGTAAGAACACTATACCATCTTTTTGTTTCCTTCATCCTTATTTTCTCATGGAAATATATTCAGATGTCTACAATATGTATTGTTCTCATAAAATGCTCCTCATTGCAACTGGTCCCCTGAGCAAAACTTAACATCTTTATCAACAGCTGTTCCCAAATATGCTAGTGAACATGCCCTTCAGCCTTAGGGTCACATCTAAATAATGCCACTAGCACCTTTGAGAGCTTGGCTCCCGAATTCCTTGAAGCCCAGCAAGTTCATGACTTTGAGTGGTGGGGGAGGTGTTGAGGATTGGTGGCCTGAAGAAGCTTTGCTCCTAAAAAAAAAAAAAAAATTGCCACTGTCTCCTGCTGCCTCATTTCCAAAGGCACTGTTAGGCTTTGTCCCTTGTATGTCATTGTCTGGTCTAGCTGCAGACTGGGAGCACAGGTGACCCGGCCCCTCTTCTAATGCTGTGATAACGCCAAGGCTGCAGATGGGGCCACCTGGAGCGACAGCAGGGAACTCGAAGGAGTTGTTGTGAGTTCCAGGGAGAGGTCACTCCCATCCCTCTGCTGGGCAGTGTCAGTCAAGTGGCCCCCACAGCCCTGTGGACATCAAAACATGGAAAGCATTTGTGGAGACCAGTGAGCATTGATCCCACACATCTGAGCAGTTTATTCTCCTCTCATAGATTTACCGCCAGATCTCTCAGGAGCAGTGGTTCTCAAAGTGGGCCTGGACCATATTTAATGTTGGTGTTTACAGCCGTAAATTGCCCTCCAGGTGATGCTGATGATGCACTGGTTGGGTTCTCCTTTTCCTGGAAAAATGACAAGGGTTGTGGGGGACACAGGAGAGGCACAACCCTTGCTTTCTGACCTGAAAGAGTATGTGGGGGTAGGTCTGGTATTGTTCTGCCCATCAGAGAGCATAGGAGCCAGTAGTTCACCCCATCCTGGTGCCCAGAGAGAGGACAGACAGGCTCTTGAGTCAGACACAAGAGAATTCAGTCCTGCCTTTGCTAGTCACTAGTTGAATGACCTGAACAAAGTGTGTAACCTGAGTCTTATTATGAGGAATGAAAAGTGGTGCTACCTGGTCGGTGCCCAATAAACACTGGTTTTTAAGGATAAGGATATGAAGCCATAAAGGGATGTCTCTGGCACTACCCAGCCCCAATAACACTTCCTCTGGCTCCCATTAAACTTGGAAGCACATGGCCCCACTCTATCTGAGTAAGCATTAACCGCCTCTTCTCTTAACTACCGATGCTGGTGCTGACATGGTGCTGTAATCCTAGCTGATGTCTTCTGAGCACTGCCAGGTGCCAGGCAGCATTCTGAGGACAATATGTGCCTTCTCTTTTTTTATTTCTATAAAGATCCAATGAGAGAAGGGCAGGAGATGAATTAATGAGCCCCCAATGATGTCCATATCCCAATCCCTGAAACCTGTGAATATGTTACTTCACAGGTGTGATCAGTTAAGGGCCTGCAGATGGGATGTTATTCTAGAACAGGGGTTCTCAATGTTGGCTGCACATTAGAATCACCCCTGAATCTTTTTAAAATCCTGATTTCTGGGCCTCATCCTCCGGAAATTCTGTTTCTTTGTTATGGGTTGAGGCCACAACATTAGTAACAAAGAAACAGAATTTCTGGAGGATGAGGCCCAGAAATCAGGATTTTAAAAAGATTCCCAGGTGATTCTAATGTGGAGCCAAGGTTGAGAACCACTGTTCTAGAACTAGAGGCCTGGTGCATGAAATTCATGCACGGGGGGTGTATGTCCCTCAGCCCAGCCTGCACCCTCTCCAATCTGGGACCCCTCAAGGCATGTCTGACTCCCTCTCCCAATCCAGGACTGCTGGCTCCCAGCCGCTCGCCTGCCTGCCTGCCTGCCTGATTGCCCCCAACCACTCCCCTGCCAGCCTGATTGATGCCTAACTTCTCCCCTACCAACCCAATTGCCCCTAACTGCCCTCCCCTGCTGGCCTGGTCATCCCTAACTGCCCTCCCCTGCCAGCCTGGTCTCCCCTAACTGTCCTCCCCTGCCTGGCTGGCTGCCCTTAACTATCCTCCCCTGCAGGCATGGTTTCCCCCAACTGCCTGCCCCTGCTGGCCCAGTCACCCCTAACTGCCCTCCGCTGCTGGCCTGGTCACTCCCAACTGCCCTACCCTACAGGCCTGGTGCCCCTCAACTGCCCTCCCTTGCAGGCCTGGTTGCCCCTAACTGCTCTCCCCTGCAGGCCCGGTTTCCGCCAACTGCCCTCCCCTGCAGGCCTTGTCCCTTCCAGCTTCCCTCCCATGCAGGCCTGGTCCCCCCCAACTGCCTTCCCCTGCAGGCCTTGTCCCTCCCAACTGCTCTCCCCTGCAGGCCATCTTGTGGCGGCCATCCTGTGTCCACGTTGGGATGGCCATTTTTGACCACATGGGGCGGCCATCTTGTGTGTTGGAGTGATGGTCAATTTGCATATTACCTCTTTATTATATAGGACTAGAGGCCTGGTGCATGAATTCATGCACTCGTGGGGTCCCTCAGCCTGGCCTGTGCCCTCTCACAATCGAGGATCTCTCAGGGGATGTCAGAGAGCCAGTTTTGACCCAATTCCCGCAGGCCAGGCCTAGGGACTATACTGGCATGCAAATCCATGCCCTGGGCCTCTAGTATGCATATAAAATCTTTGGCAATCACTTCCCACCCTTGTCCCCCTCCCCTCTGAGATTCATCAGTCTGTTCCATGTTTCCATGCCTGTGCGTTGAGCATCTGCCCCCAGTGGTCAGTGCACATCATAGCTACCGGGTAAACAGTTGCTTAGGCTTTCATATATATAGATGATGATTCGGTGGGCCCAGTGTAACACGGTCCTTCTAAGACAGTGGTTCTTTTTTTTTTTTTAAATATATTTTATTGATGTTTTACAGAGAGGAAGGGAGAGGGATAGAGAGTTA
>NW_006289718.1:1593637-1604598 GCF_000327345.1 Myotis davidii
TCAAACGACCCTTTCACAGGGGTCGCCTAAGACCATCCTGCATATCAGATATTTACATTATGATTCATAACAGTAGCAACCTTACAGTTATGAAGTAGCAACGAAAATAATTTTATGGTTGGGTCACAACATGAGGAACTGTATTTAAAGGGCCAGAATGTTGAGAACCACTGTTCTAAGAGGCAGGTGGGAGGGTTGGAGGTAGAGGAGGAGAGGTGATGTTGTAAGTGGAGGGAGGGCAAGAGGGATTTGAAGGTGAAGAAGGGGCCATTGGCCAGACTGCAGGGGGCCTCTAGAAGCTGGAAAAGGGAGACTATGCATCCTCTAGGGCTCTGAAGGACCACATCCTACCAGCACCGTGATTTGAGGGCTTCTTCCATCCAGAACTGTAACACCTTCGTGTTGATTTAAGACGTGGCATTTGTTTCAATGGACATGGCAGAGCAATGCTGGGAGTCTTACATTTGACAGTGGGACGTGGGGATCAGAAAGACAGAGCAACTCCCCCTGGGTCACACAGCTAGAAAATGGCACAACAGGGAATCATACCTCAATCTGGCTCCAGAGACCACACAGGAAACTGGTGACACACGTCGTCTGCTGTGCGTAGCAGGGCTGCCTTCTGCGCCTGCTTCACTTCACTTGCCTAGTAGAGTTGGCAGTAAGGTCCACAGGAGAGTAAGGTCCACAGGAGACTCAACTTTGTGGTGAAATCTGATGAGTTTCCTTCCAGAATGTTCTGTAACTTTAATGTGAGGCTCTCTTTTCTAAGGTAGTTTGTAAGGAAGGCAGTTTCTGGGGGTGTTGAGGGAAAAAGCAGGAAAGAGTCCAAAGTGCTTTTTTATGAAAATGGAAAAAAATAAAACCCAACAACGAAGAAAGCATGAGGCCAAGAATGCCCAGGCTGGAGAAAGCCTCAGAGAGGTCTGGCTCCCAGCGGAAGCACTTGGTCGGTTACTATGTGGAGGAGGAGGGGTGGGGAAGACACTGCCCTTCCGCTCACCTGGCTAGTTTATTCTCTGGGACCAGAGAGACAATAGCACTGCTGCCAAGAGAGAAGCCACAGTGGAGAGATGCCAAGCATCGCAACTTCGTCAGGACCCTAACGAGCCAAGCTCCAGACTGAATATTTTTTAATATCACAGTCAAGCCAGGGTCTGAAAGAAGCCCAGACTCTCTGAAGCTGTGTACAGGGATGCAAAAGGGAACAGTTCAGAATGGCAAGTGGTGTTTAAGGCTCAAGGAGGCCCCATGCCGTGCCCACCTACGGAGCCGGCATTGTGCTGGGGGCTGCAGACCCACCTTCAAGGGTCTGCTTATGCCCTGGTAGGAAGAATACAGCATTTTCACAAATCCCTCTAAGGTAGAACCAGCAGGATAGAGCCACAGGGAGGCACAAAGAGTAGTGGGGGTTGGGAGGAGAAAAATCTCCTCTACTAAGTGGAAAGGAAAGGGATGCATAGCGATTGAGGGTCACTCGGAGGCAGGCTCCATGCTAGACATATTCACATACATTCTCTCACTTAGGCAGTCAGAGACACTGAGGTAGGCATGACACTGCTTCATAGAATGAACTCAGAGACACTAAAGAACTTGCCCAGCCTTAGGAAGTGCATGCCGGAGTCAGAATGGAAACTGGGTGTTTTGGTCAAGCCTAGTGTACTTTCTGTCAGACGGCATCCTCTCCTGGGGGGCCATGAAATGCCTCATATGCTAGTTAATGATGTGGGAAAATGTTCAAGAGATATATAACTAAGTGGATGAAGCAGGTTATGTGATCCAGCTCTTATTAACACACATTTATCCTAAAAACATCAAGGTTAATTTATAATACCATCAAGTGGCTACCTCTGAGTGTTGAAGTTAGAACCATTGTTAAAAATCCTTTGCTAATCTACATTTTACAAATTTCCTACAGGGAACAATCCTTGATGTATTTATAAATACTAATAGAACTTTGGGCTCTAGGCCCCTTTGAAGAAGGAGTTTTTCTGAGCATAGGTCTTTGGAGGTACCTAAAGGATGTGTGGTCATGGTGGGATTTCCAAGCATATCAGAAGGGCAAGAGCCAATGTATAGAGTGGGGATTGTGGGGCCTAGTTCTGCATCGTGAGTATGTGTAGGAAATATGAATTGAAGGGTGGCTGTAACATGGGGACTGTGTAGGAGATTCGTGGGGGTGAATGTGGGTCATGGGGTGGTTGTTACCTTGGAAAGCCCTCAATGCCTGCCTTAAGATTTGGTGCTGAGTTCTGCAGATTATGAGGGACCTAACCTAGAGGTCCTGATTGAAATGCTTTGCTAAAGGTAACATTTTAAATGTGGTAGAAGACTCGGTAAGGTATATGGGAAGAGGTTGCTTTTTGATACATAGCAAGTGTTGGGGAAGGTCCGCTGATCTCAGCCCCACTGCTTCTGGGTTGTGGCACACTATCACCATCTAGTGGTCACACAGCCAAATTGTAGGGCTAGTGGGTGTAGAGCCCTGGTTGTAGAGAAACTTCATCAAAGCCCCAAATCCTAGTCAAGTTATCTACATCTCCAAAGACGTCTAAAGGTTTATAAATATCTGGATAAAGAACTGAATATTTTATTGGCAACTTGGGCGTCATTAGTGATGTGGACGCTGTTTCTTCGAGTTACTTAAAACCATTCAGACCCAGCAGATAGAGAAAGAACATGTATATCCTCTGGAACAGACAACTAGCTCAGCTCGAAGTTGAGAGCACTCAATGGCTTTGAGACTTGTAATGAAGGAGAAAAACTTTCTTACTTCCTACCAGGTTGGCATTTAAGAGACTTAACTGCTGAGAACTAGACGAGCAGTGATTTTTACAGAAGCCCTCATTTCAGCTGATTCCTCTGCCTGATTAGATGTCATTACACAAAGGCCTGGATTCGGAACGGAAGCAGAGTTGGGGATGTAGCCGATTCTGTGATTTCTGTGTCACTGCAGCCAATTTGAGACATCTTCTGGCAACTTGACTTTCTCTTTTTCTTTCTCTGTTGTAATTGCAGGGAGGGCTGGTCTTAAGAAGGGCGTGTAACTGGGCTCAGATAATTGTTTGTTGGTAAGGGGGTTGAGGGAGGTGAGGATGGGAGGGCAAGGAATCTAATCATGGTGACAGTGAGGGAAAAGAGCCTTTTTACTATGTTAGCTTTTGGCAGGCAAAGTAGCTGTGGATAAACACATCATAGGCTCTGTCCTCTTTGTGGTGGGGTGGGCACTGTGCTGGAGTCCTGAGGTCTGGCTCTCCCTCTGATTAGTTCTGTGACTTTGGGTAAGGTGGCCTCTCTGAGACCACATGTCCCTTGGCTGTAAAGCTTGGTTTTGTATATGCCCTTCCTCTACTCTAGGGTACCGTGAGGCTCCGTCAAACATCACTGAGCGAATAGAAGTGCTGTAGGCAGTATGATGGTTATCAGTGGATGTGCAATTTCTTTGAAGAGTCCAGGTGCTATGTAAGGTTTACTTCTTATTCTCCTTCCTGTCCCTCTCCCTCTCCTTCTATACATCCTCCTATTCCCAGGCCCATTCTTGTGTGTTCCCATTCCTGGCTCTGGCCCTGGCCCTTTTCTCTGGTCAGACTCAGAAGGCCGACAGGGGAACATTATTGTGGAATTCCAAGTTGTGTCTTATTCATCCGTTGTCTCTGAGCCCAAACTGAGGCTAAAGTCAAAGTTCTGCCACTTAGGTCTGTGTGACCTTGGGCAAGTTACTTAACCTTTCTGGGCATCAGATTCTTCATCTATAAGCTGAAAGTCTACAAACCAAAAAGAGGGTAGTTGTGGTGATTGCAAATGCCTATATTAAGGGGCAGGTATTTTTATGTTTTATAAAGCAGGCCTATGAGTTTAATGTTTCTGTCTGCCCCGGACAGTTAAGAATGGTTGGCTGTTATCAGCTTCCACGTTTAAGATGGGACATTGCTTTCTTCTCTTTCATTTTTATGAATCTCCTGTTCCCCCAAGTCTTGTTTATTTTTCCACTTTCAGGGATATGCACCACCTGGCTCAGTGATCCACAGGGGTTTCTTCAGGGGTGGGGGACCCCAACCCCCAACTCTGCTTTAATCTGTTTTACATTTTGGAGTTTAAAATGGGATTTATTTGCGGTAAAGGTGCTTTAGGGAAAAAAAAAAGAGAGAGAGAGAGTTTGAAAACACCAATCTCTGGCCTCAGTGTAGGATAAAGACATTGGATCAAAGAAAGAATTCAACAAAGGGCTAGACTGTGGTGAGGTGTAGCAGCTAAACATCACACAAATGCTTTGGAAATAAAGAGGGGATTGAGAGGCACATGGCCACTTTCGAACTGTTGAGAAGATGGGGCTTTAATTCCAGCAAAAAGTAACCCCAAAGGATGACAGAGTTGCCTCCACAGTTCATTTCTTAACTGATGCATTTTCCTAACCAGAGGCTGGCGAAAAGCTGACTTCTGCCACTGGATGCTTGACGTGGTGTTAACATGGGGCTGCTACTCCCCAGGCAGATGCAGCAGGAAGGTGAAAAGAATGAGACTGTGTTCTTTCCACAGCACACAAATGCTATTGGAAGTTACCCCAGTTTCTTCTTGGGGTTTGCGGAGGTCCTGGGGAGAGAAGCGGAATGCCTGCCTCTCAGCAGATGCCCGGAGAAGGCCTTGAAGGAGCTGCAGAGTGGGGTCCAGCCTGTGGGGTCATTTGGGCAGGGCTCCTAATCTGTCTCTGAAATGAGCCTCTGCTGTATAATAAATGGCACCATATTCTGTAGCATTGATGGGCACTTAGAATTTTGTGGTGCGTCTTTGGAAAATGATCTGTAATTACCTGCAATAATCTTATTTTTTTCGGTTACACCTCCATACCTCTGTTTTAATTTTTCAAAAATCAGTCTTTTGGCATCTAGATCTCTTTAACTCTTATCAGGAACCCTCTGTAGACTCTGCAGACCTGGTGCAGAAAAGAGTAATTTAGACCTCACCGATGAAGAATTTGTGGTCATGTGTCAGAGGTAGAGCAAAATGTAACTAGCCTGGCTTGGGAGGAACAGGCCATCCAGGGCAAGTTCAAGGGAGCAAGGTGCTTGTCGTACTTAAGAGCTGCAAAGTGCTGTTCTAATTACACATCCTTCTTGCCTTTTCATTACAGCAGGACCTCTGCCAGGCAAGGTTGTGTTCCCTGTGTTACTCATCTTGATAAAATAATGACACGTGATTGTTCAGGAAAAGGCAAACTTTTTGTCATTTATTCTGCTGCTCCTCCTCCCTCCTTTCTCTCTAATTAGCCTGAAGTGGAGAAGCTTAACTCCTATGAAATTATCAGTCTGCCAGCAAGTGCTGGCAACTTCTGGGTCTGAAGACTGCGGAGATAACATGTGGGAAATGGCTCTAAAGTGCTGATGAAACCTTATACTCAGAGTTGGAAAAAGCACACATTAGTATGTAATTAAGAGTGTACTCTCTACATGTGTTTGATCTGAGGGAGGTCACGGAGCCATGTGTGTGTTGTTCCAGTGATGGAGACTCCTAGGCTCCCTTGAGAGAAGAAATCTCCAGTCATCTTTTGTTTTGTTTATTTCTGATACATATGTATTTAAATTATCTAGCAGTTTATTGAGCCCAGCCTCTATCCTACTGATTCAGATCAATTTTGTCTGTGTTACCATGGGCAAGTCATTTCATCCCCACCAAGACTCAGTTTTTCCTTGTGAATCATGGAGAGAACAGTCCCTTTTTTGGAAAGAACTCGGTGCGGTTCTTAGCAGGTAAAGACTCCTGGTGACTGTTATCTATGATTGTAGGCAAGTTGTGCAATGGCTTGAGATGCCAAGATGACACTGGATCTTATCAGAAACTGTGCAAGTCATCTTTGCTCCAGAGCAAATCAGCAGCTATGCTCTCTCTACTCTTTAACCAGCTACCATCCTTTTGTATGACACCTATATGCCCAGGTCTCCACACATCTGCTCTCAATTTCCTGTCTCTTCCCTCAGTACCCCCACCCCCACCCCACCACCCCATCTCCAATTGAAAGGATAAAGCACAAGTTGTTTTTAAGTGCAGATTAGGTCCTGTCAATGTGTTGGTTGCTGGTGCTATTTTTTTCCATTGTCTGACTTGTCTGATTCTAGAACCTTCCACATGTCCTACCATCTGAAACCTTGTGGCTTTTGGAATGCTGACTTGCCTCTGAGCAGGTGTCCTGTCACAGCATGACACTGATCTCTAGACTTTGACTTACCCTGACCAACTTGCATACACACACACTTACACACACAAATGGAGGCATAGATCATTGGAAATGGAAAGTCGCTTTTTTATGAAACCCCACTGAAATCGATGGAGAGAAGTCATGATGTTTAATTATGCTGAATGTGTTGCTTTGGCTACTTGCAGCCACTGGCATTGATTCAGTCATTCATTGACTTCTACCCAACATATATCGGGTCCGTACCTTATGAGCTATTCTTCTGGGTAAAGTGAGTGACACATGGATTGGAAGACCCATTCTGACCCTATTAAATGGAGCATAAGACAATTCTGTGTTCTGCCAAGTGCCTCAGTAATAGTGGGCTCGTGTCTGGTGCTGTGTTGTGGTGTGGATCACAGTAGCTGGAAACTGGTTGCAGAAAGCTGCGCTATGGAGCTGGCCCAAGTAGCTTGTATACAGCTCCCGGAGGACTGGATGGTATGTCTGGAGACCGTGTTTATGGTCTCAGCTCGTTCACTAAGTGTGGGACTATAGATCCAGCTTCATCTTGGACCTTGGGTTCTTTAGCCATAAAAAGAGGTGGCTGGTATAGGTGAGCCAGCTCTTGAATTCTGTTAATTGATAAAAATGATTTTGAACTTTAGGGCTAAAAGAGAGCCATGCTGGCTTCCACCTGGCCCCTCTGTGTTACTCAGAGTTGGTGGGTTCCCCCACCAAGACCCTCCACATGAGCCCAGTGTGGAAGTGCCTTTTGGACTTCCAGCACCAGAAATGCCCCTAATGGCAGCATCTCACTCATGAACCATCCAACCTCATGGCTGGTCTTCTCTGTGTGGCCTGACAGGCTTTTGCCAACACTGGTTTTTATAAAAATACGCACAAGGCATTTCTTATTTTGCTTTTGACAAATTTTCTTTTTTTTTTAAAAATATATTTTATTGATTTTTTACAGAGAGGAAGGGAGAGAGATAGAGAGTCAGAAACATCGATGAGAGAGAAACATCGATCAGCCGCCTCATGCACATCCCCCACCGGGGATGTGCCCGCAACCCAGGTACATGCCCTTGACCGGAATCGAACCTGGGACCTTTTAGTCCACAGGCCGACGCTCTATCCACTGAGCCAAACCGGTTTCGGCGACAAATTTTCAATTAATGCTATATGAAGAGCAAAATTAGCTTTTTGAAGCCTTCACCACTGTAATGATCTAGAACTGATTACTGGACCATGTGGTCTTTTTTTTGTAGTTTTTTAAAAAAATATATACTTTATTGATTTTAGAGAGGAAGGGAGAGGGAGAGAGAGAGATAGAAACATCAATGATGAGAGATAATCATTGATTGGCTGCCTCCTGCATGCCCCCTATTGGGGATCAAGCCCGCAGCCCCGGCATGTGCCCTTGGCCGGAATCAAACCTGGGACCCTTCAGTCCGCAGGCCGACGCTCTATCTATTGAGCCAAACCAGTTAGGGCATGGACAATGTGGTCTTTAAACACAGCTTCTCTAGGGCTGCTGATGACCCAGGGCACCTGTGACGTGTACATATGATTGGGCAAGGAGCATGCTACATTTCAGAGCAAATTAACAGAAGGTTATGGAAGCCTATTGTTATTATCCTGTGAAATATTTTTAAAGCCATCTTTAATATTTTTCTAGTTATTGACAAAATATATGCTCATTGAAATAGAAAACAATAATAATAAAATAACCAATTTCACATATTTGCGTATATATAGTGTATAACTGTATACATTTCTATTTATTTGTGTTCTGCCTTCTGCATCATACATTACAGCTTATGCATTACTTTTATGATTAAAAATAATTCAAAACATGATTATCAGTGGCTGCACAGAAAATCCGTAATGGGTGTACCATAATTTAACTGTTGCCACATGTATCACTGTATTTTTATTTAGACCTCATGAGTTCTTGTTTGTTGCTGTTGTTTTTTAAATGGCCTTTGTAGTTGGAAAGACAAATATATTACACATTTGAAGTTCATATTCAATGTGAGAAGAAATTGCATGTAACTAGCATATTTAAATTTTCCATTATAGCCACAGTCTAAGATGCTTAATATTTAAAGATGCAAATAATACATAAGGATTTCTTTTGGAGATTCTATTTTTGTACTTATGTGTGACAAAACCCAGTAATAGAGATAAAATACAGTCAAAACAATAAAACATTAGGAAGAGATAGGAAGGGATGAAAACTGACATTTATGGAACACATGCTTTGTGGATGCACATACAATATTTCATGAAGGTCTCCCCTCCAGTGTGTGAGATATATGGGACTTATCCTTATTTCTCAGAAGACACAAATGAGCTCACAGAGGTTTTGCACTTGCCCAGGTTCATGTAGCTAGAAAATGGCAGAAGCAGTATTGGACCCTAGGTGTGTCAAATCTGAAATCTAAATTCCATCTCCCTCATACCATGCAGCCCAAGTACAGTTCTACTCTGGCTTAAGGAAGTTGCTTCCTGCTCCCTGGCCCCATTCACTATAAATCTGTAGGAGAAATTCAGAAGGAAAACCTCTGTTCCTGGGCATTTTCTGTTCCTTGGAACCACTCTGGGCCTGGGAGGCTGGGGGTTTCTATGGCATCCATGGTCCATAAGTCCCCACCTACTTCTCTCCTACTGCTTCAGAGCAGCTCAGCTTTTGAAGTTCACAGATAGGACTTCTGAGTAAGAAGTTGCCTCTCACTTTTGCAAACCCCCCAACATAGCAAATGTCCTGCCCTGGTGTTTCAGAGTAATGCAATTGGCTTTTAAAAAATATCTCTTGATTGATTTTTAGAGAAAGAGGGAAGGAGAGAGAGAGAGAGAGAAGGAGACATCAATTTGTTGTTCCACTTATTCATGCATTCATTGCTTGATCCTTGTATGTGCCCTGACCAGGGATCTAACCCATACCCACAGCGTTGGCGTGTCAGGATGATGCTTTAACCAACTGAGCTACCCAGCCAGGGCTGCAATTAGCTTTTCATGAGAATATGGCTCAAAGCAGATCTGTGCTCACCCAGTGCTCAGTGCACTTGTTAGATTGGTCCACCCCCCGTGAAATGTCCTCCTCGGATTTCCAATGGAAACATTCATTTATGGAACAAATTATTGTTTTGTTTGGGCCTTCGGTGAAAAATAATTTTCTTCATACTAACTCTGCATTGTGACTTTTATGTCTTCATTTGGCAAGACAGTTCTCTTCCAAACCCCCCAAGAGTTCCACTCAGAGAGTTCTCTCTTTTCTATGATCAATTATGATAGCTCTGAAATAGCATGCAGTTCTGAAATTCCCCACTTGTCACCATGCTTCTTATCACCTCTGTGGTGAACTCACTCATCCATTCCTTCACCAAGGAGTCACTGAGCACCAGCTGCCAACCAGACATGAGGCCCTGTTGCATCCTCACCCATGTTCCTTCTTAGCATTGGCAGAATGCTGTTGTTCAGGGGATTTTTACATTTACTTGAAGTAATAATAAGAGCTAACTTATTTACTGAATATTAAAGCTCAATAATAAGATACTCAAGTGTGAAATGTGGTTCAACATTAAAACAACAATGCTGTGAAAAAATAGGAAATGTAACATGAACTTGCAAATTATTAAAAAAGTTTTCTTTCTCACCTCAGTTACTTTACATATGTTACCTTAGGCTAAAGACCTCACAAACTAATGTCTATAAATGGGGAACAGCTTGGACTAGCATAAGTAATTGGAGGCAGGTTTATGTGACTTTACTGTTTTGAACTAGGTCTTGTCAGGTTCTTGGATTAGTGATCCCTGTCAATAGCATGAGAGTTGATGCAGTGTATTGCTTTAAGTTTGATTAACATTTTCACATCTTTTTAAAATTCTCCCCAGCAGCCTTCTGATGTGCGTAAGTACTAGTGTTTCTGTTTTATAGACAAGGAAACTGGCATCATGCAGCAGGTGACCACAGAGAAGGGGCTGGAACCAGTCATTTCTATCAAGAGTCTATTACTTGGTAGTTGGATTTTTCAAACTTATGGAGGAACTAGTAGCCTGATGCACAAAAGTCATGCACATTAAAAGGAAATTAATTGCCCTAACCAGTTTGGCTCAGTGGATAGAGCATCAGCCGGTGGACTCAAGGCTGATAGAACCCGGAATCGAATCCCGGGTTCGATTCTGGTCAAGGGCATGTACATTGGTTTCGGGAACATCCCCAGTAGGGGGTGTGCAGGAGGCAGCTGATTGATGTTTCTCTCTCATCGATGTTTCTTTTTTTCCCCCTTTATTGAATAAGATATTACAAATGTGTCCTTATCCCCTCAATGTCCCCTCATCCTCCCAATTCTGCCCTCACCCTCACACCCTATTGTCCACATCCATCACTTATGCTTATATGCATGCACCCCCTCACCCCCACCCACCCCTGCCTTCCCTCTGATTTTTGAGCATCTGATCAATGCTTCTCTCTGTCTCTACATCTGTTTTGTTCATCAGTTTACGTTGTTCATTATAATCCACAAATGAGTGAGAACATGTGATATTTATCTTTCTCTGACTGGCTTATTTAACTTAGCATAATGCTCTCCAGCTCCACCTACGCTGTTGCAAATGGTAGAAGTTCATTCCTTTTTACAGCTGCATGGTATTCCATTGTGTAGATGTGCCAAAGTTTTATAATCCATTTATCTGATGATGGGCACTTAGGCTGATTCCAAATCTTAGCTATTGTAAATTGTGCTGCTATGAACATAGGGGTGCATATATCCTTTCTGATTGGTGTTTAT
>NW_006289718.1:1606051-1610215 GCF_000327345.1 Myotis davidii
GGAAACAGCTCCTGTGAGCAGCTTGAGGGAGGGCACAGCCATTGCCAAGACAACCCCTATAGGACTGACTTCCTACCACTCGGTCATGGCTGTTTGTCTGTATGTGATGAACACCACCCATAGTTTTTATATAAGTAGATTGTATTTTATCATTGGAGGTACCCATCTTCAGATCCTCACAAAATAAAACTTCTCAGTGAACATACATATTCCTACTTGAACAAACACATACTTTCCATTCACAGTAGAAAACTGAACCTCATTGAATGAATTAGGTAATAGCTGACCCCTATTTATGGACAGCTGCCAGAACTGGTAAAACATACAGAATGTATACCGGCTGCCATTCCCCATTTCAAACGCAGTGTGATTGAAGTGAAAGTACATTGCTACCTCAGTCAGTATGTCACCTAAATGTATGAATACAATAATACAGTGTGGTATTTTGGAACACGATGTTAGGTTTCCTAATTGGAAATGTTCTTGAACTAAAATATCCTCCGTGAAAAGCTTTTTTTTTTCCTGGTTATAAAAAAAGATCAGCATCTCTCAGGTTACCGGATTTGCTAATTACTTAGAATGCAGATCAGGTATTTGTGGTGAAATTAGCATGCGATAACCATCAGTTTTTGACAAGGGCTTCTGATAGAAGAAAGCAATAGCTGGAGGTGATAAAGTGATAAGAAAAAAAGGAAGGAGATTTTCATGGTTCATTTTATCACCTGGGTTAGATGATGGCTTAATGTCTTAATGATGTTCAGCAAGAGCAGATGGATAAATAGGAAAAGCAAAGTCACTTCTTTATGAGAAGTGTCTCAAAGGGTGTGGCTTTTCCTTCATAAAGGCTAATAACTGGAACTCTTTTTTTTTAAATATATTTTATTGATTTTTTACAGAAAGGAAGGGAGAGAGATAGAGAGTTAGAAACATCGATGACAGAGAAACATCGATCAGCTGCCTCCTGCACATCTCCCACTGGGGATATGCCCGCAACCCAGGCACATGCCCTTGACCGGAATCGAACCCGGGACCCTTCAGTCCGCAGGCCGACGCTCTATCCACTGAGCCAAACCGGTTTTGGCATAACTGGAACTCTTAATGTGGGCTCAGCTACCCCTTGCACTCTGTGTAGGAGGGCCTGTAGGAATTGGTTATCTTCCAATTAACAAGGGGTAGAAGGTATATGTGTGTGTGTGTGTGTTTGTGTGTGTTTATTCAGAGGCCCTGATTTATTTCTATTTACATATGTCTCTGTCTGTCTATATATTTATAAAGTCCTCTATGCTTGCACTTTACTGAGGTCTAATCTTAAAATGACTGAGGCTAACTGAGAAAAGACCCTACTACACTTGGGTCATTCCCATCCCTTAGTGGCCTCTGTCCTTGGCTTAAGACACTGATACCAAGGTGAATGCAGTGTGGACAATGTTCTTTCTTCTTGTGGCCCTCCCCTTTCCATCTCTGCCTCCACCCTTCAAATGCCATAGACTGTGCTTCAGAAGGACTCACCCTAAAACGGAATGGAGCTCTTCGAACTCTCAAGTCCTCCATCAAATATTGTTTCAGCTGATGTGACGGTTCCCACAGCCATCCAAGACTGAGAGCTGTTTCTTAGCCTCTTTGGGCCTCAGTTACTGCATGCACAAACTGGGGGAAATAATAGTACCCACCTGAAAGGCGTAGGTGAGGGGTAAATGAGTGGATATTTGCAAGGATCTAAGAGAGTGGTTACTATATATATATATATATATATATATATATATAGCAAAGGCTCAAAAAGTGCTCATTCGATTAAGGCAAGGTTGACGGTTGACTGCTGCCTGGGAAGTAATGAGCTACTTAGCCATTTAGACATAGAGGAGGTCAACATAATGTGTCTGTGAATAATATTAGCGACTCCAGAGAAAGAATGGAAGGTGAACATCCAATTAATGCTGAAGATTGCCCATCTCCCACTGGTTCTAGAAAGTTGAGAATCCAGGATTTGCAAAAACTGTCCTGGCTGATCACCAGTAGAGATGACCTTCCATGAGGAGACTGTACGATCTCCCTTTAAGCCAAGTCAGATCAGCACGTCGCTCCCGCTGCCTGGAGCAGTGGAAAACTCCATGCTGTCATTCAGGCACTCTGGAGATCACATCTGTCAGGATGGAATTGTTCCTCCCACACTCTGTGGACAAGGGCTTGGCCTCCAAGCCTGACATGTGATCAACACTCGTTTGGGATAGTGGTCACGGCAAACTCTTTTGGAAGGGAATTTGGTGAGTTTTCCTACAAGTCACTGTGCAGCTGGGGTTGGGCTTTGGCATGTCCCCCCATGAATTGGACTGTGGCCCTCATGTTCTCCAGGGGTTGGGGCTTGACTCCAGCTGAGGAGCATACACATGCCTCCGAGGCCTGACGTTGTTGCTCTCAGCAGCTCCACGGATCATGGAATTTTACTGATGTGAGGCTAAGGCGTGGGGAGATTTGCCCCAGTGCTGCTTTCATTTTCATCCAGTCGTTCTTCCATATGTGCATTTTTCCACCCATTTATTCAACGGTCATCTAATAGTGGGTGATGGCCCAATGTGTGTCTATCACTATAGACACTAGTAGGATAGGTCTGCGTCAAATTAATGGCAAGGATTTTTTTCTTTATTTCATCTGGATATGCCCAGTCTCTTTCATAGTGCCTAGCACTTGGAGGATGGGTGGGGGAAGGGTTATCCCTTACATTTTGGCTATTTGAGAACAATGGGGTAAGTGCTACGAGAATCAAATAGATGGTATTTGTGTAGCACAAATAACCTAGTTTTGTCCAATATTTTCAATGTTACAATTTGGTTTAGTATTCACTGTATCACTTAGTTTACACAAATGACTTTAAAAATGAAAAGTTATTCTTTTTCTCTTCTTTTTTAAATATATATTTTTTACTGAATTTAGCAAGGAAAAGAGAGGGAGAGAGAGATAGAAACATCAATGATGAGAGAGAATCATTGATCAGCTGCCTCCTGCATGTCCCCCACTGGGGATCGAGCCCACAACCTGGGCATATGCCCTTGAGTGGAATTGAACCCGAGACCCTTCAGTACGCATGCCAACGCTCTATCCATTGAACCAAGCCAGCCAGAATGTCTTCTTTTCTTGATGTATTATACACAGAGGAGCTAACTCAACTCCCCAATATCACCCAGCTTTTTGGCTCCCATGCCCATCATTGAATTGCCTCTGAATTGAAGTTCCCTTTTACATTCATAGCATTCTTTGTCATGCCAAGAGGACTAGTTTCCACTCCCCCCCCCCGCCCCCCGCCCACAAGTATGTTTCAGATGTTGCAATATACTTCCATTTTGCCAAACTAATTGGTTTCGGTCATGTATTTATTCCAAAATCATATGCTGAGAACCTATCATGTGCTAGCTCCTTGGTCAGCAAACTGCGGCTCATGAGCCACATGTGGCTCTTTGGCCCCTTGAGTGTGGCTCTTCCTAAGCTTTAGGAGTACCCTAATTAAGTTAATAACAATGTACCTATATAGTTTAAGTTTAAAAAATTTGGCTCTCAAAAGAAATTTCAATCATTGTACTGTTGATATTTGGCTCTGTTGACTAATGAGTTCGCCGACCACTGTGCTAGCTTACGTGTTCTGTTTAAGAATTACAACATGAGTCATATGGGTTTTTTGGTTTTCTGAAGCTTGGAAAAGGATCAATTGTGTTCTCTCTTGAAAATGTACTGATTATACTATTGCTTGTGTCATTTGGAAGGGACTTGATGCTCTGACAGTCCCTAGGATCTTCAATACAAACATTTTTCTAACTGTTCATCTATCAAAAGATAGATGGCGCTGAGCTGAATGTAAAAATTGGCTGTGTTTTACATTCTGGAAAATTCTTTTTAAAAGCAAAGCCTTGATATGGGCCAGTACTAAGTCATACAAGTGTAATCTTGAGCAATTTTGTTAACCTCTTTTCACCTTAGCTTTAACATTATCTGTAAAATAGGGGGGTCTGGAGAACGAGTCAGTTCCTGGGGATCTTTCTATGTAATGTCAAGCATTCAGGACCCAAACCTAAGTGATGGCTCTTAGAATGTTGGCCATCCTTACCGACATTCCCTTCTTCCCAAACAGCAGGAACCTCCTAGGGTCTCAGGCTTCCTGTTTGCTTTTCACTCCCA
>NW_006289718.1:1610260-1619017 GCF_000327345.1 Myotis davidii
TGCTGAGCTGCTCTGGCGCCATCTCTCCCTGTCTCTGGGGAAAATGAATAGAGAGGAACTGAGGACTCCATGGAGCTGCCTCCTCCATCAGCTATTTTATGACTCACATACTGTAGGGGGTGCTGGCCTGTATGAGGGAGAAGGGAAACATCCCTTTGTTTATTCCTTTCTGCTTAAAATAAACAACTCAAGGATCCTACTATCTCAGTCAGCTGCCTCTTCCACACAGGGCATTGGACCATTTGCAAAAATTACAAAGCAAACTCTAGAATCTGAAAAAGGGTAACAGGAACAGATTTTTAAATAGCTTCATACCTCTCTTCTGACTATTTCCCACCTTGTTTTACCCTCTTTTCCTCTACTTTACTCTCTTAAAACAAACATGAAAGAGTGACAGGCAACTGGCTTTTTACCCAATGAAGAACAGGAACATCCCTTTGGCTTTGGAGCAGCTCATGAGATTTTCTCTTCAGAAGTTTCAGGGAATTTCTTCCAGAAAAGTCTTGAGTGAGGAGGGTAAATGGTTGCAGCTGGATTAACACACTGCCTGTTGGGTTCTGAGGCATCAATGGCATCTTTCTCTGTATAATTGCATTTTCCAGAACACAAAGCTCACAAGGCACTCTTGGCCATTGCTGCGTTGACTTGACTAAAATGCTGGGGTCTCCCTTCACCTTGAGAGTGGGGAGGGGAAGGCGCTGCTGTTGTGAGGTGTCTGGATCCTGAGACCTGCGCCCAGTGATTCACCACGTGCTCTGTATCTAAACACATCATGAGCCTTTGTCAAGTTTCTGCTTCGGTTAGATAATTAATATCATTGGCGGACGCAGTGAATTTTTTCCCTGCACAGCTGAAGAAAAGAATTTGTCAGGCATCACACACAAGTGTATTTTGCTTAATCTTTCCCATTTGAATGATCTGTGTTACCTAACAGAGCCCAAGAACTCCTCCAAAGATCTTTCCATGCCTGAGGCCACAACTCCCCAAACAGCCAGCATCCATTTAAAGAGGGGAACAAAGCCACTCTGTAGCTTTACTCTTTAACTTCTCTTTTTCACTCTCTCTCCTTTTCCTTCATAATATGGAAACACTTTATGCCTTCTCTTGAGCTGGATTTGGCAGTGTGTCTAAGGTTCACATGCCTAAAGAATATGTCTTCCAATGTCTTAAACCAGGAACTGATGGCATCTGCATCACTGATGTGCCCACAGATCTCTGCCCACGTTGACACCCTCTTCATAGTGCAAGAAATGTAACGGTCATTTTCCCCATTTCTCAGCTCACTCTCTGCTCTTGAATCAGCTGGAGGTCTCAACATGTGTTTTCTGACATAGTACATGGCAGACGTAACCAACGACATTTTATGTAGGACACATGCCCATATGGAGTCATAGATATCTAACTCTTTTCTTTCCCATTTGAGGAAACATACTGAATGCAGGGCTGCAACAGGGGCTTTATTTTGTGATAACCATTCCTCTAGTTTATGTAGGAAAGTTTAGATGTTTGAAGACTAGAATTTGTACTATTCGTGCCCACAAATGGCTTATGACACATCTAGAGTCAGTGAGAACCACTTCTTTCCATCCCAGAGATTTTTCCACAGTCCTGTTGCCCAGAAGTTCAGCTAGGGATGGAGTGCTGAGGCTCAGTTTCTTAGTAATTGTGGTTTTCACCTTGAAAACCAGGGCATGAGAAAGTTTACGTGTCTAAGTGTCGGAGTAACCTGCTTGGTATAGTAACATTTGACAGATGGCCTCAGGGAAGTCTGGTATGTAAGGATTGAATCAGCTTATCTGTCGGTTCTTCCTATCTTGCCCCTTCCTTTTGTATCTCTTTCCCATCTCATAAATAGGATATGCTCATAATGTTATTCAAAGAGTAAAGCAGTTTTGTTATTGGGGAATAATATCTTCAAAATGAGCTGTGAGCTTTGGGGAGGTGAAACATTAAAGTGGGCATGAGAACGGGGTAAGTTAAAGCCTTGACACTGGGACATAAGGGACAAATGGAGGAATGGTTTACTTAGAAACTGTGGGATATAAGCACGTGATCCACTGATCCAGCAGAGCCACCTGCTTCATATTGATAAGCTGTGTGAACCCACTGCAGGCATGAGGTCCAAGTGGCTAGAAGCAGCTTGGCCCTACAAAATCTGCTCACTTGTAGAGACCAAAAAATGCTAGCTAGCATGAGTGATAATGGCTGTGTCCCACCCCATTCTGGGCCTCTATGTCATTGTGTGTCCTTGCATAACACTTTGCTCCTGGGGGTTCTGAGCAATTGAGGAGGGAGCCCATGCATGAAACCCACAATCCAGAATGCACAAGGTCATTACTGATGCATGTAGCCATAGAGAAAAGTCATGGAGCTTTAGAGCCAGAAGAAAATTCAGAGCGTGTCATGCCCAAATCCCCTCATGCAAATCAATTAACAAAAATTATATAGCCAAACATTCACATCGATGCCCTGTAATTAGTAACTAGAGTTTGAGGTGCTCAACAAGGTAATAAAGCCCATTAACAGCCATCAGACCCATGGAGTCTCTCTGGCACAGCTAGTGCGTTAGCAGCTGCTCACTGGATGAAGTGGTTGAATGGAAGAAAATACCATCTCTCTGGATATGTTGGGCCCAGTCCAGCCTGGGCCACTCAGACTCGCATTTCCATTTCTGGTAATAATTAGCAAAATTTAGCAAAATTTTCCTCGTTCATCTGGGGATTGGACAGGGATCAAAACTGAGGGACAAACCACCCCATCCCACTTAAGAAGTATGTAGTATAAGCTTATTTGAACAGGATATTAACCCAAAATGGGTTCATCATGTTATTCTCCCAGGTTAAAGGACAGACTCCTGGGTAGTCTTTGAGATCCAGCCCCTTGGGACTCACAGCCTGCCTTTCTAGAATCCTCTTCTCCTCATCCCCACCCGTGCTCTAGGTCTCAGGGTTTCCAGTGGATCTTCCAGCCCTCTCTGTATTCTCATGATTCTCTCTCCGATGTGATTCTCTGACAGGATGACTTTCCTGCCATAGCTTATGTGGTACATGCACTCCTCTTCATCTGTCACAGGCCAGCTCAACTGAGACTTGTGTCTTCCCCCTAAATATGTAGGGAACACTGGTCACCTCTCTATCCACAGGGTTGTGTCCATACCTCTGTTAGAGCAGCCTGTTATTCTGTAGTGAGTTACTTATTTATCTAAGTGCTTGGATATTATGGTCTTGTTTTGCTCCCAGCTTAACCTAAAGCCTGGCATGAAATAGTTACCTATCAGATACCTCTGAGTGTATGGATGGACAGATGTCCCAAAACACTGCTCCTCTGGTTTTCTTTTCTAATGTAAATGTAAACTCTATATGGCCATAAATGTCCATCTGTTCTGTTCACAGCTGAAAGCCCCAGCCTCTAGCCTAGTGCAGAGCACATAATAAATTTCAATAAATATTTGTTGATTGGATGAATGAAGCACAATAGAATACAATTTTCAAAGTTTTAACTAATAAACTTTTGCTCACAAATATGATTGATTTTTATTAGACCTGTAATGATTCTTTTCCTCCTACTGGGTTGTCATCTTCCTCAGGTCTTAGAGTGCTGCTTCCTTCTAGTAGGCTCCTACTAATAGTTGGGCAGTTGCTCAGCTGTTTCTCCAACTTAAGAACTGGGCAGTCTTTAAGGGAATGTGAGCATGTGTTGACTTCAGAAAAATGTCCATTTAAAATATGTGTTTAGAACATTTACTTTTATACTGCTGCCTTCGCTGTTTTATCATTCTCTACCAGGAGACTGGTGGGGGAGGGGGCAGCAGGGGCTGGGAGGTGCTGTTGTTTGCTTTCCTTTGCAGATAGAGGAGAGAAACTACTGAGTTGCAGAGAACATTTGAAATAGCACTGGAATTTTTGCCAAGCAACTCTGACTGGCAGCTTGATGGAGAAAGATGAACAGCTATTTTCACCAACTCTAAAGTAAATTGGGCCTTGTTTAAGACATGAGTGTGTCAGGTGGAAGACAAACTACATGCTAATAGGGGACATGGGAACTGGAGGGCAGTCAGCGTATTCTCTTGGTTTATTGTGCCTTTCACCTACCAAAGAGCTATGCTTACAGCAGGCTATTAATAAATAGGTGCTGCATTTAAAGTTAATGTTTGAGTTTCATCATCAAATAGAGTGTTAGAAGTCAGACATTTGAAACGTTCCATTTAAAAATGAAAATGATGGCACTCAGAGAAGAGAATATTCAGTTCAAAGTGTCACATCTATAATAGCAAGGTCAGGAATGGTGTGCTGTACTTATCCGGTTGGATTTAACTTGTGGGGTATTTTGTTTGGTAAATATGAGATGTGTAATAATGGATGCTCCAGTATTTTTAAATCCAGGAGTGGGTTTTAGTATTTTCCACTTGCCTACCAATCTTCCTTTGGTACCCAAATATTATGACTTGATAATAATTAAGAGCATTGTTCCAATACACGTCTTCTCACAAGGGGAAGGCACCCCAGAACACAAAGGAAATGTCCATTTATTCACTTATCCATTTAATGATTGCTCATTAAGTGCACCACACTGTACTGGGAGTCTAGTGGAAGAACACTGGATAAGGGAATATAGAGGTCAGGGTGTAGTCCTGATTCACTGCTCAACGACTATGCACCTTAACCAACCTGGAGTTTGGTGTCTTCTTCTCAACATTGGACATAGATGACATAATCAAATGCACAAAGCCTTCACCTCAAGTGCTGTCAGTTGGTATTAACTACCTGTTGTGCTATGTTCAAAAGAAATCAGAGGCCGCGTTTGGGTATAGAGTAAATGAATGCTATCCTTGATTGACAGGGGATGTCTGCTATGGACAGTGGGCAGGAGGTTATAGCATGTGTGTCACTTAATTTCCATCCTGGGCCAGATAATCTGTGAAGTTATGATGCCTGTATACTATTACCCCATAAGGTTGACGTTTTGCTTTCTAAGAACTTAAAACTTCTGCATATATCCATGGTTCTGTGCAAGTTAAAGATGATGGCACCAAAGGGCAACCGAGGCAATGTAATGATGACAAACCCCTACTTAGAAGTAAAGAAAGGGCAATTTTCCTACAAGCACTTTTTCTTTTTCATACCAGTGGCCTTAAATAGAACCAAAGAAAGCTATGAGTCCTCTGGTTAATCTAGTTTCCATGTACCTCAATGAAGAATATGTAAACAAATCCAAATCCACCAGGAGAATTTTGCCTGAGTTACTATTTAGCCTAAATGAAAGTTTAGTCATCTGTGCCTCATTTCAGTGAAAACCTTGAATCTTTAAATAAGTCACATGAAGTTTAAAAATATAAGCAAGAGTCTTTTTGTATATTTTGGTCTAGGAGGCAGATTTAATTCTAGCTTGAAATTGTTTTTCATTAGGATGTTTGCTTTTGACTATGGGTTTAAATTAAGGTTGTTATACATAATAGTGTTAGTACAGGGAAGACCAAACAAGGGGGCTTCTATGTGTTTATACCCATGTATATCTCTGTGTGTTCATCTCTGGGCAAGTGATGGCTCTAAAATTATTATTTTTAAATTTTATGTTCCATTTTAAAGAATCGGGCAATTGATGTAGAGCTATAGAAGCCCAAACAGGATCAACCAAAGAAGGCCACATCTGATTTTCTAATAGCGTATTTCTTTTATTTCTAAGAAATAAGATAGAACAACTCTTGTCATATGTGGCCTATGATATAGTAAATCATAGACTAATGATTCACATGATTCCTAAGAGTTCCTTTAGAAGGAGGCTTTAGTTTTGCTTGTCTACATATAAAGGAGTTTTACCAGGTGTGATATTCTTAAACTCTTTAAAAATCAATGATATCTAAAAATCATATAACATTGGGATTGGAAAGGCTATGTTTGGTTCTTGCCTCTTGTTTTACTGCAAAGGTGAGGCCATTTGCCTAATACCCCTGCTAGTTATGGCAGAACTAGGTGTCACGTGAAGAACTCTGGACTCCTCGTCCAGTGTCTGTTCTTTCCTCAAACAAATAATGAAAAGACAGTATAAAACGGATGACGTCGTATGGACATTATGGAGAAGAAATAGGAGTTCTTATCCAATGATCTGGTTTTCCCAAATTGGTGCTTTGAAAGCTGCTCTGAAGTTCGTCCCTACAGGATATTGGTATGTTTCATTATTTCTGATCCTAAGGAACAGGTAGCTATTCCCTAAGTGCTTTTTCTTTTGTTGTGCCTACCTGTTCATGTCAAATCTCAATAGTTGTATTGATTATTATGGGATTAGAGAGCCAATACTAATATCGCTTTCCTCGGAGCTGATTTTGTTTATGGCATATCTGCTATTAGCTCCTTCAAATCCTCTCTGGAGGGAAGTGGAAGAGGAAATGAATAAATAAAAAAGAAACGATTTGGTGTGAATGGCATCTTCTTAGCAGCTAGAACAACTTTTTTCTAGTAGTGGTAGTGAGGTTCTTTTGATGAGAAATTTGTCCCATGACCTCTGTGTAGGAGAGGAGAAAGACTTCGGGGTACCCAGGTTTCAAAGCAAAGTTAAGGATTCCCTGTAGATGAAGAGGGACAGGAAGGACCATAGATGGTGAGCTGAGCACAGAGAGATGTAGTAGGAGACTGTCTAATGGGGACTCCTCCCTGTGGACCCACAGATGTTCAATAACGAGAACAATCATCATAGGCTGGGAGTTCCTCATGGAAGCTGGTGGTGACAGGAGTATCTTTTCTGGAGGTGACAGCCAGGAACAGAGTCAGCTGGCTACATGCAGGCCCTGACTCCTGAGTTACATAAGCCACACCTCAGCATTTTCAAGTTCCAATGTAGTTTCTGTCCAGTTATTGAAGCGTTAAGGGGAACAGAGCATATTGCCTGATGTGAAGACCTAACAGAGCTGGCAAAGAGTCCAGTCCCACAGGCACGCAGGAAGGAATCTGAAATGGATGCATCCGCAGGTGCAGCTGCCCTCTCCTCTTCACGTCTGTGCACTGTGCGCAGGGGTTGTGAGCACCCTTTGTCTAATCAGCCTTCAGAGGGTCAGCTGGGTAGATTCTCAACCATCACAAATGATCACCCAGGCCTCCTCCCCTCTTGGATTAGCGAGACCACATGTTCCTGTTATAATCTGATGTTAAATAACTGCTGAGAAGATTTATATGGGCCTCTTAGTAATATTGAACATTTGGTCAGAGTGTCATCTGTTCCACTTTCTGACCTGAATGGATTGAACAGGAAATTGCAAGAATGCTGTAAACATCATAAGGTGGTTCCTCCCACCCTTTGTTCTTTGGGGGGTGGGAGAGGTGGTTAGACTTAATTTATTTATTAGGCATTTTAATAATACTTAATAGGAAGAGGTCCCTTCTCTTCCAGACGTTGGCTGTTTCTGGAAACTAGGGAGAACTTATCGATAGTGGGCAAGATGATGTGGTGTCCCAGGTGACAGGTCCCTCTCTGGCTGTTTCCGTAGTCCAGTGGACTATTTGATATCTGGGAAAGCAGGAACTACAAGCCAGAAGTCCAGCACTAGCTTCTGAACACCTCATTGGATGTATCTCTGGTGCCTGGCCCCCAATGTGCTGCTTCCTGTTCCCCTCTGACCCTTAGAGACCAGCATCACCTTCTGCCTCACTGTCCTGGCCTGACTCCAGAATGTCCATGCCCCTCTCTTGGCCTGTATTGCTGCTCACTTCACTCAGCCCCACTGCACACCCTTGGTCCAAGTCTTCGGTTCCCTTCTCACCCAGACTGATGTGACAGCCTCCTCACTGATCTCTGCATCTCCTCCACACCGGTTTCCACCTCACTGCCAGACTGATGGCTCCAGGAAGCAAACAGTACCTGTCACTCTATTTAAAATCCCCAGTGGCTCACTATAACCTTTCCGATAAGGTAATTCAGAATGACCTGTGCTTGTTTCTGCCCAGCCATGTTTCCCACCTTTTCCTCTGCATGGTATTGGGGTGAAGCAAGCAGACTCATCCTAGGTACCATGGTTGGACCTATGGTTGGACACACACCCACACCCACACCCATACTTGCCTCCTGTTTTAGAACTGCAACAGTGAGTGCCTCCACCCAGGTCACTTGAGCTTGAAACTTAAAAAGAGGATCAACTGGCTAAGAAAGCCTCCCTGCTTATTTATTCCCCTTGTCTCCCTTTCTACCAGAATAAGAAGTTACTGATAGAAGGCCCATTTGTCCTCAATTTCATCCTTTTTTTTTTTTTTTTTTTTTTGCCTGTTTTCTGGAAGAGCTGGAGCCAGGATTTCCGGAACCCGAGTCAGCTAGCTTCCAGCAGGGTTGGAACTTCCTTCAGTGTCCTCTTGCACCTGTCAGGTGACCCTCCTCTCTGTTCCTGAAGGGTCAGGGAGGGTCGCTGGAACTTGCTGTGCTCAAGCTACTTGGCTCCCAGCAGGAGCAGAAAGAGCCCAGCTCAAGTGGACAGCCAAGTACCACGGAGGGCCAAGTCTGGGCTGCCCGGCCCCTGAGCATCGCCAGGGCCCCTCCCCATCCCCACAGTGCCCTCAGCTGGTGAAAATATCTGTGGTTCAGGCCCCGGCTTTGGCTTTGTGGTTGACTCTTGAAAGTTCTGGGGAATAAAATAAAATGGCTTGAAAATGGCCAGAATGCAGGAGGCATCTGCCCAAATTGGACCTATTGTGATGTGTGGCCTGCCTGGTGCTCTCCAAGAGCTCAGGGGTGGCAGAGGAAATGGAATCCATTTAGTTCCCCTGTAACTGCCCCTCC
>NW_006289718.1:1619584-1625672 GCF_000327345.1 Myotis davidii
CAATCTTCTGTTTCTGGCCCTTGTTTTATTGTGCCCCCCCCCGCCCCCCCCTGCTGATATTTCACTGCCTGTACTCTGACAAAGCGCCAGGTTTATTCTCTTTCTCTGTGTGTTTGCCCGCTTGGGTGTCTAACCAATGTCTCCTCTGCAGCTAATACATTAGAATTTGAATAAATGTATAACAGCAGGTAGCAAGTGACTGGTGACAGGGTGACATATTGACTTAATATCGTGTGTAATGTGATATGAAGGATGGGCCTTTTGGTGTGTATTTTCATTTTAATTATTTTGTGTTGCTTTTCTTAGGCAGACACTTGTAGGCAGTTTTGAGTAATTGTCTGAAATCATTAACATGTTTATTAAATAAGGAAGCAGAGTGCATTATCTAGCGAATCAATTATGTAAATGCGCAAAAAGCAGAAGAAATTAGTCTTTAACTGTTGCTGAGCTGCATCCGTTTTCGAAATTATAAATGAAAGTTGCCTGTGTGTGCTTGTTTGCACGCTGCGGGGAGAGGGGTATATTTAGAGTCAGCCCCCTTTCTTGGAGTTTTAAAGCAGCAACAATTTCCGGTTTCCTTTCGGAGGGGGCATTTCCGAGGGACAGCAACTAGTAGGGATTTATGTTGATCCTTCATGCAGATGACAACAGATGGTCCATGTGAGAAGCAGAGCAATCGCCATTGAAGGGTCTGGGAGAAATGATAAACAGTGTCAGCGAGGCGGAAGCAATCTGTCCCTCCTCTGGCTAACAACTAAGGTCGAGGTCCAGAGTCTTTAGTACTATGTATTTTTTAAATCAATCCATCACTTACTCTGATTACTCACAATTAAAAAACCCTTTTTAGAAGTTTTCTGCTGGTGAAGCCTAATTTTTGGTAGCACGGACCATTTTCCTTTGGGAAGTGCTGGCCTCATCGATTTAGGAGCTCTCTCCAAGTACCCAATGTCCCTGAACTCATTAAATCACCCCCACATTTAAGAAAAGCATCCTTCACTTTATCTCCTTATTGTTTGTTTGATTTTGTTCCTCTCAGAATTTTGTGAGTTCCCTTCCTCCCCACAGACTCAAATAGTTCACCCAAACATACATCTCCATGATTTGGCCTTGAGTTTAATAGCTAAAAGGGAAACAATGGTGCTGGACTCCTGCTCCTTCTCTTGGCTGAATGTGTTTCCTCTAAGCCTTCTTCCTCCTGGCAACCCAAAAAGGAAGCCTGGGGCAGAGATCCCACCTACTTTGAATTCTTTTTTAGTAAGAGTTTATGAACTCAAAAGCAGATAGTAGGAGGGGGAAGACTGGCATGCGAAATTTTATCTCTCCGAGCTAGAAAGAGACGTTTGCCTGTTACTGTTTCTCTCAGTCCTCTCTTCTTTAAAATGGAAACCATGCCACTTATATCTAATCATACCAACCATGGAGGTTCCCAATGGTTGCCTACAAAATTTTTTGGAAGCCAACAGAAAAATGGGAGGCAGAAGGATGTGGTAGAAAGAGTTAAACATCTAGTTACAAACTGGACTTCAGGAACTTTTAGTTGGATTGCATAGAACTGGTCATTTAATCTTTGTGCACCCTGTTTTCAGATTGGTAAGTTAGAAGTAATAAGACAACTCACAGGCTTGTTAGAATTAAATTGGAATATATATTAGAGTGCCAATTAGCATAATTGGCACCTTAGTATTTCAACAACTCAGTCTCCTTTTCCAGAAGTGTTAAGAAGTAGTAGGATTTGAGTTAAATTGGCATAGTTTCCTATGCAGAAGATATATACATTTGGAGACTTTATCCAGGTTCCTGCAAATAGGGATAGGTTTATGATATTGGTTGCAAGAAATTGGGAGATATTCTAACTATAGCAGTATGCAAACAAAAAGAGAGTTCTATTAGATACAGAAAAATCTTGAAGCATAGACTATATCTTTATAGGTAGATATTTCAATTTCGTTTTCAGATTTTCTCTTGACCGTTATGATTGCAAAGTAAAACACATCAGCATAGTATAAGAGGGTAGACAATGAAACACAGCTCCTATCCTTTCCTTATGGACTGACTCCCCAGAAGTAACCCGTCTTAATAGGCTTTGTACACACTTTGGATATACATTGCGTCTGTCTGTAGGAACAATTCCTAGAAGTGGAGATGCTGGGTTCCAGGATGTGTGTGCACTTTTAGAGAGACAGGCCAGATTGTCCTCTAAGAAGGTTGTAGGGAGTCTCATTCCTCTCAACAGTGTCTGAGAGGATCAATGTTAACAACTCTGCCTTGGCAACTGTTTTATCTTGGTTTCTCTGACAGGACAAATGGTACTCCTTGTTGTTTTTTATTTGTGTTTAGTTAGTGGTGGATGAAGTTGAGTCCCCTTTTGTATGTTGATTAGCCATTTGTCTTACCTTTTCCCTGAAATGGCACTAAGGCAGGGACTGCTGCGCTCTGCTACCCAGATGGTCCTTCCAGAGGATGCTCCCATTCCCTCAGTGGCTGCACAGGAACTGAGCTCTCAGCCCCACTTTGGGGATCCCATCGGCTGGAGAGAACCCACTAGCCAAAGGTCTCACTCCCTTCCTGGGAATACCCATATCCAATTACCCATCAATATAGGACCTTAAGAGTTTAACCCCTTTGCTACCCATTTGGCCACCCCAGCCCCAGAGCTGCCAGTCCAGCCATTTGAGGTCTTGATTATGAGCCAGCTTCATCTGTGCAGACCTGTTTCCTTCTCTTCCCCCATGGGGACTGATCCTGGGAACACTCCTCAGTGAGCACCCTATTCTCCATCTCTAAATCTGCTTCCAGGATTACCCAACATACAACACTGACCATACTTATTTTTACACTGGGCCCGAGGTCCCTTTCGAAATGATTTGAAGGTACTCTGCTTAGGATAAATTAGCTGATTCTCTATGAGTTGCTGATATTTTGCCTTGGTCACTTTTTTTTTTCACGTTGTCGGTACTCTGTGCCTTTCAAACATTGCACATGCTGATGCAAATTTATCAGTTTCTCTTTTCTTTTCTTTTGTGATTTTGGCATTTGGTTTTTGTTCCTAGCCTAGTAGCGCTTTCCTTATGTTAAGGCATCTTTTTTTTTTTAATGTTCTCATTTTTTGTTCTAACAACTTTATTTTTCATTTACATTTTTGAGCCATCTGGGATTTTTTTTTTTTTTTATGTAAGACAAGAATGGAACCTGCCTTATTTTTCTCCCTAGTAACTGGTCAATCGTGCCAATGTATTTATTGGTTAATCCATCATCCTTCAACATCTGAAATGCCAACTTTATTATATAATACATTTCTCTATGTCTTAATATCTGTTCCTGAAATAGTTTTGCCCTATTTTTCTGACTGTTCTTTTGCTAATAACAAACTGTTTTAATTACTTTAGCTTCATGGTATGTTTTAATATCCAGTTGGGTTAGTAACCCTGTATTTCCTTATAATTCTTGCAGGTTAATATTCAGTGTGCATTTTAGGATTAACTCTCCAAGTTTCAAAAATATTCTTATTGGCATTTTTACTGGGTTCACATTAAATTTATAAAGTGATTTGGAGAAAATAAATATTTGCGATGAATTTTCTATTTATGAGCAAAGTGTGTCTTTCCATTAATTTGTCATTTTTTTATGCCTCACTGTGGGATTTTAAAAAAATAATGAATTCTATATACTTTAAAATTTACTTCTTGAAAAAGTCTGCTCTTTTGCTCTCATACATAGTATCTTTCTTCTATATCTTTAATTAGTTTTTGTCTTATAAGAAAAGCTATTAATTGTTGTATGCTAGTTTTATAATCCATCTACCTTAATTGTCTCTTAATATTTATTTCTTTTTAGTTCACTGTCTTTGGTTTTCTAGGTTCATACATGTATCATATGCAAAAATAATAATTCTGTTTCTTCCTTTCCTAGTTTTATTATTCATGACTACATTACTCTGCATGGGCTGCCATAACTAAACACGTAGCCTGGGGGTGCTCAAACAGAAGATATTTTTTTTCCCTCTCATTCTGGGGGCTGAAATCCAATGTGAGGGACAGGAAAGGAGCTGAAGCACGAGCTTTCTGATATCCCTTCTTGTAACGATTCATCCTATAGGATCACAGCCTACCCTTATGACCTCACTTAACTTTATTACGTCCTTACTCCAAATACAGTTACACTGGGGTTGAGGGGTCCACAAGTGAATTTGAGGGTGGTGCACACAAACATTCTGCCCATAACAATGACTTTCTCCTAAAATTACAGGATACTGGTCATACCCATTCTTGTCTTAATGGGAATGCTGCTTATTTGTCATTATTAAACCACTTTCTGTCTTCTGAGTTAAGAGATATTTATATTTACATTTATATATTTCTTTTTTGTATAAAGTATTCATAGATATCTATTTTATTAGCACATTCAGTCATAATGGATTTATATTTTATTAAATGCTTTTTTAGCATCTATGAAATGATCATATGGTCTTTCTCCCTTAATGTATTGATATTATGAATTATAGATGTACAATACTTGTTCTTTCATGATCCTCGCATCCCTGTTTGGTTGTGCTATGTTATTCTTGTATGTGCTGGTGGATCCTGTTTGCTAATGTTGGAGTTAATATTTTTTCATCGTTATAAGTTAGATTGATCTGGATTTTCTTTCTTGAGTTATTTTTGTCAGGTTAGGAATCAGTGTTAAAGCTGTTTTGAAAAAAAAATAACTTGGAAGTTTTCTTTCCTGAATACATATTTAAGTATTTTCATGTGAACTGGCATGGAACAGCTTATTACAGTGTCTTTTACAGTGGTTCCCTAAATATGTTTTTAGAGGAAAGTATTTGATAAGTTATAGTTATTAACTGTTTAAGTTGGACCTGTCCTGTTCAAGCTGAAAAAGGGAGATCATTGGAGAAGATAATGGACATTTTTTGTGCATTCATTCCAGACCACTGCAGTAGAGTATCAAAATAAAGTCATCATCTTTTGTTGGTGAGGTCTTGCCTTCAATTTAATATCCAGTTAGATTATCGGTGAAGTGCAATAAAACGAGGTATGGCCCAGCTGGCATGGCTCAGTGGTTGAGAATTGACCTATGAACCAGGAGGTTATAGTTTCATTCCCAGTCAGGGCACGTACCCTGGTTGCAGACTTGATCCCCAGTGTGGGGTGTCCAGGAGGCAGACGATCAGTGATTTTCTCTTATCATTGATGTTTCTATCTCTCTCTCCTTCTCCCTTCCTCTCTGAAGTCAACAAAAATATATTTAAAAAAGAAACAAACAACTAAACAAGGTTGGCCTGTGTTCCCAAGGAATGGAGAAGTGCTAGGGAGCTGAGAAATGTGCCTGCAAGTGCTATGAAGGCAGGGAGTTGTGGAATTCAACTGTCACACTCTGGGAAGCCATAGAGAAACCATGGAGATCTTTAGGGTAACAAAAAGCCTTTATAAATTGGTCTATGTTGTGTGCACTCTGAAATTATGAATCCTTATATATTTGCACTGTTATCCTGTGGCAAAGTGTGAGGAGGATAAATGTCAGAGTTACCCTGTGTGCCCCCATTTATACTTCATTTATACTTTATTTGGAGGCCCTGCCAGGAGGTTTAGCCTCCTGCCCCTTCCCCACTTAGCTCAGGATCCACCTGGTGGCACTCACAGGCTGGGCACCAGGACTCTGTCACTCACCTCCCACCAAAGCAAACCTTTGTTAAGGAATTGTCTGGCCAATCCAAGCTCAAGTCCAAATTGGTGATGATGGCTTCTTTCTATGTTTTCCACAAGTGACCTGTTTGTGTTTATTTTTGGGGGCGATCTGGCAATACTTAAACCCCAGGAGCAGGTGATGACCTATCAGGTAGGCTTCTGGCGCCTTTGTGTGTCCAGTGGAGCCACACTCCCCATTTCTAACTCTGGCTGTTCTGGGTAGAGTCAGTTTTATGCTTATAAAATCAAGCCCGGATACCATCTCATTCGGTCTCAGCAGTCTGACATCTTTGAAGGGGCTGGATCCTTTACAAAGTCTTATTGGGGTTACTCCTCCAATAGATTTCTAAAATTTAAAGAAAAAAGCCTTTTTTTCAGGTTTCTTCTTTCCTATTTCTCAT
>NW_006289718.1:1625689-1627620 GCF_000327345.1 Myotis davidii
GCTAGTCCTGAGTAATTGTGTGAGACCATATAACAGGGCATAGGATTTTTACATAATAATATGTGCATTGGCTTAAAACTGCTCCAGCCACAAACTGTCCCGATAAAGTCTTTATTCCAAATTCTGCATTGATTCCAAACTTAACTGGTCATGAAAATGTATTCCTGATAACATATACGGAAGGACATTGTGCATAAGAGAAATCTATGAAGTTTGCTTCCACCCCAGAAGACAATATGTACCCCTTTCTAAGTACAGCCTTTTTAAATATGACTCCTTGCCCAGCCGGAATGGCTCAGTGGTTGAGCGTCGACCTATGAACCAGGAGGTCACAGTTCCATTCCTGGTCGGGGCACATGCCTGGGTTGAGGGCTCGATCCCCACTGTGGGGTGTGTGGAAAGGCAGCTGACCAATGACTCTTTCATCGCTGATGTTTCACTCTCTCTCTCCCTCTCTCTTCCCCTCTGAAATCAATAAAAATAAAAAAATAAAAAGACTCCTTGAGCAGTTTTTGGCGTTAAAACTACAAAGGATTTGGGTGGGGGAGTCCAATCTACACTTTTCCACTGTGATACTAACAGGTAAGGATACAGCAAATAGAATGGAAGTCCGTAGGATTTGGAGTTCTGAGAGGAGGTTTCTTGTGTGAAAAACAGCTTCTTCTTCTTCTTTTTTTTTTGACAAACTGCTTGTCAAGGTTTTCATCAGCCTTTCTTTTCATTTATTTATTTGGTTTGAGGGAGTTTGTAAGTTATTTGGTGTATTTTGTGCTGGCAGCTTACTGTCAAAAACCCAAGACTAAAAATATTCCTCAGTATGAATATTCAGTAGTTTCCTCTTCCCTTATCCCCCTAGAATACCAGAGTCAAAGCCAAAGGACTGGTAACTCCTGGTAACACTGCCCAGAGCTGAGCCCCTGTGTCTCTGCTCTTGGTTTCCTGGTCCCCTACTCCTGGCCCATATTGGCTACTCCTGACCAAGATTTCAGGTTCTCCTTGGGGTTCCCTATCTCACCAGCTCCTCTCCAATGGGTTGGACCATTGTTTTAAACTAAATTTATTGGGGTGATGCTAGTTGATGATGTCATTGTATAAATTTCAGGTGTACATTTTTAAAACATTACATATCTATATTCTGTATGCTCACACCCAATGTCACTCTTTTTCGCCACCTTATGATCCCTTTTCATCCCTTCATCCTTCCCACCCCCATAACCTTCTTTCCCTTCTTATGTTTGCATCTGTGATCTTTGTCTGTTTGTTGCTCTTTGCTTTATATCCCACATATGAGAGAAATCCTACAGTTCTTGTCCTTTTCCACCTGACTTAGCATAATACTCTCAAGACCCATCTGGGTTGTCGCAAATAGCAATATTTCATCATTTTTTATGGATGAGTAGTATTCCATCATATGTATGTGTCAGTCATTCGTTGAAGGACACTCAGGTTGTTTCCATGTCTTGGCTATTGTGACTAATGCTGCAGTGAATACATATATCTTTATGAAAAAATGTTTTCAAAACTTGGGGGAAGATACTCTGAATTGGGATTGCTGGATCATACAGTAGCTCTAGTCTTAATATTTTGAGGAACCTCCATACTGTTTTTAATAGTGGCTGCACCATTTACAGTCCCACTTAACAGTGCACAAAAAAAAAACAACAAACAAACAAAAAAAAAAAATTCCCACTTAACAGTGCACAAAAGTTCACGTTAATCCACGTTACCTGCAACACTTGTTGGTAATAGCCTTTTTGTCTCCACATTACCTGCAACACTTGTTGGTAATAGCCTTTTTGACAGGTGTGACGTGGTATCTCATGGTTTTGATTTGCATTCCCCTAGTAACTACTGATATGGAATATCTTTTCATATATCTGTTGGCCATCTGTATGTCTTCCTTGGAAAAATTTTTATGTAAATCTTTGCCC
>NW_006289718.1:1628313-1637302 GCF_000327345.1 Myotis davidii
GGGGTTTATCAATCAGGCACACCTTCTCATGCAACATAATTCCTAACTTACTGGCGTAGCCCCTGTACCCAGCGGCCTTGAGAGAATTTTAGGCACTGTGCTTGGCCTTCTGCCTAGACGTGAATGGAGTGAAATCAGAACAAAGGTTTCTTCTTCTGTCTTCGTATTTTTGGAAGTGAGCAGACACCGGTAAAATGAAACAATTGACATGTTGAGGAGACATGTTCTCTCCTGAAAAATAAGTTCGACATTGTACATTCAGTGTACTGTGGACGTGTATGCATCCCGGTGGTTACATTTATAGCAGTGCAACTGAGAATGTGCAAATGAAGTCTGCGAAGTGCCAGGCGGGGTCCTCCAGCACCTCGCAGAACTTTCCTCGTGTGAGAGAAACTTTCAATCAGGTAACAATTCCTTTCCGTCCAATTTTTTAAACTCTATTTGGAAAGAAAACCTAGGAAAAGGAGCTAGGATTTGGGGAAAACAAAATGTAAAGCCTTAGGGGGAGCATCTTTTCCTTTTTTGGGGTAGCTTTTGTAGGTTCTTTTTTCCCATCAGATATTAGGCTTCTCTGTCCCCCTTGACCCTCCTGGCAGCCACCCAGGCAGGATAGCAGGTGTGTGTTGTCCTGTGGGAGAGTTTCTGGGTTTCTTCAAGTAATTGGTGAGCAAGAGATTGTCTCACTGAAGAATAGAGCTCTTGGCTTCCTCCAACTTGCTCTGCTTCCCCCAGCGAGATGGAATCCCTCAAAGCCAGACGGTCACTGTCATGCTCCTAGCTGAGGTGGCCCCTGGGTTCACTTGATCACATTTTCTCGCCTGCAAAACGAAAAGCTTTCTATTAACTCATCTGTATGTGGACACACCAAGATCCTCTTCCTTTTTGTCCTAGTCTGACTTCATGCAGTATATTTTTTTATTCTTTTATTTATTTTTGTTGGTATGTTTGTTTTTGTTTTTTAAGAAAGCAAAAAAGGCCGAAACCAGTTTGGCTCAGTGGATAGAGCGTCGGCCTGCGGACTGAAAGGTCCCGGGTTCGATTCCGGCCAAGGGCATGTACCTGGGTTGCGGGCACATCTCTAGTGGGAGATATGCAGGAGGCAGCTGATCGATGTCTCTCTCTCATCGATGTTTCTAACTCTCTATCTCTCTCCCTTCCTCTCTGTGAAAAAATCAATAAAATATATTTTAAAAAAAAGAATGCAGGGAAATCAAAGACCTTTAAAAAAAAAAAAAAAGAAAGCAAAAAAGACTTTGGGTCTTTTCGGGCAAAATCTTACCCAGACTGAATTCCTTGGAACACTGGTGGTGAGTGAGGGTGTTACAGTTATTCTATGGGAAATATTTCCTGGGTCAGTTTAGTTGGGGAAAAGCCTACCTACTGTGTCTCCCCTTCCCTTCCTTGCTTCCAAGCGCACATTAGCATAGTCAAGACCTAGAATTTGCAATTAAAATAGTTTTTAACTTTGTTTAGCTTACCATTTGCAGATTCTTTTACTTAGAAAAATTTTCCCCTAGTAGTACCTCTTCACATCAGAGATACACAACAGTGCCATAGACAGCCTAGGCTGCAGAGCAAGACCCTCCCCACCTCTTCCAGGAGCTCCTCTGTCTGTGTTCCCAAGCTTTTGCGGTGGTACTAGTTTGATTTTGAGGCATGAAGGGACTTGGATTTCTTGTGCTATAAAAGCTCACACATTTTGCAAAGGATTTCCAAAAATCTGTGCTTAGAACAGGCAACTGCTGCAATTGGAGCATTTTTAGAGTGGTCTTCTTTGCCCCGGGGGAACAATGACAGCCAACCTGAAGCAGTAAGTTTTCACACCCTGTGAAGTCTACTCTCTGAATATTTTTGCTCATACATCATTCAGCATACAGGGAACCAGCTAGCTCCAGCCCACGTCTGTGTGAGTCACTTTTTTAAGGACTTCTTTTTAAAAAAAAAATGTCTCATGCACATAGATAATTAGAAAAAAAATGAATAAAAATAAATCTTGTTGTTTAATTTAAAAACTCAAATGAGTCTTAAGAATCAAATACATATGTTTCTCACTTTCTTGGATTACCAATAATTACCACCTTTGTTCTGGTCTTATTCCAAGCAGGCGAGTTGGCATTTTTTACCATAAAAATGAACACTATGAAAACAGCATGTCAAAATAGAGGTGTTACTGTATTAAATCCCTCCAAATGAGTCAACATAAATAAAGTATGGAAAAGTTCGTTATGACCATATGCTTCAGGTTAACTGCCCCTTGTATTTCTGCTTCCAGGCTAATTATGGTGCCCTGCTGGACAGTAACTTTCCAGTTTATATGCCCCTCTCTCAAGATTGTTGCCCAGGAAATGGGATGTTTAAAGTTCTTCATTATTGTCGAGTGGATTTATTGATTGTGTGATATTTGTCAAAATTGTAACCTGTTACTACCTATTATTTTGTCATTAAATTTAATGTATGAAAAGTGTAATTTGATAGCTGTTCATTACTGTGTTAATTTAACGTGATGCAAATTGATTGTTCAGCAAGAGTGGCACTCATCTAAGCACAGGTTTTAAATTAAAAAAATGCTCAGCTCTGTTCTGAGCAGGGAGAGGAGGTGCTCCGTGTAGCTCAGGAGAGTGTCTGCACTTGGAAAGGCCCTGCACACTGAACAAGCTCCCTCATTCACGACTGCAGGCTGATCCCTCCTTCTACTGCAGGCTGCCCCAGGCTGCCTGCACACGCTGCCAGGAAAAGGGGGCATTTTACAAAGGAGAACACGTGTGTTGTTAACTTTGCTGGAAAGAGCTCAAGGTCGGTTTCTTTAAGAAAATTAATATTCAAAAACACAGAAGGGAGCTGAACCTCAGTCTTCAGGTTTGGGCTGCCTCTCTCTCTCTCTCTCTCTATCGAGAGAGAGAGAGAACAGTTTTGGAAGTTAGACTGGGGACTGGGGACTGTAGTTGCTGATATTGCCTGTGTTGTGTACGCTGCAGATGAAATGAGTGATGGAGAGCCTGGAGAGAAATAAAACACGTCAGTTTGCGGTATCCAGAAGGCAGTATTAGAGTCAAGGTGCCTAGATTTCTTTGGAATCTTTTTATTTATATTGGGAAATGTTGCCCGTGTTTATTTGGGTCTGGAGAGATATGTGCACCTCCTCTTTGGACTGCTGTTAGCTTTAGTCTCTGGTCACTGGATGCTAAACTGTGCCTTCTAGGGATGGGTGGATGACAACATGGCAAATCCAGGCAATGTCATGCAAAGCTGAGGCCATTCTTGATATTGTACTTAATACAAACATCATACTTCTGAGCATCATTTTAAGAGTGCAAACTTTAGGGAGAGAGAATATCCTGAACACCAAGCACTGTGAACAGAGTGTCAGGTGATTTATGTACAATGGCATTGTGTTATAATTGCCATTATTATGATGATCACCATCCTTAATGCCCGTCTTCGGTTGGCTCATCAATCCTGGTGTCTCTGAATTACATATTAATTGAAACACTTTAATCTGGAGAACTGCCCTTTTTGCTGCTCAAATGAATCGTCTTATTTATTTTGTTCAGTTTTATTGAGATTTAATTGAAGTACATCACTGTGTAAGTTTAAGGTGTACAGCATAATGACTTGACTTACAATACTGTGAAATGATTACCACAATTACTCAACACCATCATCTCATAGCGACACAAAATAAAAAGAAAAAAATGTTTTTCTTCCTTGTGATGAGAACTCTTAGGATCTACCCTCTTAACTTTTAAATGTTACATAGTAGTGTTAATGATAGTCATCCTGTCGTGCAGTACATCCCTAGGACTTACTTATCTTATAACTGAAATTTGTACTGTCTGACTGCCTTCATCCAATTCCTCTTCCTGCCTCTCTCCCCACCTCTGGTAACCACAAATCTGATATTTCTATGAGTTTTTGTTTGTTTTTACATTCCACATGTAAGTGAGATCATACAGTATTTATCTTTCTCTGTCTGACTTATTTCACTTAGCATAATACCATCTATGGTTGTAGAAAATGGCAGGATTTCCTTTTCCTTATATTATGGCTGAAGAATCTTTATTGTATATATGCACAACTTCTTTATCCATTCATTTATCAACAGACACTTAGGTTGATTCCTTGCCTTGGCTGACAGAAATAACACTGCTATGAACAAGAAATGCACATATCTCTTCCATATAGTGTTTTTGTTTCCTTCAGATATATTCCCTGAAATAGAACTGCTGGACCATATGATAGTTCTATTTTTAATTTTTTAGGAACCTCCATAGTGTTTCCATAATGGCCGCACCGTTTATAACCACATCAGCAGTGCACAGGGGTTTCCTTTCCTTCACATCCTCACCTGCATTTGTTATCTCTTTTTGATTATCACCACTCTAACAGCTGTGAGGTGATATTTCATTGTGGTTTTAATTTGCACGTCTCTGATGATTGGTGATATTGAGCACCTCTTCTAGTACCTGTTGGCTGTTCTTATAACTTTTTCTGGAAAAAAAATGTCTATACAGGTTCTTTGCCTATTTTTAAATTGGATTTTTTTTTTTTTGCTATTGAGTTATATGAGTTCTTCATATATTTTGGATATTAACTACTTATCAGTTATATTGTTTTCGAATTTCCTTTTGCATGGGTTGTTTTTTCATTTTGCCAATTGTTTCTCTTGCTGTGCAGAAGCATTTTAGTTTGATGCTTCCTTGTTTTATTTTATTGCTTGTGCTTTAGGTGTCATATCCAAGAAAATCATTGCCAAGACCCACATCAAGGAGGTTTTTTCATACGTTTTCTTCCCGGAGTTCTATGGTTTGGGGTATTACATGGAAGTCGTTAATACATTTTGAGTTAATTTTTGTGAGTGGTGTAAGATAGGGAACTAGTTTCATTCTTTTACACGTGAACATCCAATTTTCTTAGTACCATTTATTGAAGAGACTGTGTTTTTTCCATGGAGTATTATTGGCTTCCTTGTCAAATATTAGTTGATCGTATATGCATGGGTTTATTTCTGGTCTCCTAATTCTGTCCCATTGGTCTATGTGTCTGTTTTCATTCCAGTATCATTTGATTTTTGTTGCTATAGCTTTATAATATAGCTTGAAATCAGGGAGTGTGATGCCTCCGGCTTTGTAGTTCTTTCTCAGATTGCTTTGGCTATTCAGCATCTTTTATGGTCACATATACATTTTAGGATTTTTGGTGTTTTTTTTTTGTTTTTTTTTTTTACTTTTGTGAGAAATGCCTGGGGACTCTTGATGGGGATTGTATTGAATCTATAGATGGCTTTGGGTAGTATGGACATTTAAACAACAGTAATTCTTTCAATCCATGAGCACAGAATACCTTTTCACTTCTTTGTGTTTTCTTCATTTTCTTTCATCTATATCTTGTAGTTTTCAGTGTAGAGATCTTTCACCTTCTTGGTTAAATTTACTCCTAAGTATTTTATTATTTTTGATGCTATTATAAATGGGAATGTTTTCTTTTTGTTCCAAATAAATTGTTAGAACTTTTTTGACTGTGTTCATGTATTGTTTGTTTATAAGCAATAAAATATATTTTGCCCCAGTTTTGTCTTGTGGTGACAAGGTACCCATTCTGTTTTGTCTCATTGAAATCTATTATATTATTTATTTTTTTCTTTAATTAAAAAAACAACAACAATGATTTTGTTAGGATTGTCAATAATGTAGATTAAATCTCAAACATTAGATACTAGTTACAAAGTTACTCCACTGTGAATGTCACCACTAAAATGGGACCATCTCTAGGGTCAAGTGTAATAGCTGGTTAACAGTGCCCATAGGCATCACTTCACCTTTAAGAAAGAAAAGGGGGGACTAGTATATGGGAAAATAATAACTAGGAAAAGTATAAATTCTCCAAATGGTTTTGTGGGCAAATCATTGTGGGGACAGTAGGGATGATAATGACAGCCCCAGATTCTGAGCTTGTATGGCCAAGAAACATTCTTCAGCCTCTCAATAATAGTGCAGTGCAGAAATCTTTCCCCTTTTTTTCTTGAATTTGAGGCGTCAGAAGCTATTTATTCCTCTGCCCCTCACAAAAGATTTCACTTCTTCATCCAACTTAGATAGCCAACTACAGGTTGTTGATTGTACTAATCTTTCAGACAGAACTGGCAGAGAGGTGGCCCGTTGGGTCGAGATCATAGTGGGGCATGTTTTGGTTGTCTCTCTTATTTAATCTGAAATGATATGTCAGGTTTGGCTCCTGGTGGTGCTTGGCATCTCCTAGATTTTCTAATGGGCCCGTTTGTCACTTTCAACTGTCTCTCTCAGTTCACCACCCATGGTTCGGTTCTACTAGTCCTGCTTTCTGCTTTCCTGGTGCCAGGCGAACCCCTTGCAGGTAGATGTGCTGGCATTAGTAGTGACATGGTATTAGGAGGGTTTGGTGGTAGGTTTTATTTAAGTTTTTTAAATGTGGAAATACAAGTCTCTGACGTTACAAATGTGAGAATAGCATCAAAGTGTGAGAAAAGCTCTCACACTTAGATATTATTCTCACACTTTGAGGAACAAAATAGGCTTTAGTGGTAGGTTGCACTTGCTATAAGTGGAATATATAAAGCTATGATATAAACAGACAACACAAAGTTTTGTTAAAGCAAACATTTAACTGGTACATTTGCCAGAAATAAAACAACATAAAGAAGAAAGTGAACTCGTTATTGTTAGCAAACAAGGGAAAGGAGGGTCCTTTTTGTGATTTATAAGTATTCTTGATTTTGTCTGTAAGAATTACCTCAAGAACTTTACAAACTGAGTTCTACTGAAGCATTGGAAGCACATAACACAGATAAATTCTAGCTGATAAGAAACTAATGACTTTGATCAAGACTCTTGTTTTAATGCTTTTAGATTAAAAAGGAACAAATATACTAATTTTTTTACTGTTTTTAACTGATGGATGCTAAGTTTCAACAAAGACATTTCACTCCTTTCACAGATTAATCCATCCTACCTGTAGTTGAAAATGAATGTAAATAAAATATGTATCTCCTTGTCAAGTTCCAGTTTCTGGTTTCAGTTCCAGTCTTTGGTTTGATTTCTGTCACTATGAAGGGTTTTCATCTTTAAAAGGAAGCTAATTATTGACCAAGAGTGTTGACTTTCATGTGCACTCTCCAAAGCCAACGGGAGAATTGAGTAATTATACAGACACCTAAGAATAAAACCATACTCCCCTCGATTAAGCAGAAAGGATTCTTTTTATGTACTTTTTCTAATAGACCAAATATTTGTTCACCTTTTCAACTCTATCGCCCTAGGGAAAAATAACCTTCTCTGATGTGTTCTGAAATCTCTCAGGACAGAGGTTTGTTGCCACATTTCTTGAGTCTGTAATCAGTAAAGGATGGGGGGTGGTGACTTCCTGATAAGGAAAATGCCTGCTCTTCTGAAGGCCCATCAAACCCTGAAAAGTGTCGAGGTATGAGCACACCTGTCAGAGACTTGCTTATGTTTTGTTTGTTGGCCCAAGAAAAACTAGAAAAGGCCCGAGTCACATTTGAAAATTGGGATATGGGTTTGGTCATCTAAAATGAAATGCGCATTTATAGTTTTTATAAATCAAACCTAGACCTTTGCATAATTTGTGTTATTCCTACGCAAAGGGTTGAAAACAGGAATTTTTTGCTCAGTTCTGTATGGGTTAATATTTGTTGAGTGTCTGCTCTGGTCCTGTTCTAAGTGCTTTACATGTATTCTTTAGGTCTTGCTTTACAGTTTGTGAGGTACTGTTATTATCTTCTGGCCTTGTGAATGGGGAACTGAGGCACAGAAAGTGAAGCGGGAGCTGGTCCTCAGAGCTCAGCAAAAGGCTGCAGAATCCATGCTAACTCTGTGGGAAAGGAAATCTCTTTCAAGCCCAAGTGATGAAGAAACTCTCCAGCGTGTACTAAGACTGCTAATCATCAGTGTGCCCTCCAAGTCCAGCAGACTCTCCCGTGCTTCAGACTGGCCTGGCCACGCCAGTTCTCAGACTTTGGAAGGAGGGAGAAAGAGAAAGTTTCAATGAACCATAAAAGGGCGCTAAATCAGGGTGCTAAGTATGAGTACCAATGAAGAGGTCTGATGCTGAAGGAAAGAAGTCTGGGGCTGCTCTGTGGTTCCAGAAATCTGTGATCTCCCTGCCTGAGCCTGCAAGAAATCAGGCATATCCTAAAAGAAACCGGACAGTGGTTTCAACAAACCACCTTGGCTTCCACTTTTAGTTGCATTTAGGTAAGATGCCTCCCTAAATGAATTTGAGGAATTTCAGTGTATTTTGCCACAGTTAGAGATTGTTTTCATTGAACCTGATGATGCAGTAGGAGGAAGGGTAGGTTTTAGGAAACGGGAGTAAGGGGGGCATCAAGGCAAAGGTTCCCAGATTCCTGGAACTAAAAGGGAACCTTAATAGGATGCCAGAGCAACCCGTCAGTTTCAACAAATGGCTGGTTAGTTTCAGGTTGGAGAAGAGCAGAGAGGAGAAGCTGACATAGAGGCAGTCATGGCCTGAGAGGACCTCCGCTGGAGCCAATGGACCTTTTGTCTGTCTGGGCTCTCCCTGGCCACTCTCACTTCTGACTCAGCCTCTTCCCTGGCTTGCATAACATTCCGCCATCTGCTGATCAATCAGCAGCCTTCCATTTGCTGGGTTTCTTAATCCTGATATATGCTTCTCCAGATTCTTCTTGCTTTGGGTCATTTTTGTTGTACTTTGTTTTGTTTTCACACGAAGATGGTTATGTAAACCTGCTGAAAGGACAAATTTCACTTATTGCACTGTTATGACAATACTACGTTAAGTCTTGTGAGAGTTATGCAATTTAAATTCATAGCTATCCCACAGTTAAAAGATTCAGGAAGGTGTTCAGAACCGGCTTTCTCTCTTCATTCCCACAGGGCATTCACAGTTACCATCCAGAGCCTTCCATATTAGGTGATTGGCAATATTTTATGTATATATATATGTCTCTCTCTCT
>NW_006289718.1:1637387-1673814 GCF_000327345.1 Myotis davidii
TATATATATTAATCATTTGGAAATAGTACTTACAAAATAAAGACAACTCTTGTTTGGGGATAAGGAACAAAGCTATTGTTTGTTTTATACATTTTATAGTATATACAGTTGTACTTTTAAAGAGTTTACCTTGTGAAGCATGCTTAGTTAGTATTAAACTATTGTATTCCCATAGTTGAAAGAATCTAATAAAAAGTAGGCTATTTTTATTAACTGCTAGATTTCACAACAGTGGAGTGTTTCATTTTGATACAAAGAGATATATAGCCAGATTTATTCAGAGCACTCTTTATATTTATAAAAGTGTCAACAGTAAAAACAGCATACACTTATACAGGTCAATCATATAAATGCACCACGTGAACGGCGGTACCAAACTTATGGGCTGTGTTTCCCCCGCCAGCTGCACAGTTTGACCTTATTTATAGAACAGTAGGTAAATCTGTGTTTATTCTTTCAGCTGTTTGCATTTCTGGCAGCAGTACTGTTACAACAGAATGTGCCCCAAAGCCAAAGGAAATTCTATTTATGTGTATAATTGCCAAAGAACAAGCCCTTAATTATTGCACTTCAGTGTTTTAGAATTGTAATTATGGCACATTGAAATGTACATTTTCATTATTCATCTTTGACATTATTTATTGCAGTATCAGGAGATTATTAAAGATAATATTGGAAACAAGGAAAAAGTCTGAACTGGGCTACTCAATGCTGATGAAATAGGGACAAGGATGAGTATTTCATATTGTGGAAAAAGTTAACTACAGGAATATCAAACCTACACACTTTGCTGAATTGTCTTTGTTTTGTCATGACAAGGGCATGGTTTATTAATCATTCAAACATCCGTTCAGATATAAAACATTAGTAATTTTCCTGTTGACATGTATTTATAATAGCATTTAATATGGTGATCCTTTGGGGAAATTAAGATGAATTGAATTTACTTTTCTGGGATGGCATGGTTTCTGTAAACCACTCTGAATTATTCATTTAGATGAATTTCTACTTCTATTTTATACAGAGAATACACAGATTAGTGAGTAAATTTTCTCTTTTTTTAAAAGGCTTGAATGCATATCTGATTTCTTTTTAAAAGAGAGAGGGAAAGCTGGAAGGAGAAAGAGAAGGAGGTGATGCAAATGCCCAGAGGGATGTGAGTTCTCTCCAGATCTACGAGGCGTCAGAGTCCCAGCATCCACCTAAGTGCTATTTTTCCAAATAGAAATTTCCTGATTTGCCAATGATGAAATTTTACAAGACAAGTGTCTGACCCTAGAACCATTTAGTGGCAGAATTGAGGAGTCGGGTGTCTTTTTGCTTAGTCCTGCACCCCTCTTTTTGACTCCCCTGTCAGTCTTGGAGCTGTGGCTCAGTGCATTTTTTCCCACTGCACCAAATCCGGGCTTGAATTTTTGGAACATTGACTTTCATCTTGTATTTAATGAGATAATATATGTAAAGTGCTTAGGTTACCGTCTAATGGGGAATAACCGGTAGAGCATGTTTGCTCTTGTTAATATTACTTTTATAGCATAAGCCATTTGATCCCAGTTTCTTGAGCTTTCCAATTAATAGCCAAAGCACCCAGTAATCTCCCTCAGTTCTTTCTCAGCAAGCCCTCAGTACCCATCCCAACCAATACATGCATAGCTTCCCAAGGGACCCCTGCCTTATTCCTTACAGAGAGGGTGGAGCCACCCTGCCCCAGCAAGCACCACCCTAATCTGCTAGGAGACTCTTTGGCAGAGGCTGGGTTATTTTCCCACAGATGAATCAAAAGAGTTTCAAGTCATTGTATCCATTTATTTTTAGTGGGGGCGTATGTAGATAGTGGAGACATTTTGCTGAGACTTGAGCAGGACCAGGTCATCTGGAGAGGCATGGAAATAGGCCCTGGTAGAAGCAAAGGCAGGAGTGTTAGTGACTGTCAGGTTCACAACTACTGTTCAGAAATGGTGTGACCATGCTGACTAAGCAGAGTCCACTGTCTTCCCACCCAGCATGCTAGTGAACTTGCGCTTAGGTGATTTGCCTTTTGCCTCACTGGATATCACAGAGGGCTTGCATAGCGGGTGCATCCTAGGAATAAAACACTACTGCGTGTGCTGAGGTTAGTCATGTGTGCGGAGCATTGGGAAAGCTTGCCTATTTGGAGTCAGGAGACCTGGGTTTCAGCTGCGATGGCAGAGCTGGGTCTGAGTGATACCATGACTACATTGTGCAGATGGCTGCCAGCCTTCCCTTCTTTTTTTTTTTTTTTTTTTTTTCCTGAAGCCCTAACCTACTTTTAATGAATTTCATGACATTTTTTATAAATATGTTGAAACACCCCCCCAAACAAGTTGAAAGAAATGTATAGGGAAAACTCATTCTGCAGTGAATTCCAACAGATGTGATGCACCAACAACCATCATGTATTGAGAACTTATGTTAAGCCCCGTGTTCAACCCTTTACCTGTACGTTCCTCCTATAATCCTCTTAGTGACATTAGAGATAGATTTACTTCTCCCCATTTTATAGACGAGGAAATCCAGGCTGAAATAAATTAAATTACTTAGAGTACTTTTAGCTACTAGGTGGCAAAACACAATTTGAACCAATCTGTCAATTCTAAATTCTAAATATCTAACCACCACCCTTCTGCCAAAACATCTCATGGTGCTAATGACAATGCCTACACTTGATTCTTCCATTTTCATAGAATCAGAATCTTCAGAGCATCAAAGTATTCAGAGCCCACCATAAAGATTGTCTTTTCAGATCCCCAGATGCTTTCCTTGAACTCCCCGGGCCTCTCTTTTATTACCTGGGAGATGAGAGGGTTGAAGAGAAGACTTCTAAGCCTCTTCCAGCTCTAAGACCATGTAGAAGAGTGGTTCTCAACCTTCCTAATGCCGCAATCCTTTAATACAGTTCCTCATGTTGTGGTGACCCCCAACCATAAAATTATTTTCGTTGCTACTTCATAACTGTGATTTTGTTACTGTTATGAATCGTAATGTAAATATCTGATATGCAGGATGTATTTTCATTGTTACAAATTGAAAATAATTAAAGCATAGTGATTAATCACAAAAACAATATGTAATTATATTTGTGTTTTCCGATGGTCTTAGGCGACCCATGTGAAAGGGTTGTTCGACCCCCACAGGTTGAGAACCGCTGATCTAGTTCCAGAACTTTTTCACCCACTTAAAGGGAAACCTTGTACTGATTAAACAGTCATTCCCCATACTCCCTCCCCCAGACCCTTACAACCACTAAACTACTTTGTCTTGACTTGCTTATTCTGGAGATTTCATATAAAATGGAATTATGCAATATGTGGCCTTTGGCATCTGGCTTCTTTCACTTATTGTGTTTTCAAGAAAACATTGACATTTTAAATCAACAGGTATTTTATTGTTTTGTGTTGTTGTTTTGTGTGTGTGTGTTTGTTTTGCCTTCGGATCACAAATGGCACCTGATTTTTTTAGCCTCTTTAAATGCCTTCTTTAACATACAGAGAAGGAAAATATCTAGGAGTGAAGACCATATCTAGAAATAGAGGAGATCAAATAAAGAGGAGACATATTTCCATAATGACTTGTAAAACTGCCAAATGCAGATTTTGATTTTCGGCCCAGCTGGAAAGTCATTTAGTGTTAACGAGACATGTGAATTCTTAAATTATTCATTTTTAAAAAAGTTATTTTCAGCTATTTTAATTCATGGTACTAAATTATCTTCTGAAGGGTCGGGGGCATTTGAAGAAGGGGCTGGGTCATGGGCAGACCCAGGTGTCCTTTCACATGGAAGACTAGATGCGGCTCCCATTCCCGGGCATCACTTACCACTTAACTTTCTCTGTCTCCGGCTGTGGGCTGCATTGTCCTTGTTGAATTGTTCGCAAGAGAATTGATCTCTTGCGATTGGCATTGATTCCTCTGGAGGAAATTCAGAAGTAGTTCTCCTCTCTCCTTCCCTGACAGATGTCACAACTTTCACACGTGTCCCTGGCCATTGAGAACCAGAGAAGGGACATTGCAACCCCCTGAAAAACTGTAAAGACCAAAGGAATATAGGTGATAAGTCGATTGCAAACCCCAGGATTTCTCTTCCCGTATCCCTGAGTTTTCTAATATAATCAACAGCCTCATGGGTCTGTGCTCATGGTATCTGCAATTTTATTTACTTGTATGGGTGTCCAGAGAATTCCAGTGATGAGCCCTGAGAGTGGCTAACTGCAAACAGGAGCCTGCTGGAATTGCAGCGTCATTGGGGGTCTTACACATTTCATGGGACTGATCTTACATTTATGTACTGCTTGCTTTACTTGTTTACTTGCAGTTTAAAAAATTAAAGGTAAGCCAATCATTCTCAGGTCAGTTTATCATTTCTTATGGGTGCTTTTTAAATGAATCCCTGGAGGGGAAAACAAAACAAAAACCCATGCACAGCAATTGTGATATAGGGGAAACACAGGAATCAATCCAATTTAAGGAGACATGACAAATAAGCTGACTCCTGAAATTGTTTCAGTGTGAAACCAAAAGCATTTTCCCTCTTTTCCCTTTTCATATTTTTTCCTCCAGATTTAGAATCCTGTGGGTAAGCCTCTTCCACTCACTGCATAATTAGGTAGATTAATTAGCACCTGTCCTATAGCTGTAAGAAGTTGGTGCATACAGCGTGGACACATAGTCTATGCCAGACCGCTTAAAAAGAAACTCTTGGGGTCCGATGTCTGGCCCTTTGACATTTGCATAAATTAAAAATACTGAGAGCCAGCCATAGTACTATGTTCTTGCTGGCGCTGGACAGAAGAATGGAGTTGTGCTGGGTGATCTGTCTGAATGGCCCATATTAATGATGACAAATGAACTTACAGACAACTGTTGAGAAATATTGGAAGCCTGAGTTCTGGCATTGAAATGTCCTGTCAAATTAAAAAGTCAACTTAAATGTCAGCAGTGCACATTTGTAGTAGGCAACCAGAAGGAAATTCCTGGACAATCAGATACGCTGCACGTTCGATACCGCCTCTAATTTGGTTTGTGCGTCATGTTAAAAGAAAAGAAAATATGGGTAGTGGGGAAATAACCGCCCATGTCTTTAGATAAGTATTTGCTAAACAACTCAGTGAAGTAACAAGTTGTTTAAACAAGGTGTCTAAAGAGTCTGCAGGTCACATATGGACCATTTTTGGTGACCCTGTGTTTTCTGACCTCACACAAAATCCCACCAGTTTAAATGCTGTGTTTAATTTGTTTAATAATCTGTGTGAGGAAGGCTTAATATTCCTCACATGTCATCCTCCAGAGTAAATTGGTAATGGTGTTATTAAAGCTCCTCCGTCATGAGAAATAAACCAAGTCCTTTGCTCAGAGAAAGGCTGCCAGGTATTGTTTAACACACACACAAGGTCAGAGGGCACAGTCGGCAGTACACAGGGAAGCCATGTGCAGACTGTGACACACTGCCTTTCAGAGACGGTCCCCCGCTGGCTCTTTCGTGGGTAGGTGTCTAATATCATAATATATTTATAATTGGATTTTAATTGCAATCTGATTTTAGTATGTGTGTGTTCCAGTTTGCCGCTACAGAAGGACAATTCTCCCAAAGAAATTGTACAGTGCCTCTCCCAGGGCAATTTGTTCACCACCAAAAATATATTGGAAGGCTCAAATGCACACAGTATTATTTGCTTGAGTTTCTTGACTTAACAACCAAGTCACTTTATTCTTGGGTGTTTTCTCTTGCTCTGTGGCTCACCCAGCAGTGGCACATCATGGTGGACAGAGCCTTGGCTGGGTTGCAGGCTATGTATAGAGTTGCCGGAGGCTCCCTGGCCCATCCTAGCCTTGAGTCCCTGGGCAAGTTACTTACTCTCTTTAAGATCCCTTTCTCATCTGTAAAGTGGGAATAGCAATCTTTGTCAGGTGTGTATGTGGTGATCATTAAATAAGATGAGGCAGGAAAAGTATCTGGCATCTAGAATAGAAGGTGCCTTCTATCAATATGTAGTAAATTGTGATTTACAACTCTTTCGATAATGATAATTTCTCATTTAGTATTCTCCACTGTCTCCATATGTCAATCATAAAAAAACATTTGAGAGCCCTTGCTGATTTGAGATTTTGGAAAAGCAAGGTCCAGTTGTTGACTGGAGGAGTGGTTAAATGATAGCTAAAGTTCATTCCTTACTAGAGGCCCAGTGCACGGATTCATTCACCAGTGGGGTCCCTCAGCCTGGCCTGTGCCCTCTCCCAATCTAGGACCCCTCGGGGATGTCAGATTGCCAGTTTCGGTCCAATCCCCACAGGCCTGGCCAGCCCTGTGGGGATTGGTCCGATACCTGCAGTCCTACATCCCCTGAGGGATGTAGTAGTGCCCCCAAGGGAAGTAGTAGTGTATGAAGTGGCAGGCAGTTGGGGAGGAGCCCAAGCCCAGGCTGGGCACCACTCCCGCTCATCCCAGCCCTACTGTGCCTGCCTCCACCACCACTAGGTAGTGCCCCCAACCGCCCCCCTCCACCTTAGTCACAGCTCCCCGCCAGAGTCCCCATGTGGAGATGCAATGAGCTAGGCCAGACCCAGCAGGCCTGGGCGCAGCATGGGCCTCTGGGCCGCAAGTGGAAAAGCATGGAAGCCAGGAGGGCAGCGTGCTCTTTCCGGGCCTGCCTCACAGACCGATTCCTGTGCGAACTCCCCATGGTCCCAGCGGTTGTCACCCGGCTCACCCGGAAGACACTGCACGGGTGTGGGGAGGGGTCTTTGCGGGCACACGGCAGGTGAGCATGCGGACTTCCTGGCACATGAGCCCTGGTGTCCCGAGGGAGGGTACCAGGGGGTGTGAGAGCAAGCTTAGCAGACACCCTGCATTCTCACCGCACCTCTGTCCCTGTCACCCCTGCCCCCAGGTAGCAGCGAGAGGTCACAGTATGTCTCCAATGCCCACCATGTTCTGTGCTGCCTCCTGGTGGTCTGTCCTCATCATAGTGAGCAGTTGAACTCCTGGTCTCCCAGTTGAATGACCACCTGAGGGGACAATTTGCATATTAGGCTTTTATTATATAGGACTAGAGGCCCCATGCACTGATTCATGCACTGGTGGGGGGTCCCTCAGTCTGGCCTGTGGGGATCAGTGGACATCCATGCCGCCACAGCCCGCCTTACCCACTAGCTCATTGGGCTCCAGCCCACTGTCCATGTCAATCCCACATAGCATGAAGTAGTGCGCAAAGTGGCAGGCGGCTGGGGAGGAGCCCAAGCCTGGGGTGGGTGCCGCTCCACCCCCTCTCATCCTAGCCTCTCTGTGCCTACCGCATCTGGCGTCCATCTATCAGCCAAGTAGTCCTCCCACTGTGTGAGCACACTGACCACCAGGGCAGCTCCTGTGTTGAGCGTCTGCTCCATGGTGGTCAATACGCATCATAGCTACTGGCCGGTCGGCTGGTCATCCAATCACTTAGGCTTTTATATAGATAGATAGCCTCAGAAGAGGGACTTTCTAAAGGAAAGTGACCAGAGAGCATCCCAGCTCTCATTACCCAGCTGTAAAACTGTAACTTAATGTAATGTGAGACTTCAAAAAGAGCACAATATTAATACTCGTGTCAGTTGGTATTAGAGTGTAGCTTCCCAACATGAAATTTTGCTTTTCTGAATCCTGTGCCACAGTTCCTATGCTGTTACATTGTTGCTCACAGTAAATGGGACAGTTTTTCACTACCTTTTAGCTAATTGATTTTTTAAAATGTGCTAATTGGATTGATTATATTTAAATCAAAAGCATTTGATAGCAGGACTCTGATGGAAAATAGAAATTTTAGTTTCATCCCTATTGGTAGCTCGGATTCAACAAGGAGGAGAAATGGGGAAATACTGATAAAGCAGCAAAATTATAACAGTACTAGAGGCCTGGTGCACAAAATTCATGCATGGGGGGTGGGGTAGGGTCCCTAGTTCTGGCCAGCGATCAGGGCCGATCTATGGGGTGACCAGTGGGGTGATCGGGGCCCCTCCACTGGCACCCTCCTTGGCTGGCTTGATGCCGCCCACTCACTGGCCCTGCCTCTGCCACCGCCACTGGTCGCCTCCCTCTGCGGGGCGACCAGTGGGGCTATCGGGGGGCCTCCACTTGCACCCCCCTGTGGGATCAGGCCTAAACTGGCAGTTGGTCATCCCCCAAGGGGTCCGGATTGAGAGAGGGTGCAGGCCAGGCTGAGGGACCCACCTCTCCCCATGCATGAATTTCATGCACTGGGCCTCTAGTTTATTAAAATAGTATAATAAAGTTACTGTATTCTAATCTATTTGTACAAAAGGGAATATTTGAGATCAAATAATATAACATTTATTATAATCTAACTAACAAAATGATTTGATATGTTGTAATTGAAATAAGCATGGATTCAAACAAAATAGTAGACCTTCTGTGCCCCCTTGTGTAAACACCAGTCAGAATCATGGAGTATACATTTGTGTTTTGTAATCTAATAGCAGTAATCAAGGGAGTGACTGCTTTGCATAGAAACAATAGCAACAATCTCCTATTTTATAATTTGATAACTGATACCTCTCTATCTGCAATACCAAGAATATTGCCAAAACTCCATCAGTTCACAGAAATATAGAGAGAGTATTTAATGCCACATGCGGTGGTTCCCTCATCCCTTTTGCCCTCAAAAGATGTGCTTTTTGAAATAATGTGGTGGTTGACTTTTGATATGAATACTAATGTTAATATATGTAAAGTATGACATTTAGTGGGGGGAAAGAGACAGTTCTATATTATAGCTAGTTTATTTTCATACCACCAATGCTGCAATAATAGGGAAAAAATTAAATTCTTCTGATTCTCCCTGCCTCCCCATCAACCCCCAACACACACTTGATTTTGTGGGGGGGCAGGGATGGACAGGGATGGGCCGCATAAGGGAAGATAACAGTGTTAAATGCCTGCTATGGATTAGATGCTAGATGAATACCTAAATATTATTATGGGATGAAAAGGATTTACAGTCTTAGAGTCATGTGAGGTCAGAATGGAAGCTTAGCAGTCATCTTGTGAAGTGTGATCTTATCACAGGGGAAACTGAGGCCCAGAGAGGCAGTCAGTTTTGGTCCATTACAAGGCAGTACTTGCCTGGTTTAGGGATGAGGGCTTATTGCTCCCAGGAATTTAAAAGTAAAGGAATTGGGGAAAAGTGGTGCTGAGGAAAAACAAAAGGAGGGTTAAAAAATGGTTGAATAAATACAGGCAAGATATTTAATGTTACCCATGTCAGACACTGTAGGATGATTCTCTTGAGATGCTCTGGCTAGAAAGCCAAGTTCAAGTTCAGCCCTCTTCTGCTGTTGGTCTTGTTGAGCTTCTTCATGAGAAGCCAGGCCTGTGAGGCCAATACCACACTCTGCTCCGAGCAGCCCGGAGGGTGCTGAATTGGCACACGAGGCTGGCAGAGCCTACCCTCTGCACCGGGTCGCTGCCTCCAATTGCTTCCATTCTGTTCCTGCCTGGAGGTAGACTGTAGTCGGGATCCCAATACATGGGAAACAAAACCTACCAGCATGAATTATTATAAGCACCCACTAGAATATAAAAATAATATTTCCCTAGTGTTTGCATTTTCTCTGAGCCTTGATAAGGGAATGGCTGAAAGGAAAAGGAGCTGATACCTTAGTGCTAGGGAGGCCAGGCTGCATAATGGGCCAGGAGGAGGGAGCCTGGCCTGGGGAAGCTGTGAGGGAAAAGTGCTTTGAAGGGAATCAGAGGAGCCAGCAGGGCGCTGGGTGCTTGGGGGGCAAGGAACCTCCCATGCAGAGCCTCCTAAGGCTGTTTGCCTGTACTTCTGGCAGGCGCAGGCTGATAAGCATTTTGTTTAGTAGATTAAGCCGAGGCTGGAGGACTTTGAAGCAGTCAGAAGGGTTGTTCCTGCCTTCTCACCAGCATCCTAAGTGTCAAGTGCCTGGGAAGGTTGGCCTTGAGAATGGAGGGAGTAGACAGTGTGATTGCAGCTGTCCCATCTTCTCCTTAGGGGTGGACACAGATGGTGGAAAGACCTAGATCAGAGGCATGCTGGGAAATCTCACTTAGACCTACACGAGAACTGAGCTTCTCACACTTGCCTGCATGCTAGAATCACCTGGGGAGGAAGGGGCAGGGTAGGGCAGTTAAAATCCCACTGCCCATTCTGTACCCCAGACCAATGACATCGAAGTCTGGAGGGATGGAGTGACGGGGTGCCCAAGCATCAGCCTTTTCAAGAAGAGGTGAGTGCTTTATATATGGATTTAAGTTTAAGATCCAGGGGCCTAGAACATTCCAGGTCCGTCTGCAGATAGTTTTAACTGAGGAATTTGGGGGGATAGGGCTGTCTTGGGCCACAGGAAACTCCTTAGGGGCTCTTTATGTGCACCCTAATGTGGATTTCACACCCTGATTTAGCCCAGGGGAAGGAGGAGGAGGGGGAAGACACAGACCAGATGCCACCTGCTCTCTGTCACCTGGGGTGATGCATTTGCAGGTTTTAGCTGCAATGTTTTGAGGTACATTGATCTGTGAGTCAGTGAGAGCTCTGTGCCCTCCCTTCCAACACACACATGCTGGTTGGCAGTTAATCAGCCTTTGGTGTATTAAGAAAAATCCTCACTACCCATGTAGGGTGCACCATCCCCCCAAGTGCAGAGCAGAGCCAGAAAGAAAAGGGGAGCCCCAGGAAAGAAGTCTCATTGGGAGTAGATTAAAACCCCAGCCTCCTGACCTCCACTCTTAAGTTCTGGCTCTGGGAAATAGCTCTCTAATGGGCTTTAGGCAATAAAGCAACAAGGCTGAAATTGAGGTTACATTAAAGCCTAATTTTCTTATGAGGAAAAATGTGCAAATGAATATGAAAGTGATGTACCTTTGTAATACAGCTTCTTGCTCTGCCCAACCACCCTCAGCCCTTTGTCTCAATTTACTCAGGACAGCCTGTGCCTGAAGCGGCCTGAATATATTTTACCCAGTAATACAGTTTCCCTCAACTGGGGTGTGGGCAGGGAGAAATGGCTTAGCTCCATTTGGGTGAATCAGAACTAAAGAAGGCTGGTATAGCCTGGACGGTGTGGCTCAGTGGTTGAGCATCGACCTATGAACCCGGAGGTCCAGGTTCAATTCCTGGTCAGGCCACATGTGCCGGTTGTGGCTCGATCCCCAATGTGGGGCATGCAGGAGGCAGCCTGTCAATGATTCTCTCTCTCTCCCTCTCCCTTCCTCTCTGACATCAATAAAAATATTTTTAAAATAAATAAATAAAAATAAAGAAGCCTGGCATAGTACTTTTGCCCACTAGCCACACATCTAACACGGACAGCTTTCTGGATACCAGAGAAGGATTTCAGGTACCTGGCTTCAAGAACTGCCCCTTGCTGGCTTTGTTAGCTGGGGCTGGGGTGGTTGGGGGATCAGATCCTTTTCCTTGGCTTTTCCACCTGAAGAAAAGAGATATCCTCCATGGGGTATTCATGACATCAGATCTGGGCATGGGCTTTAAGTGTTATGGAGCCACATGTACATATGGAAGTTATGACTTGATTAGACTCTGTTCGTCCAGGAAGCCAGCTTAATTACCACAAGCAAATTACTCCACTGCCCTGAGCCTGGTTTCCCCATTTTACAATCAGGAGTTTGGAGCGGACACATTGAATACGTTCTGGCTCTGTAGTTCTTGTGTCTAGATTCTAAGGAAAGACGGTAGGTATGCAGTTTTCCCAAACTGCCCTTTTCCAAGTGCTTCTCTTAGTTCCCAGTCCCTCTCCTCCCCTTTCCATTATCTATTATGAGATCTTAGAAATAAAGCAGGGGGGCTAAGGACTGACAGCCTCCAGAACTTCTCAAATATGACCTACGCTAGAACTGAGCCGAGCCTGGCTTCAGAGAGAAGCTCCGTGAGGGCAGAGAGCCCTGAGACACTATCCAGAAACACTGTTTATCTCCTGCAAGCGTCCTGAAAGGTGATCCCGAAATACCAAGTGAATATTTTCCCTCTTACATGCAGGTCTTATTTCCCTGGTGTTTCTAGGCAGTATTAGCCTTTATGCTTAGGCGACCCAGCTTATATTGTCCGGGGTTTCATATGCACTAGATGCCATTACGCTATTATCACTTCTAACGCTGCAGTAATTCTCATAACCTGCAGGATGTATATGGATCCTTATTATAACTTCTACTTGGGTCTTTTTTTTTTTAATAAGAAGTCATCTTTTTCTTTTGGCAGCTCCATTGCTAAGGGCTTTGAGGGTTTCCTTAATGCCGACACTCAATGGGCGTGTGTTCTGAATTGTCATTTTCTGCTTTTGTGCAGTTTCTTCTGTTCCTGTGAGCTTCGTTACCTGCTCATGAGGAATCTGAGCCTTTGGAAGTATGGGTTGCAGGCAGCCCCAGTGAGGCCCAGAGTCTTGTTAGGAGGGCATCTCTTCTTGCCCTCGGCATGACAGATTGGAGATTCGGGTGCAGACTGAAGCTGAAATGAATTGCTGAGATGAGACCCCAAAGACAAAGAGACATGCAAGTGGCGAAGAGCTTCAAGGGGCGATTTAATCATTGCTGACTTCAGGCTTACTAGTTTGCAGAAATTGTTCCTGTAGCAGCAAAGAGCTCCCACTTTGAGAAGTTATTAGAGCTTGAGTCAGAGAGAGTGGTGGCCCCCCAAGTCATTTGATGGTATTTAGACATTTCCTTCAGAATGAATGCATGGATTCCTCTGGAGAAATACACATCCCTTCACTGCACACAGGCCCCACCCTCCAGTTTTACTTTTTACTACCTCTGTGCCCTTGGGCAAGGGAGTAATCTCTCAGAGCCTCAGCTTCCTCACCTTTAAAATGGGGTTCTTAGAACCTAGTTTATTTTACAAGGTGAGGTTAAATGATTAGAGATAATGTGTGTGTGTGTGTGTGTGTGTGTGTGTGTGTGTTTTACAAACAGCACTAACAGGATTCTCAATAATTTTTTACTAATTTCTCCCTAGCAGATAGAGCAGCAGTTCTCAACCTGTGAGTCGCAACCCCTTTGGGGGTCGAACGACCCTTTCATAGGGATCGCCTAACCCCTGGACACAGACAATGGGGTGGTGAGGTCCTGTGGAGGGTAGGAAGGGAGCGGGCTGGAAGAGGTTAGTGGGAGAAAAAAGAGGACCTATGTAATACTTTCAACAATAAAGATTAAAAAAAAGTTCTCCACCTGGGACCATGGTCTTTATTCCTGATCACATATTAGATTCTCACTTAATTGCTCTGGATTGTAGCCTGGGAATCAACATTAGAAATTTTTGTGGTGTGGTTTAAGACAGCAACGTACACAGATGTCAAACGTATGCTTGGACAAATTTCTACGCAGGAATACATCCAGATAACCACCACCCCTATCAACATATAGGACATTTGGCATTTGTATTTTTTTGTCCAGATGATTCTAGTGGGCAGCCAGGGTGGAGATCCATAGCCCAAGCAGATGGCCACCCACATGGGATGTGACACTGGCTTTTCCTCCCTCTCCTAAATGTCCTGTGTGTTGTCTCAGCTCTGGGCCCATGCTCTCCTCTACCATCATCTCTGCTTCACAGAGCTATGGTCCCTGCCCTCTGTGTGCCCCAGCATCTGGGCACACCTCTGTAGATGACCTTGTACCACAGAGTAGCAGGTAGAGGTCTGTCTCCTCCACAGAGCGAGGAGCTTCTCCAGCCCGCAGCCTGGATTCCTCTGGCTCCTTGTGTCCCCAGGGTGAGCACACTGAACCCACGTCAAATAAATGGTCAATTCTGCTGCACCCCTACAGTCTGCTCAGCCATAAGAATGAACTGTGATGGGAGGATTGGTGCAGTTAAGTCAATTTTTGATTGTGGCCCTTGTGAGGCAAGTCCTAATCACACATCACCTCTGTGATGGACATCTCTGGGAAATGCCCTTCCCTTGGGTAAGCCCAGTGCTTGCCCCTGTACCGGGTAATTGTTCCATAGCGGCTGCCCCTCCTACTCTGGGCCCTGAATCTTCCCATTCTTCACCCAGCTCCTGCCCATATCCTCTTTTACAGTGTCTTCCAAGGACCCAACCCTCACAGATTCCTCCTTTCCTTTTATTTCCTCTCGCACTTAAAGCCTGTATCAATGTGGCTCAGAACAAGCACGTGAGGGGCAAGCCAAACATGAGAGATGAACTGGGCCTTCTTGCCTCCTCTGTCTGCCTTGGAAAGAAATGCAGAAAAAAGTGTTTCAGAAATATTGTGGGAGTTTTAAATGTGCAGTTTGTTTCCTTTCTGACTTGCTTTTGTGAAGCGCACAGGAGAGAAAAAGACTCTTTCCATTTTTGGCAGGAGGAGTGTACCCTTGAAGGGCGTGTAATGGAGGAAAGCGCCACCTCTTCTGTCCCCACCACCCAGGCCTGAGCGGTTCTAGGACCTCGCCTGAGGCTTTTTTCATTTCTTTCTTTTTTTTTTTTTTCTTAGCAGAGTCTTCCCTAACTCTCCGGGCCCTGCGCCTGCATGTCCTCATCTGCGAAATGGAAATGTGTAGTCCTTTCGTTGTAAGTCCTCTGTAAATACAAATGAGATGGAGATGATCGGCTGAAACTGGATCTTTAAAAACCCTCTTCCAAATCAGGTTTGGATGTTTTCCTTAATAGGTAGAGATGCCAAAGCACCCGTTCATTATGCTACAGCTTTCTGCTCCTCACGTGGGAAACAATCCCAGCCCCGCCCTTCGGTGTTTTAGTTCGAAAGGCCCTTTCTCAGGCTTAGTCTTAGGAGAGCCTCACAACTGGCCTGTGAGGCCAAGACAGGGCAGGTATTACACTCACTGGAGGCATCACCTTCTTTAATAAACCCAGACACCCCACTACCACCCATTTTCATTCCTAATGCTCTCTGTGCATCTTTAGTGCTGAGTCTACCACACTAGGATTATCTGTTTGTATGTCTCCCTCCTCCCCCTCCAGACTGTGGGCCCTCGGGGAGCAGAGACCACCTTCTGTCATTTCTCTATGACTAGTATCCAGCATGGTACCCTGCTGTCAACTTCAATGTGTCTTTGGGGAATGGAAAGTATGAATGAAAGAACAAAATGAGGACGGTTGCAGAGTTATCAAGTGGAGGAGGACTAGAACCCTGGTATCCTGCGCATTTGAGGACACGTAACCTAAATTCTTTTATATGACTTTCTGGCTGTTTTATTGTGGATTTGAAATCACTTTATATTAAAATGTATGTGTTGCTATTGTATTTCACAGCAGCAATAATTAAGGATACCTACACTTTTATTTTGATGGTTTGTGTGATGCTTCAAAACAGAAAATTTGCCATTCCAGGAGCCCCAGTGCAGGAGCTAAACTAAAATTATTGGCTCGTCTTTTGCCAGGGAATGACTTTGAAATATCCGAGTGATTTCAAAACCCAGCATCCCAATGTCAGAGAAAATACCTCAAACACATATAGCAGTCAAAATAATTCTGTATAAAAGGTAGCATTTCTATTTCAAATTAAAGTTTGCTAATTATACAAATGAGAAAGGGGTGAATACTTAATGGCAAAATATTTTTAGCAGGGAAGAGTTTAATTTGGGAGGCACATGGGCATATTGCATTATACTAACACTAATGAACAACAAAGTCAGCAATTGAAAGAACCTGCATTAAAAATTCATTTTCTATTAATATCTATACTTTAATGTGGAGAACAGTCTGTGAATGGGAAGTTAACCAAATCATGGTAGATAAACTGTTATGAGAATAGAATCTTCGAATGGTCTTATTTGGGATTTACTTACTGCCATTCACACACTCCTTGTGCCTGCAACCCAGTGGAGTTTTATTTTTGTTTTAATCGGATTTGTTGGCTGAGGCAGTTATGTCATTAAAAAAAAAAGAAGTAACTTTTAACATCCAGCTGCTTTTCTGAGAATTACCCATCTATGAAAAAAAAAAGTGGCACCATTAACATTTATGAGAAACAGACTTAACATTATCATAAATTATACAGTAAACCATCTTGGCCAGGGATTGAAAGGTGTGTGTTTGTCTTTGAAGCTGATGTATTTTGACAGCACACCAGGAAGCAGCTCACTCCGAATAATGGGCGTGATGAGAGCCTTGGAGGAAAGAAATCACTCCCTTAAGTGAGCATAAACCAGATAGGGGGTAAATGAACTTCCCCACCTGGACACATCACAATTTTAGAAGCATTGATCACACAAGAAGTTAGTGCTAGCAGGGGCCCAGGAGCCATTTAGTTATAGCTTTTCTATTTACAAATGCACAATCAGAGGCTCAGGAAAAAAAGATAATTCTCTCGGCTTACCCAGTGTTTCAGTGATGGAGGCAGGAACAGAGCTCACCCAGCACCACCGAGTCCAGCTCTCGGAGCCAGGGGGAACTGCAGCCACTGGCTCAGCCTCTGCCACCTCCTTTATAAAACAAGCGCATTTGGAGCTTTACCTAAAAATCTCACGTTTCAATGATATTTCTAATCATCTAGGTCAGTGGTTGGCAAACTCATTAGTCAGCAGAGCCAAATATCAACAGTACTTCTTCAAAATAGACTCGCCCAGGCCGAAAACCGACTTCTGTGCATGGGCCACGAAGTTTCAATCACACTGTATATGCGCCGACACTTGGTATTTTGTGGAAGAGCCACACTCAAGGGGCCAAAGAGCCGCATGTGGCTCGCAAGCCGTAGTTTGCCGACCACAGATCTAGGTGATTTCTCTATTTTACTACCTTGCCTTATTAGTTCACCTTACAGGAAATGGTGCCGTGGTATGGGGCATCCAGGAATGGAGTGTCCAGGGTAGGTGACAGTGCAGTGGCATCGTTAGGAGAAGGGAAAGGTGGGGGTCCTCCCACTGCTGCCCTCTTGCTATTCGAGGGACACAGTAGGTCCTACTTCAGGTCAGTGGTGCATGTGACCAACCCCCACCCTGTTTTGTCTGCATCTGAAAACCTAAAACTGGATCTACAGTTGGGCAGTGGCTCTGATGACATGCGCAGGGGGAGGTCCTCTCTCAGCTGTGCCTATTAATATGCATTTTCATATTCACCATCTTCATTCTAACACCTTCGGCATCACACCTGAATGACAACCTTATAACTAGCCTTATCTTTCCAATTCACCTTGCCCATCATTGCTAAATGCTTCATCCTTCATCAAGACAGTGATTTTGAGGAAGTATTGAAGGACCATGGTGGGTTGTTGTGGATCATCGCTGCCTTGCCTGGTCTACAAAGGCTGCTCACTGGTGATGGGTCTTTCTTCGGCCTTGAGCCACCCAACCAATTTACCTTGTGTCTCTTACGTATGGCTCACTCTTTTCTACCAAGTGACCTTTCTCTCTGCCTATACAGAATGAGCTCATGACTACTCCATCAAAAAAGCCCCTCTTTGACAGTGTCTTGGCTTTTGGCCTCTGGGTGTTGCATGTGGAATAATTACTGAATCATTCTGTTCTGGTGCCCACATTGTTGATGTCCTCTTGACTCAGAAGAGTTGTGGTGCTGTAATTCCTTCTTCCTTCCCAAGGCTCTTGGATGCTGCGTAAGCCTCCCAAATCCTGTGGCACCTAAAGGGGGAGGTATTTCTCTTCCTGTTGGACTTCTATGGGGAGGCCAATTCTCTGAGACTGCGACCCTATGAGGGGAAGGGGTCCAGTTAGCAATGCCATCCCTCTGTAGTAATGAGAAACCTCACTTCACTCTGAAGCCACAGAAATGTGCTCTTGGCTTTGTTGGATGGAGTCTGTTTTGGAAATTCCATGGTCAGAACCAGCAGAGCTGTGGCAGGAGGCTGTGTGGTGCGGCATGTTCAGGATCGAGTGTCCTGTCTTTTCAAGTCCGCCAGGCTCCCTCTAAAGCCAGTGGTTTGCTGAGAGACCTTGTGTGGGTTTCATTTAAATGGTGCCCTTGAATGTGGCTTGTATTTGCATTTCATTCCAATATCTATTACAAAGCCTTCCTACTAGGGAACCTCCCAGTAAAGGGGGCAAAATTAAAAGGCTGGAAAGCCAGCTCCTTCATGCACTTTGGAGATATAAAACAGAGCAGTGTCTTATTGGGCCAGACCTGAGATTCCAAACCTGTGGGTGCTGGAATCCAGGGACCTCTGGTCTTCACTAGGGGTGGGAACCCATATGCCATATGCCTCCCACCACCAAACGGTGCCTGCCCACTGCACACAGAACATCGTCTCCACCACTCTTTTGCAAATAGATGTAAATGCCTTGGGATTTATTTGTGTTAAAGCACTGGTGAATAATTTGTGAGAGTTTTTAATTAATGGGCTCAAATTATAACTTGAATGATGTGGCAGTCACACAAAATTTTGATGTGAGAAAGGAGTTCTCAGGGGCAAAGAGCCCTTGAACAAGGGCCCTGGTGTTGTGCGAGGCCATGTCCATGTGGACAGACGCTGGCCAGGACTTGAAAATGGAAGGGGTATGCCCACTTGGGCTGATTGCCATGACAAGAGCAAGATGTTGGGATACCTGGCTTCGCTGAAAAGCCAATTGTATTTTATCTGAGGGGGTTACAGAACGGCATCTCGTTAAACCATTTTGTGGGTGTAGCATTTATCTACAGAAGTTTCACTTGGTCGATCCTTTCAGGCAGCAGAGGTAAATGTTAACACCCAATTTCTCTTAGTCCGAGCAACAGACAGGTTAGTAAATATGGATGCAGTGAAGAGAGTTGAGAACCAGGCCTCACAGCAGGGTGTTTTTCTGCTAAAGATCATATTAATATAGTTGTTTCCCCCCCTTCACAGGCAGACGCTAATGGAGTGAATTCCCTGGTATCTCTTCTTAGAAAGATTTCTAAAGCTGAAATCCACCAGAGCGCTGAAGGAGTTAGGAAGTGTGCACCAGGCATGGCAAAGAGCTGACATTTCAGCCCTTCGCTTCTTTCTCCAGAGCTCACTGGGTTTGGGGGAGAGGGAAGTGGTGACATTGGATAGATGGGACAGTGACATCAGTCTCCAGGCACTTGAAGGGAAAGGTCTCGGTGCCCCTGCGGTGAGCCAGAGTTTCAGCCTCCCAGTTAAGTGTAAACCTAAAGCTGCGTTGGCTGAACTGAGAACTCTGCGGAATGACAGTTCTGCTTTAAGGTCTTCTGTGGGGACTGTCTTGCTGCCATAGGAATTTAGCTTCATGGAGCAGGAACTGGTTTCCAGCCCTAGTGAGTAATGTTCCCGTTTCAGATGGAAAAACGTTGATTTGGGCCCTCAACCATCAGCTGTAGGTGGCTGCTATCGTTAACTCTGTCTATAGTTTTGCTTTGGCAACGATGGCCAGTTTACCACAATAACAGGGACATGGCTTTTGTGGCGCTCGACATCTTAAAAATGTGCTGAGGTGTCTCACAAATTGGTAAGCAGTCCAGACCAAATATGCCTTCTGCGTCCAGTATTTCAAGAAAAGGTGTGTGGGGGCTATATATGTGTGTGTTTGCATATGTATACATATAATTTATGTATGTGTATATATGTATACTTTAAATATTATAAATTATATACATTATTTTTATTTATGTATTCTATTGTGACTATGACTTGTTTCAAAGCAGGCTCAGGAAATTTCTAGCTAGACATTTCTTTTAAAAAAAAAATATATATATATATATTGATTTCAGAGAGGAAGGGAGAGGGAGAGAAAGATAGAAACATCAATGATGAGAGAGAATCATTGATTGGCTGCCTCCTGCATGCCCCTACAGGGGATTGAGCCCATAACCAGGCATGTGCCCTTGACCTGAATTGAAGCCGGGACCCTTCAGTCTGCAGGCCGACACTCTATCTACTGAGCCAAACTGGCTAGGGCTAGCTAGACATTTTAAGGCCCTGTCTGCAAAATGACTACAGGCATCTTAGGCACCTGCTTTAGGAAGCGCTGACCGCTATTATTTCAGGCTGTCTTTCATTCCTCAAGAGGACCTTGCCTGGGGCCACATGAGTAACTTTGTCATTTCCCACAGTATCATCCTGCCCAGTCAATGAATGTTCTCTGTGGCAGTAAGGAGCCTCCCGTACGATTTTTATGCTCCATCCATCTGCATTAGAGGTCCTTACTGTCCTCAGCTCCCAGTTCACACCCTGAGCCCCTCTATCTCCTGGCCCCAACCCACTGTGCTGGTCTCCCTTCTGGTCTCTCTGGAGGCAGCCAGGCCTGAGTTCCAGTCAAGATACAAATGCCATCACACTTATTTAAAAGCAAGTGCAGAGCTTGCTTTTAAACACATCTTGTAAATTTAGATTAAGCTCTGTATTTAACTAGCCAGACGTAGCAAATCTTGCCCATGTGATGTGAGCTGGCTACTCATAGGGGGGTCAGGTGCCAGATGCAGCCCAGCTCAGCAGAGCTGCCCCAAGGTCCCTGAGAAGGGGTCTGCAGCAACAAGGTCTTGCTGGACCTGGGGAGCCCATGCTGTTGCTCACCTGCCCATTCATTCGTTGGCTCCTATCACCATTCCAAACAACCTGCAGGACAACTCTATGCCCTTGGTTTAAACAGAATATTTACAAATCTGCTTCGTCCCACACCCTCATCCAGCCAGAGGCCATGGAGTTGGTGCCCCTCGGCATGTGAATGGCCCTGTCTTCCCTTCTTCCCAAGGTGCACCCTCTCCTCTGACTGAATAGCCTTCGTCTGTCAGGAAACCATTTTCACAAATCACTGTCCCTGCAGGTAGTTAGAAGGAACAAATGAGATAATTCTCAGCATAGAGCCCAGCTCACAGTAAGTAGTCTATAAATGTTAGCCACTATTATTAGCTTATTATTCACCTGCCCTAAATATGTACTGTACCTGTAGAAGCCCTTCCATTTCCTGCCCTCCACCTTTCACCTTGCCTAAAAAGGCCTTTCCTCCCGTCTCTGCCTCCAGACCTCAGCAGTTGCTTCAGACTTTGCTCTTGTGCCACCCCTTCCCACGGCTCCCTGCCAGACTGCAAGTGCGCTCACTCTCTTGCTCCCCCTCTCCTGGGCTTTGTGCACCTACCCTGTCCTCCAGCAAGGCTCCTCCGACTTCTTCCACCTTCAGTCCACTGTGGAGCAATACTCTTAGAAGATATAATTAAAAAGAAAAAAGCAATTAAAACATGCAAGTCCCAATTATGTATTATGAGAGGCACCAGACATAAAACTAGACTGTCAAATTTATGTGAAAGGTTTTCAAGGCTTACTTTTGCTTTCTGTCTTGTCCCAGACTGGCAATAACCAGGCTGGGGACCAGCGCTGTTCGCAAGGCATACTCTGAGCAGTACACGTTATGTCATCTCTGCCTCCCCTGGTACAGTTATTCAGGTACATGTTGAATCCAAGCCCTCAAACTCCCACACCTGGCAGGAGCCTTGCACATAGAGCGTACTTGATAAGTTAGTTGAAATGAATGGATGAATAATTGAATGCACAACAAATATTAGTTACATTGAATGAATGAATAAATGATTTAAAACTCATAATCCTCAGGAAGAATTTTCTTAATGAATGGTATGCCAAAGGGATTATAATTTGTTCTTTCCCTTTTATAAAATACACTCATCTGCATTGCATATTATGACTCATCCTTTTTCCTTAGTTTTTAAAAATGTCTATTTCTGATAGAAAAATGGAGACAAGGTTTATGCTTTCACCTGAATATGAGCATACTTGATAATGTCCTGAGCAACAAGACAAGAGGAGACTCTTCAGAGAACCCTGGTACTTTAGTGAGAGCCAAGATTTCTGACGTTAACAACTGCTCAGTAGAGAGCATAAGGAAGAGATTGGATACTTATATGTAAACTAGAGGCCCGGTGCACGATATTCATGCACTGCAGGGGGGTGTGTGTCCCTCAGCCCAGCCTGCACCCTCTCCAATCTGGGACCTCTCGGGGGATGTCTGACTGCCAGTTTAGGCCCTATCCCTGTGGGACATCCCTCTCACAATCCAGGACTGCTTGCTCCCAACTGCTCGCCTGCCTGCCTGCCTGATTGCCCCTAACAACTTCTGCCTACCAGCATGATCACCCCCTAACCACTCCCCTGCAGGCCCGAAGCCCCCAACTGCCCTTCCCTGCTGGTCTAGTTGCCCCTAATTGCCCTCCCCTGCAGGCCTGGTTGGCCCTAACTGCCTTTCCCTGCTGGCCTGATCACCCCTAACTGCCCTCCCCTGCAGGCCATCTTGTGGTGGCCATCTTTTGACCACATGGGGGCAGCATTCTTGTGTCCACATGGGGACGGCCATCTTGTGTGAGGGCATGATGGTCAATTTGCATATTACCTCTTTATTATATAGGATGATCTTGACAAGAATAGTTACAAATCAAGAGCCATATTTGAATTAACAGAGGTAAAAGTTTATTTTATAGTATTGCCTTTAATCACCAAATCAACATTGGGCAAAAAGAAAATCTCCCTCCCAAAGTTTTCTCCTCCTTGAGGAATGTACTCTGGTTATTGTCAGAGACGTGGGAAGGGACCAGTTCCCAGACAGCGGGGTGCTTGCCAATAACCTCTGCTTCCACCTCAACAAAAGAGAAACCCTGCTAGACATCCTCCATAGCCACGTAAAGGAGGTTTTGAGATTTGAGGACAAGCTCTGTACATTCTTTTTAAAAAATCACATGTTACTGTTGTTTCTTACCTTAAACACACATACATGCACACACACACACACACACACACACACACAACAAAACAAAACAAACAAAATACTGCCAAGACCTATAGACAGTTCAGCGTTCTTCATTTTACTCTCTCACTGCCTCTGGTCCACCTCTTCACAGACTTTAAGAGCACAGCAGTCTCTCCTTCCTTCGGGGTCCACACTGCACAGTCATTCAGTCCACAAGAAGGTACAGAGGTCTCCTGTGTGAAGCTGTAGTAGACAAGACAGAAGCAAACAGCTGCACATGAGTGGTTGAAAGTCTATCTCAGAACCAATTACAGGAGTGATGAATCTATGGAAGGGCAGTGCAGGAGTGTGGGCATTGTTGGTGGATGATGACCCAGTCTGAGAATGGGTTGGTTGGAGAAGTGACATTTCAGCTAATACATGAAGGATGGATAAAATTAACCAAGGGAAGTATGCGTGGGGGGTGCTCTAGGATTTATAGATGATTGTGGTCTCTAACCATCAGCTCTACCAACACATAGGATTAGATTATATTACTCACTAATTGCCTCAGGGGCCAGTTTCTTATCTTTCCACTCATAGAATTAAGTAAATATAATAAAAGTCACTACAAGTGTATATTAGTACTTACTATGTGACAAGCACTGTGACTGTGCAACACCCTCTTAGCTGGGTACTGTAATTGTCCCCATTTACAGATGGAGAAACTGAACCACCCAAAATCACATAGCAAGCATTGATGGAATGAAGATGCGATCCATGAGCAGTCTTTCAGAGCTATGATTTTAACAATGATACTATTTTGTGTGTGCTACAGGCAAAAAGCACTATATATAGTGTGTGGGGGGGGTTAAAATTTTATTGTTGTTTCTAATACAGTGTTAAGTAAATCAACCCCAATAAAATTACTAACCACTTAATCAGGTTACAGTTAGTTATCTCATTGCCAAAGGGTATTTATTGAATTGGAAACAAGATGGGCTGGACCAGGGCTTTCTGACTGAACCACATGTTAACAGGGGCAATGATGTAAGTATCAAGAAAATGAAAACACCTGGCTTCAAGTCTCCATTTTCCACTTTGCCTAATACCAGCAAAAACTCCATGGCATTTTTGTGAGAAGTAGCCTCTATTCATCCCTCAAATATTTTGGGGGTGATGTTTTTTTCTTTTTTTTTTTGTTTTTTAAGTGCACGATTTGATGAGTTTAATAAATACAACGACCCAGCAGTGCACTGACCAGAAGCAGAGTATTTCCAGCACCACAGAAAGTTTTGTTGTAGCACTTCCAGGTGAAGTTTTCCTTTCCAGAGGCACCACATTTTTTATATTTTTAAGCATATATGAGTTCTGCCTGTTCTAGATCTTTCTATGAACTGAATCATACAGTACTCTCTCGTGTCTAGCTTTTTTTACTCAACGTCATTTTTGTGAGATCCATCCATGTTTTTTATCTATTCATAGCTCAATTCTTTCCATTGTTAAGTAGTGTTACACTGATTGGTTAACATCAAATAATTATCTGTGCTCCTGGTGGGAAGATTTGGAATATTTCCAGGTTGGGGCTGTCTATATAATAAAAGCCTAATATGCAAATTGTCCCTTTGACTGGGAGTTCAACCGCTCGCTATGATGTGTGCTGACCACCAAAGGGTGGCATGGAATGAAGGAAGGCCTTAGCTCGCAGAGGGCAGCCCCCAGAAGCTAGTGACCCTACCCATGCACGACTTTTGTGCACTGGGCCTCTAGTCCTATCTAATAAAAGAGAAACATGGTAATTAGCATACCACTGCTACCCTTCCCATTGGCTAATCAGGGTGATATGCAAATTAACTGCCAACCAAGATGGTGGCCAGCAGCCAGGCATCTTAAACTGAACACGAGGCTTGCTTGCTTCAGTGATGGAGGACTGTAACATTCCCCACCTGCCTTGCCAGCCTCTGAGCCTGCAGTTTGAAACATCGTAACAAATATAGAAGCTAAACAAAACCCCAGAAACCCCGTTTTCAGCAGCCGGATCTCAGAGCTAGAGTTGATACAAGATTATAGAACCCAAACAAACACGATACCTGCGGCACCCCAATGGGGACCCCCACCCTGATCCAGGACACCCTTCAGGGCAAACCAGCTGGCACCCACCCGTGCACCAAGCCTCTACCCTATATAGTAAAAGGGTAATATGCCTCCCAGCACCAGGATCAGCGGAGCCAAGAGGCCTCCCAGCACTGGGATCAGTGTGACAGTGGGCAGCGCCAAAACCTCCTGATCGCCCTGCAGCTCTGTGTGTGACAGGGGGCGGGGCCACAACCTCCCTATCTGCCCTGCTCTGTTCTGGACAGAGGAAGGTGCCCCAACCCCCTGATTGGCCCTGCTCTGTGCCTGATAGGGGGGAGCTCCCCAACCCCCTGATCGCCCTGTGGCTCTGTGTGTGACAGGGTGCGGCGCCCCAATCCCCCCATCCCATGGGCCCTGCTTTGTGTGTAATGGGGTAGAGCCATAACCTCCCCATCAGCTCTGCCCTGAGTGTGACAGTGGGGGGCTGCACCTAGGAATTAGGCCTGCCCTCTGCCACCTGGGAGCAGGCCTAAGCCAGCAAGGCGTTATCTCCTGAGGGGTCCCAGACTGTGAGAGGGCACAGGCCGGGCTGAAGGACGCCCCCCTCCTCCCCGAGTGTACAAATTTTTGTGCACCGGGCCTCTAGTCCTATATAATAAAAGCCTAATATGCAAATCGACCAAACTGAGGAATGACCAGGTGGAACAACTGGTTGCTATGGTGCACATTGACCACCAGGGGGCAGATGCTCAATGCAGGAGCTTCCCCCAGCCCACAGGCCCCAGGCCAGCCAATGCAGGTTCCAGTGGGGGTCCCCTTATTGTCCCACCAGTCGCCCCACAGATCGGCCCTGATTGCCTGCCAGGCCTAGCACCCTACCTGTGCATGAATTTCATGCACCAGGCCTCTAGTTATAAATAAATGGCTGTGAGCATTCTGAGATATATAATATTTTCATCTTTGTGAGTAATATCTACTAGTAAGAGTGAAATTTCCAGTTGATAGGGTAGGCAAGCATTTAACATTTACTTAATTTATTTTTATTTAACAGCCAAATCTCCAGAATGGTTCCACCATTTTACCATAGCACCAGCTATGTATTTGATTTCATCACTCCTCATCCTTACCAACACTGGGACTTGAACTCAAAGTTTTTTGCTTATTTTTGTTTGCTTTTTTTTTTGTTTTGTTTTAGAACAGGGCTACTCATTGTTCTAAGTACTGAGGATTCAACAGTGAAACAAGTGACAAACCCTGCCCTCATGTTTATGTGTTCATGTTTGGCACAGTGCCTATGGTTATCTGTTAATGTTATGATATGGTGCTGCTGTTTGCTGCTTTTTATAGGAAGTGATTGCACATTCCTAATTTTTCATGAGGCATGTCACATGATGGCAAATTAGGTGATGCAAAGTGATTTTAAGGTTCTTTGGAGGGTTTCATAATGACCACTGTTGAATTAACCATACAACAGTTGGCCTCAGTTTTTTAAGATATCCAAAGTGTTCTCTTTGGGAATTATGCTAGTATTAGAGGCCTGATGCACAAAATTCGTGTAAGGGGTTTGGCCCCCAGCTGCCGGGGCCTCTGACTTGGCACCTGCCACCCGCAGCAGCCACCTCTGCCTTGGCCCCCACTGCTGCAGTTTCATCCAGAAGGTCATCCAGTCTAATTAGTATATTATGCTTTTATTATTATAGATTTTTAAAAATATATTTTTATTAATTTCCAAAGAGGAAGGGAAAGGGGGAGAGAGAGAGAGAAAAACATCAATGATGAGAGAGAATCATTGATCGGCTGCCTCCTGCATGCCCCCAACTGGGGATCGGGCCCACAACCCAGGCATGTGCCCGTGACCAGAATCAAACCCGGGAGCCCTTAGTCCCCGGCTGATGCTCTATACATTAAGCCAAACTGCCTAGGGCTATTATAGATTTTTGATACTGTACATTTCTTGGTACCTTTTGGTGGTAGCAAGGATCTACACCCTCTTTCTGTAAATGGCCAAATAGTAAACATTTTAGGGTTTGTGGGTAACACTGTGCCTGCCACTCTAGCAGGAAAGCAGTCAAAGACAATGTGACAATGAATGGGCGTCGCTGTGTTGTGTTCCCATAAAGCAAAAAAAAAAAAAAAAAAGATGTGTACGAATATCACAAAATAGCATTGACTCACTTCAAACTCAGAATGCACTTGTAGACAGTTTTAAATTTGGTTTTGACACTTGATGGTTTAAATTTCCTGTTTTGCATGACCTTCATTCCTGATTCTAAGACCAATGCAAAGAAGAAATTTCGAGAACCCAGCAAGGGCATCTTACCTGGAACAGAATCCGAGTTAAACGGTCCCAAGGGATTTATGTTTAGTAGGACAGATTTTCAGCAGTGAGGGCTGTGCATTATTGAAATAGATTATGCTGACAGAATTCCCTTCTCTAGATGTTTTAAATTCTAGGAAGGCCCCTCTCTGGCTGCTTGTCAGCACAGTTATTAACCACTCACTATTAAAAAGTCAAACTTTCACCTTCTCTTGTCTGGGGTGGTTGGTTCCTGATCTAGCGGACAGCTGGTAGTGGATGAACTTTGTGGATTGTATGTTCTCTCTGGGAATCTGGTCATCAGCTGTGTAATATTAGCAAACTAGAATGAAGTCTCTACATTGAAGTGAGGGAGAGGAAGCCGATCTGACATAGAGAAGAGGAAGACTTTTCTAATGTTTTTCAAGAAATGAAATTTTATTTAAGAAGCCAAAAGTGCCACAGGGTAATGGGACCATGACCAGCAAACACCTATCCTAGATAAAAGTAAATTTTAATTAACATATCAATAGTGTGCAGATCTTAGGTGTTTCTAAAGTGCTTGAGGGTGTTTGACAACTTTTACTTCCCTTAAGTTCTTTTGCTTTCTCTTTGAAGAGCTATTTTAAAGAAAGAGAACCCCTGTCCTAATCTATTTTGATCTCAAGGATGACTGATTTAATGTAATTTTTCTCACGTTCCTACCAACTTGCCCAAGGTGAGGAATAATTTAGAGGAAAAGAACAAAGAGCTTTCTGGGAAATGGAGAATAGTGGACTTCCTTTAAACATAAGAGAAAGTACTCTCGTTTTGTACATATTGGCAAAGCTGCCACTAATGATTTTTAAATGTCTTCCTTCTTAGATGGTCTTACTTGCATTGGGAGGCCTTTGTGACTTGGTTCAAGTAGCCAGTCATGCAGAAATAGCTCGTGTTCTTCTCTGTCTGTGGTCTCCTGCACATTTAGATTTGGTTGGTGGGTGTATTAGGACCAGGCAGAGGTGATTCCAGCCCATTGGATGTAGCAAGTAATTACGCCAACTTGGGGAATGAATGTGGCCAGGGCCCAGGTGGGTGGGTGCTGGCTGTTCAGTGATCTTGTTCAGGAAGATTGTGTAGGAGGGGAGGAAGGGTTCCAAGAAGACTCTGTCTTAAATGGGCCTGAGGAAAGGACCGGACCTGGCACATATCTCCTTGACCATAAAGCTTACTTGCCATCCTTACCCCCTTGGTCTGCTTTCAGTTGCTCTTACAAAGACCTACTTTGACTCAAATAAAAATGCATTCATTTTCAATCTGCAGAAGATTTGAGGGCCCATGGCCTCCTGGAGTTCTTAACTAGATGGAGAAAATATGAACTGAGAAAAAGGGAAGTAGAGCTATGCAGTAAAAGATGACTGTGTTTAGCAGCACAGGCCAAGCAGTATTGAAAGAGTATATGCAAAATACAACATTTTTATAAGGTGTGGATGGGGGAAGGTAGAACTGACCCAGGATGGTGAAGGAAGGATTCATGGGGGAGATGTGATCTGACCAAAGCCTGGATATGGATGGATGGAGAGGAGGGGGAATCAAAGCGGGTGAGTGTTATGAGGGCCTGAAGAGTAGTCATGGATGGATTTTTTAAAATCATTGCCTGCTATCATGGCCGGTTTGGCTCTGTCAGTTGGGTGTCATACATGCACCTAAAGGATGCTGGTTTGATTATCTGGTCAGGGCATATGTCCAGGTTTCAGGTTCAGTGCCTGGTAGGGAGCGTGCAGGAGACAGCAAATCCATGTTTCTCTCTCACATCAATGTCTCTCTCTCTCTCTCTTTGTCTCTTTCTCTCTCTCTCTCTCTCTCTTTTTCTCTCCCTTCCTCTTCCTCTAAAACTAAATTAAAAAATAATCATTGCCTGTTGTTTGGTAGGTACTTAATAGATGTTTGTTAAACGGATGAATGATTCTTTTTCTCCTCTGCACTTAGCCTGTATCTCCTAGGTTAACACTGAATTCTGTACTGTCTCACACTATCAAGGTATTTCTCTCTCTGGTTGTACTATTAGTAGTGCCTTGTGGGAAAAGTCCCTGTTTAATATTTCTGCATCTTCTACTGGAATGTTGAACATGGAGCAGATGCTGGCTAAATACTCTTTATTATTGAACAAAATGGCCATAATCACAGAATGCTAAGCTTTGATTGAAACTAGTATTTTGTTGGACACTTTGAGAAAGAAATCTTTGTAACATGAGCTGCTTTGTGGTCACAGAGAGTAGGCCCACCTCTGCTGGACCCCAGTGAGAATGAACTCAGGTGCCTATTATGAGTCTCTGTGCCAGCTAGTGACAATAACCCTTGATTTTCCTGGCAACTAATTTTGTACATGAACTTGGCCCATGCTGCTCCTGCAGCATGTCAGCTTGTAGGCATGAGGGCTTTAGTTTATGATGGGCTAATTTGAAGAATGGAAGTGTTTTGTGTGATGAGAGCTGGTGGTCACCCCATATCTATTATTTTCCAGGAAATGTCTTCAGTCCTTGGAAAATGCCATTTTATTCAACTCTCTCCATAGTATTATAAAAACTGTTTTTTCCATCTTGTAAAAGAAGCACAGAGCATTGAAATGGCTTGGTCACGGTCACACAAATAGTAAATAGTGAAAGCACAATTTGAACCTAGGACTTTGATCCAGGGTTGCACTCCTATAACTGCATTAGGTTGCCTGCTATGTAGCTGCACCTTCATAGGTAACTAGGGTTGAATGGGCAGATGGGAGAAAAGTAATTTCAGATGAGAAGCCATGACCAAGGCAATGACCTTGGCAGGAGAGGAGAGTACCTTTGGGGGATTGATAAGAAATTTTGAATTCCTCTCTTTTGGTGGGATTATGAAGGTTTTGAAAAATTTCAGACTTCACAAAATGTCGTGGGAGCCACTGGAAAATTTTTAACTTGAGGAATGACATCAAATTATTAATTAATTAATTTTTTTAATTATAAACACTTGGAGCACATCATTATGTACCAAGTTTTGTATTGGAACACAATGTACATTGTTTCAGCTCTCATGAAACTTTGGTGGGGAAAATAGAGATTAGTTAAATTTCATAGGTACTATATTTAAGTACCAACTGTGGAATATACATCAAAATAAATGTGTAAGAATAAGAGAGGGCAAATGTAAGCCCTTTCCTTGTCTGTGGAAGTGGCTTTTGAGTTAAGACTCCCAAGGATGAGAAACGACTGAATGAGAAGAGGACTCCATGCAGAGGAATAGCATATGCAAAGACCCTGTGGCAGGTGGAACTTTGACCTGTTTAGAAAATTGAAGAGATAGCCTTTAGTGGGACTAAAGGTCCTGAATTTGTATAATTCTACCACAGAAGGGAGAGGGTCAAGCAAGAAGAGTTTGGGTGGACTGTTTTATATTAACAGAGGATGAGGGTAAGATATGAATGGAGAAGTAGACAAGAACTAAAACCTAACCAGGGCCTTACAGGTGATTGAAAGATATCAGTCTTTATTCAGTAAAGTGGTTGCATGCTCCCTAGGTGGCCCTGTGTGATGAGCAGGGGGATGGAGATAAATGTGAAAGTTGCTAATGACCAAACCCTGATACCTCCTCTATTTCAAAGGAAAAGACAGAACTCAAAGGCACCACCCTCCTGTTGTGTTTGCAAGCTGTCGACAGAACCCGGAAAGGTTAAGAGTTTCCAACAGACTTGTCAGAGTTTGTGTTCTGCGGAAACTGACAGAGCCTACAGGCTGAGGGGCTAATTTTAATAGAGATAACCTAGGTGGGTTTGTTAATTTTCTTCATTCCCTCGATGACCTATCTGCATAGCGTGAAGGTGCTTTGATGTGACTGGGGGAACAGAAGGACATTTTGTGCATAGCCAACCGTGAGAGGGATGCTGGTTTGGCAGTGAAGAAGCGCAGGAAGATGGCAGGTGAGTATGGAAGCGGGAGATGAGAACAGGTGTGTCTTTTCCCACCTGCCCAAGTGCAGCCGTGTTGATCTAAGATCCGCCTTTCTTCTAGCACAGAATTAAGTTTTCTGGACTCAGGGTGCCTGGAGTTGCAAGGATATTAAACAAGTTAGTGAATTATTTTGTAACTGGAGTGTGAGCATCAGGGGGAGGGAACAGACCCCTCCTCCTTCCTCTGATCTACGGAGTTTGTTGTCATTCCTCTTCGGTTCCATAAAACTGTGGTGCTTGCAGAGGGCGTTTTAGGTCCCAGCCTCAGGACACACTTGCCTGTGTAAATGGGCAGGATGGGGTGGCCTCTCCCCTGCATGCAGATGATCTTGGTGTTGCCTTGGTAGAGCTCTTTGCTGGCTGTGGTGTCTGGGATCAGTTCTGAGGGGCGTTGCCAGGACATCAGCCTGAGGGTGAGTTGGCAGGGCAGTGGGAATGCCCTGCGAATTAAAACGGACCTCTGAGCCATCTGCACCTGCTGCTTTTGGATCTCAGAGGTCTCCTCCCAGTGGCAGGCGGAGTCTCCGCAGTGTGGAGAGGCCCAGGCACTGAGAAGGAACGGGTGCTGGACCCTGGTGGTCCTTCCTGTGGCCCTGGTGTCTGCGATGGTGGTTGTGGTTGTGTGGCACAGCCGGCTCGATGTGGGGAGGGCTCTGCTGCTGGGTGCACCACCCTCTCTTTGATGTAAACCCCTGGTTTTCATCATGCATGTGGATGTCACTCTTGGCCCTCAGTTTACTAAGAGGGAGGGATGGGAGGAGATAAAAGAGCTGCTGGATAACCCCAAGTTTGCATCCAGTTAACTCTCAATTATCAGGCGGCCGAAGTCATGGCTATGGTTCCCCTGACCCCCAGCCCATGAGCTCAGTGCCAGTCCTCTGTTGCCAAGTACTCAGCCCCGCCCCTGAGGGGAGGACAGCCAGGGTCCCCCTGTGCCTTCCTGTGGTTAGCCAGGACACAGCTTCCTCCTCCCCGTACTCCCCTCCAGAGCACCCATCTCCAGTTCCCCACCTGAAATCAGTGGAAGGACTTAAGAGGGAGGGAGATGTGCTCCCTCTGATGCAGATCTCTCTGCGAAGCATACAGTAGGCACTCAGTAGTTTTCTGTGTAACTGTAATCCATTGAGCATCCAAAATTAAGAGACATTTGGATTCAGAGTACACACTCATTCTGAAATAGAGGAATGGGGTCTCTCCTGGGGCTTTGAAACACATCTGGTGGTCCCTCTTAGGAAAGCATCCGGTCCCTTAACTGGAGGATCTGATTTTGTAAAATTCCACCATGGAAGGGAGAGGGCCAAGCAAGAAAAGGTTGTGAGGACTGTTGTATATTAACAGAAGGGAAAGCGGGGGCATCTTGCAGAGTAGGGCTGGCGCTGTGGAATGCAGGCTGGGGACTGTGAGGAGTGAGCACTTGGGGTTTGGGAGAGGATCCAGGGGTCGGGGTGAGAAGCAGAAGAATTTGGATTGGTCTCCAGCAGGGAAAAAACAAACAAACTGCTTTCGACAATGGGGGCCATATAAAAGGGAAATGGGTATCAAAGGGTGTCTGAAGAAGAGCTGAGCATGTCAGGGTGGAGCAGGGGGAATGCACAGCACAGGGGGAAAGCTTGGGAGGCCAGAGGCCCTCCGCTGTGGCCCTGACAGTTGGAGCAGCCAAGGCCAGAACTCACAGTGGGAAGCAGGGCTTTCATTTGGTTGTTTTAAAGGAAGGATGTTTATGGGCCACTCCAGGAAGAGGAGAGATTAGATTTCACTGTCTGTGTGACATTTGAGAGTCAGTCATTGGCAAAACTGAGCTTGTCAAGTCGGTGGGGTGGAGGAGGGGCTTCTCATATGGAAACCCCAGGGGTGGAGGGGTGCACCCTGCTTGACATCTGTTCACAAGACCCAGTGCCTGGTTCACTCAAACATCTGCTTCCTTCAGTGGGGCCAGGACCTGGATTAGCGTAGGACCTTGTGGCAAGGGCTGGGGTAGTGTGTGTGCAGCTTGTGCCGGAACTGGGATCCAGGGGGACACCTTGGGGCTTGTTAATGTGCATCATCAAACAATTCTCCTATCCCAGGCCTGCCCAGGGGGGGGGGTCTAGGGTAGCTTGAAGAATGCCCTCACCACATATGAAATCCATCACCCAAGACCTTGAGAGTTACCTCCAACATCATAGCAAACCTATCTTTCATCCCCACTCTGTCCAGTGACCCCACTGACTTCCAGTGGCCCTCTGGCCAATCACTATTGCTCTTACTTCCTCCTTTTTCCTCCCCCAGGCTATCACAGGGAGAATGTCCTTTTTGAATGCAGATCTGGTGCTGCCACTCTCCTGCTCAGAGGCTTTCTATTGCCCCGAGAACAGAATTAAAACCCTGCAGCTGGTGTACAAAGCTTTGCTTGATTTCATTTTGTTATTTTTAAATAAGGATACTTTCAGGATATTCAGGGAAAAGGAGAAATTAGATCCCCATATTGCTCCTACTTCACCTTCTTCTTGCTAAATTCTAGTCACACTGACCTATCAATTCCTTGAAGCATCAAGTGCTTTCCCACCTCAGGACCTTTGCACATGCTGTTCCCAGTACCTAGAAAACTTTGTCTTCTCCTTCTCTCTCCTCCTGGCTAATTCCTACTCATTCTTTCAATCTCAGAATAAATATAATCCCTTCCTCAGTGTCTCAAGGTCCTTTACTGCCCTTCCTTTTCTTCATTTACTTTGTCACAGTTTGCAATTGGATATTTACTTGTGTGATTACTTGTTCAAATTCTGTCTCCTCCATTAACCACAAACATCCTAAGAGCAGAGGTCATACTTGTTTTATTCCTCTTCATGTCTCCTGTGCAATTTAAATATTGATAGAATAAAAGAATGAATGATTGAATAAATGCATTATAGCAGGTTGCTATGTCCCTGTTTGTGCTTCCAAGTAGAAGAATTTAAGCATTTATTCAATAATTTGCTCACTGTACACACATGTGTGCAAGACAAGAATAAGGTATATTTTCTGTCTTCAAGGGGATTCTGCTGGAAGAGACAGTCTTAAAATAAGCTAATATTCCACTCAGTAGAAATATTCTAATAGAGCTATAGGCAAGGTGGCCTGGATGCACGGTCCCTTGTTGGTGTTCCAGGTAGGTTATTAAGTGTAATATTCTGAAGTGAAAGCTGATGAGAATCAATGGACCAGGGCAATGATTAACCATTCCCAAATCTCATCAGAAAGACATTAACCTAAACTGTAAGGAGTGCGGAGTAAACTGAGATCTAGTTCATTGTAACGTGTGGGCATATACTGCTGACAGGTAGTGTGGTGGCTGGTAAGGAGTATTGAAACTAGGACCTGGGAAAGCAGGTGTGGGTCATTGCCCAGCTCCCTCTGGGGGAGTAAGGGCTCGCATTCCGAATGAATGGACCCTTTTCTGGGTACAGAGAGCCCTAGATTGGGGAGAGGCAAACCATTCTGCTTCTTTCATATAGAACCCAAGTCCTTCTAGCTTTCCAAAATGCTATTACACATTAGGAGAGTGTTTAAAAATTAGGTGTTGGTGGGGCGAGGTGAGGGGGTAACTCCTGCCTCTCTTGAATTCTGCATGTAATTTAACATGATTGACCATTTTATTAGACTTAGTGAATTAAATGTCTTACCCCCTTTCTTAAATTATAGATGGCAAGAGGCAATAGTACTGAATCCAAGTTTACTACTTCTAGAACTCTCTTCATGCACTAAAACAATGACTTTTAAGATAGTTCTCTGACAGTGTCCTACCAACGGGTCCCCTTCACCTGAGGGTAGAAGGGTTTGAACTTTATTTCCTGACTTGATGAGTATTTCATGATAAACCAGTTCTGGCCCATTAACTTCATTTCTCCAAACACAGGTTTTAAAAGAGCATTTCCTAAAGGAGTTGCCACTAAAATGGAACGAACCCAACTTGTCATAAATGAAAATGGTCAGAGCTAAACAGAATACACAGTCTTGAGGAAAAGAGTCTTTTTGGTTTTCTTGGAGGGTGTGTGTGTGTGTGTGTGTGTGTGTGTGTGTGTTCATTTTGAAGTGATCAGTAACATTTATAAAGAAAAACCAACCTGTATCTGATGAGCAGACTAATGTCCAGTAACTATGAAGAATGCTCCCGTTCTCCTACTATCTTTCCTAATTATCTAGAAAATTAAACAAGTGAGGTAATGTTCCAAGAAAGCGTCCTGTCCCCTGTGGGGGGATTTAGCAGAGAACAAGATAGAGTGATAGCCTGTCCTTTCGTAGATAGGGCACCTGCCTATGTATAGGTAGAATCACGTAAGTGAAGGGGCCCAGCCCTGCACAAGGAAGTTGTGAGCTGGAACCAGGTGCTGGATGGAATTGACTCCTCATGGGGTGTGGCCTCATTCAAGGTGTTTCTGCAACTCCCACTTCAGGGTGAGTAAACAGGCAGCTGTGAGTGGCCACCGGGGTAAGCCATAATTAGGCGTGTCCTTGAGACTTTAGAGCGATTCTTTCAAAGCTTTTTAAAACCGACAAAATTCGAGAGAGAAATTTTCCCCACAGATGTTTCAGCTAATTGCTCCTTCCAGGTAAAGAATGGCCCCATTTCTTGGTCTGTCTGGTGATGACTTTTCATTTTCTGCCATAAACTAACCTAATTTGCAGATGAAAAATTCCACCCAAGCATCCGTTGCCTGTGAGGGAATCACAGCCGTGCGCCTTTGGAAGTGTTCCGTTAAACACGTGTTTGCCTTTTAAACAGAAGACTTATGATCTTAATTTGCAGCTAAAATAACAATTGCTCCTAAGTGGTACTTATTATTTTTTAAAGTTTAGACATTCCAATAACAGTAATCAAGAGGAGTTATAGGAGAAATTGTCAAAACTCACTTAGCACTTCCTGTTTGTACGGAAAGCACACCACAGTTTCTCGGTGATACATTTCACTGAGTCTTCCTGGGTAATTGCAGACTGGAAGCCCCATACAGCATCCTGGGAGGAATAGTAGTAACAATTCTCTTCCAAGCCCAACAGATCAGCTGGGGTTTTAGTACAAACCAATAGGATTTAGACCAGGCAGAGGGCTTGGGTTCGAGTCTTAGTTCCTACAATTATTGACTCTATGACTATCCAAAAGGTGTGTTTGTGCTTTTTATCGTCTTGAGTATCAGTGAGGGGAGGTAGGAGAAGGAACAAGAATTCAAATGCCAAATCTTTGTGTGGACTGAGATGACCCTGCATGTAAGAGCTGCAACAATATGCTGGGCATGAATGGTCATAGTGTATCAGGCTGAATCCTCATAGTCCTGTAGTTTAGGGCAGGGGAAGTGATTTTAGCCCGGCCAGAGTTATTTAAAACTAGAGGCCCGGTGCACAAAAATTTGTGCACTCGGCGGGAAGAGGGGTTCCCTCAGACCAGCCTGTGCCCTCTCCCAGTCTGGGACCCCTTGGGAGATAACGCCCTGCTGGCTTAAGCCTGCTCCTGGGTGGCAGAGGGCAGGCCCAATCCCTAGGTGCAGCCCC
>NW_006289718.1:1674569-1675038 GCF_000327345.1 Myotis davidii
CTCAGTCAATCCTCATGTTCAGTTTAAGCTGCCTGGCTGCCGGCCGCCATCTTGGCTGCCAGTTAATTTGCATATCTCGCTGATTAGCCAATGGGAAGGGTAGTGGTCGTGCGCCAATTACCATGTTTCTCTTTTATTAGTGTAGATGTAAAAACATGTATATCCAGGTGGGTTACCCAAGGAAAACTTCTACATTTGTTGGCTAGTTTCAAGCTTTATTTTATTCATGTATTTTCTTCAGATTAAGTTCCTACTGTGTGCTAGACACTGAGGATACAATTGTAGATGAGACAATGGCCTTGCTCTGATGCCATTTATCCTCCAGGCAGAGGAGAAACAGCAGTAGAAAGTCCTGGGAGCTGGATGAGCTTGGAGGGCAGTGCGGCTGCAGTGAGGGGAGGGAGGAGCAGGAACTGAAGGTTGGACAATGAGGCAAGGTGGGGGCATGTGGGCTTGCCATTTGGGGGAA
>NW_006289718.1:1675064-1679123 GCF_000327345.1 Myotis davidii
TTAGATTTACTCCAGGCATGTGGCAATTCCTTTCACTCACTTTGTATGCAGAAAGCCCGTTAGAGTTCGGATATTTAGCCGCACCTCCAATGTGCAGAACAGCACATAAGACAAGGCAGCCGCCTCTCTCATTCAATCCGTCTCCGGCTGGTCAATCTTACCTGTCTTTCTGGACCCTGCTCTAATCTTATCTTCCGCAAGATCCTTCGCAGCCTCGCCACTTGGAATCACTCCCCGTCCTGTTTGCTTTTTTCCGTTTTATAGTACTTCTCACATTCTGCCTTGTTTTAATTCTCGGTGCTGGTCGACTCTGGTAGAGTGAGAGCCGTGGGCTGCTGGGGCCTTATGCTACTCCCTCTTCCTTCTGCATCCGTGCCCTGCACATGTGCCTTCTACGTGGGAGATGCCCGATAAATATTTATCAAGTAAAAACAACTCAAATCCGGGTATCAGGCTAGCAGGGCATTGTTTCCCAAACACCACACCAGAGAGAAGCTGGTTGGGGAGCACAATGGGAAGCACTTCATGAGCGCCCAAGAACAGGTTTCATTATTTTATTTGTCTTTTCTTTTCAAGTACGTTAGAGATTCAAGGATATTTTAGTTCATTTGTTTCATTTGCTTGATGGATTTAATTGAGAGGACTGTTAACCTAGAAACTTCTAGGATTAAATTCCACTTCAAGGGAGGGCATCTCTATGCATTTTAAAGATTTCAAACATATACTTAAAAATGCAAACACTTAGGAAAATACATAAAGTGAAAATATTAAACTCAACCTCTCATATCCTCAGTGTCATCCCCGCTCCCCTGCCCATGCCCCAGTTCAGAGGTAATCATCACTAAGAATTTCTTGCTTATTTTTCCAGAAATTTCTGGCTAATATTCCAACCCCCTTTGTCCATGTCCAATACAGACCTGCTTCATTCTATGAATGTTGCATGGTCTTCCCTAAAGAGGGCATATTATTTATACTGCCCCCTATTGAGGGCTTTTGAGATTGTCTTCTATTACAAAGAACTCTTTGCCCATACCACTGTACCTCTCAAATGGTATATTTTGCAGAGTCAGCATATGAGTGCATTCTATTTTTTTTTAAAGCATGCATCTTCAACTACCTACTATGTGCCTGGCACTTTGCTCCCCTAGTTTTCCAGACCACACAGCCATAACTTAGGCATTACCAATGCTGTCAAGGAGCTCCCTGTCTGCTGGGGGTGAGGGGATGGGGGAGGGTTTGGCTCTACCTAAGTAATTGTAGACTGTGTGTGAAAGCCAGCCTAGAGGAGGGTGCAAGGATTCAAGGTGACCTAGAAGGAGATTTGCTGGTGGGTGTCAGGGAAGGCTCTGCCAAAGAGGGCTGGGCTTTTAAATCAGGGGTGGTCTGGAGGAGGGCATTTTGGAGAAGGGCAGTTTGGGACAAAGGAAAGCACCAGGAATGGTGCAGCTGGGATGTAGGATGTTGCGGGAGGGAGAAAGGGAAAGACATGAGCCTGAAGGAGTAAGTCAACCATATTTCAGAAGCCTTTGTAAGAAAGAGTTTGGAGTTTTTCATGAGTTTTGTTCTTACTCCATTGCGTTTAATGCAAGAGATTGCTGAATATTTAAATCCATGTCTTTTAGTAAAAAATTCTCTATTTCAAAGAAACCTTGCTCATAAGAGTAGAGGTGCTCTTACAACATATGGTGCATTTCAGCAGGCCTGCCCCTGGGTTCTGGTAGCCCTGCACCGGGGCTAACATACTTCTCGCTGTCTCTCCACTCTCACCCTCCTTTACCTCTGCGTCGAGTCTGTGTGCAGAAGGGCTGGGCATCTTTTGGGGATCCTGCATCTAAATGGATAGGACGGGTCCCCAAGGATGTCAGCCTGGCAACCTTTAGAGTGTGAAATCCATTTAAAAGGGGATCAGAGAAAGAAAGTCAGAAAAAAAATGGGGAATGGCTGTGTAAATGGGGTGGTTTATATAGTTAGTAGCTTTAATTTTTATTTCCTGGACAGGGTTTGAGAGAAAGACATGTAAGGTAAATTCTCCCGTGAAGTGCTTATAGACTTGCCACTCCATCAGCAGGGAAAGCGCAGACCAGAGCATAAGTACTGTGAATTTAAAGCAACCTTGGATTAAATTCCTCAGGTAAGCCTGCTAGTCATGTCTCCCCAGTGCCTATTTATCCAGATGTCCTTTTGGGATGGGGCAGGACCAATTTTTAATGACTCTGAACCGCCTCCCCTGGGGACTCGGAGGCTGCGTTTTGCTGACAGTGGAAGCTCTTTGTGTGAGCTCCACGGGCGGGCGGCTGTGTGTCAGGAAGATTCCTGCTCAGGGAGCCTGCACTTGTCAGTTTCTCCATCTCTGAAATGGGGATTACAGCCTCACTCTCAGGGCTGTGTTGCAACAGATAATTTTGTGCAGGACTATTTGGTTAAGAAAAAATAAAGATTTATGCTATTAAAATATGCACGTTTAAAATAGCTCCCAGTGCTATTTGGCTGTCTTTTTGCCTGAATTTCACTATGTCTGTAAGTGAGATTCAGCACTTTTTTGTGGACGGTGAATTGTTGCTACTAAATGAGCCTGTCAGTCTCTGCTACAGAACAAAATGTCCTTGGATTTACCCCACACGCCAGGGCTTTGTGTACTTCTACGGGCGTGCTAGATATGGAAGGTGCCCAAGTCGCATGCTGCCCCAGAAGGCTGCAGCTCCGTGAGGGAGGCTGGTATACACAGCCACTCCGGAGCCACGGAGGGGCGTGGAGCCTCAGGCCTGGCTGTGCCACAGCCCCTGCCCCCTTCCCCTGTGGGTGTAGGCCTGGCCCGGGTGCCGCCCTCAGTGTGTCATCTGCAGAATCCCAGGTCTGGGACTCAGCGAGGAGCCAATCTTTTGTTACTCTCATGTCTCTCACTTCTGGGAGTTTTTCTTTGTGGCCCGTGATTCATAATTCCGAGCCTCCTGGTGATTATACAATCAGCAGCAGGAAGTAACCCAGATGCCTTTGGGGTACATCTTGTTATCCTGAGAGCTGGGTCCTTGATGTAGAAGATGGGCCAGTTTGGAAGTTTCTCTGACTTTTGGCGAGAATTTTCTGACCCAGGGGACTGCTTGGATGTTTGTTCAGGGCCCCTGAGGGCTGCCTCCGAGGGGAGGAGGGGAGAGGCAACAGTGGACCCTGGGGTCTCCAAGCTCCTAAGACTCCATCTCAAACAAGGACCCTTATTTGATATCTGATTTGCCTCCTGGATTTTGCATACGGTACCAAGGAAAGGGTTCTGCTGCTTTAAAACCTCTGGTTTATGCTCTATGTGATTTTGTATCCTTGCACAACCTTGGCGCCGTCTTATCTCATTCTCCATGAAATTGGAAAATGCATTTGTCACCCAGGCCCAGCCCCCAGCCTGAGTTGATATTTACAAAGTTGCCAGGATTCCTCAGATGGGTAGCCACTGACCTTGTGTAGTTGTATCAGCCTTTTTATTAGTGGTTTTGTACATGGCTTTCTTTAAAATCATTAACACATGTTATTAAATGTGCTTTCTTTCCAGAAAATAAACTTTTGAAAAGGTGTTGTTTTCTTCTTTCAATAAATCATTTTTAGAGTATCTTTTTGGTAAACAAATCCCAATTATAAGTGTCTGAAATACTTTCGGAAACGGTCTCCTGTGATGATCTATCTGCATGTCCCAGTCCTCCCTGCTCCTCAGACCATTTGCAGCATTCTCCAATGCGGGAATTCTCGCTAATTCCCCGGCAAGCCAGCTCACTCCCATTCTCCAGACCAGTGGTCACCAACCTTTCGGACCTCACGGGCCACCAGTGGTCCGTGGACCACCAGTTGGTGACTGCTGTTCCAAAGATTTCCTTAAACCAGTGATCGCCAACCTTTTGGACTTCAAGGACCACTGGTTGGCGACTGCTGCTCCAGATTACTGGGAAAATCTTGCAGAAACAAGGGTCTGACCAGTGACTGCCCTGATGATAGCTTTGCATCCAAAGTGCAGTCTGTGGATCCATGCCCTGAATGCTTGGACTCATTCAGTAATCTTTATTGAGTGCCCAAGTGTTA